>NW_026526810.1:75912403-76386660 GCF_024362965.1 Panthera pardus | reverse complement strand
AACATATTTTTTTGGAGGGACACAAACCCACCCATAACAGACACGGTATCATTTACGTAGCCTTCGTGTCAAAAATGCATTCCTGAATGTACTTGCGAGGGAAGCCAGGACAACTCAAAAACTGAAGGACAGTCTCCAAAATGACTGGCCTGTAGTCTTCAAAAAGGCCTGCATAATGAAATGCAAAGAACTACCTGGGAACTATTTCAGATAAAGAGACATGACAACTGAATGCAACACATGATTTTGAATTTTCCTTTGCTATAAAGGACATTATTGGGACAATTGATGGAAGAGGGAATAACGTCTGTAGAGTAGTAAGATTGTATCAATGTTCATTTCTTGGTTTTGATAATTTTCCTGGGGTTAGGGAAGAGAACCATTTGTTTGTTTTGAGGAGTAATACACCCTAAGAAAGGAAACTTCCTGAAATAACTAACAATCAAAAACGTGGGCCACCTGGGTGCTCAGTCCCTTAAGAGAACGAGCCTTGGTCATGATCTCACGGTTGGGGGCGGGGAGGGGGCGGAGAGGGGGTTCGGTGCGCGTGGGGCTCCCCCCCCCCCCCCCCCCCCCCCGCTGACAGCACGGAGCCTGCTTGGGATTCTCCCTCTCCCCCTGCTCTCGCGCGTCCTCCCGCTCTCTCTCAAAATAAATTAAAAAACAAAAGAAAAGAAAAGTAAAGTAAAAGGATGTACAACACGTTAACTCGGATCTTGATGCTGCTAGAACCTCAGAGCAGTCTTTGCTGACCCAATAATCTCTAGTCCTGTCTCTTGCCTTGCTTTGCTCCAGGGACCCGATCACCCAGGAACACACAACACTTCAATCATTTTGCCCCTATCTGAAGAGGATATTTACCTTTACCTCCACTCGATCTCCGGAAAGAATCTTCTTGTACAGAAGAGGAAAAGACAAATCCGGGCAGGCTGAAAGAGGCAGCCGAACCCCACAGGATGAAAACGTGATATTTCCGTTCATTTGATTTTCGGAGACCATTCGACGCCCCTCCCCAGCCCACACATCTACTCTAGAGAATGGACGCCTTGTCCTGACTGACGCCCTCTGTTCAAATTTTCCTTTCGTTGTCGCAAGATTAGGTTACTACGTAATCCGAAAGGTCATACTGAGGATTAAGACAATTTCATGTTAAATTGGTGACAAAACTCTTAGTATTTAAGGTTGAGTTGATTCTCTGTTGCGTATTGCATGTAATTTTCGTTGCAAGGAAGGGGAGACTTAACCCACCGCCTCGGTGGGGCCTGCAACTTCTGGACGCCGCGGGACCCCGTCTTCTCGGGTCTCCCCTCCGGGTCCCGACTCCTCGCCGCCCTCCCCCCATCCTTCGCTCCAGGCACCGGCGGTCTGCCGGGACACTAGCACATCCGTTGTCCCAGAGCTGGAGCCGCGACGCTGGGAGGCGCGCGACAAGGCGTGGCGTATGTAGATGAACAAGCGCGCAGAGGCTGCCGGTCCCGGACCGCCTGGGCGCGCACGTCCCGCGTGGGGGCTAGGCAAGGCGCCCGCGGTTGTTTTGCGGCCGGGAGAGGTTGGAGCTGAGGGGGTGCTGCGGGCAACCGGGGCGCGGAAGCCGCGTGGGGCAAGTGACCGTGTGTAAGAAGCGTGGCGAGCGCGAGGGTGTGGGTCGAGGCGGGTCGAGCAACTCATACTTACCTGGCAGGGGAGATACCATGATCACGAAGGTGGTTTTCCCAGGGCGAGGCTTATCCATTGCACTCCGGATGTGCTGACCCCTGCGATTTCCCCAAATGTGGGAAACTCGACTGCATAATTTGTGGTAGTGGGGGACTGCGTTCGCGCTTTCCCCTGACTTTTCGTGGTCTGAAGGGAAGAACTCGAGCTTCGCCACGACAGCGCTGTTGTTGCTGCGTTATTCTCGTGCTAACGGGTCATGGGACGCCCAAAACAAGCCTGACACAAAGTGGACACGCGTTTCTCGGCTTTTACTTTGCTTTGTTTTTTTCCTTATCCCGTTTTCGCCGCTTATATCCCGCGTGCTGCGACAGCGCGGAGAAAGCTTTCCCGGTCGTCTGAGGAGGTGGTGATACGCGGGCTCATGCGAGTTTGCGGGGGCCCAGGAGACGGCGCAGAAGTACATCTGGGGTTCGTGGTTGCTTTCTTTTCTGTGTAAGTTCTGCGACACCTCGTTCCCCCCCTTTCCCCCCCCCCCCCCCCGCAGTGTCTCCTTGAAATCCACCACCCTGTTCTGTTTACTTGTGCGTAGTGCCTCCCTTCGAAAAGGTCTGTTTGAGCTCAACTTCTGTAGTAGTTCACCACGGAATCTGTGTTGTAGGCGCTTTCCCAAACTAGGGGCAGAGGAGAACCTCGCCCAGTCTTTAAGCCTCACGGGCCTTAGCGGCCCGGGGACCCCCACTTTCTTTTGCAATTTCCTTTCTTTACCATCGTCCACCTTCACTGCCACCAACCCCGCCACCTTCATTCCTCCTGGGTCGTTCATTCCTACTGCTCCCGTCACTCTCTTCCTCTCAGAGCGTGCAGTAAAGACACCTGTGGGAGAAACCCTGTACTACTACCCAGTGCAGGGCTTTGTCTCTGTTACTGGGCGTCTTCCTCTTTCTCCTTTGTGTCCCCCAGGCACAAGATGGTCCCTAAATGTTTCGTAAATGCCACACCACGAGAATATTGAAACCAGTTTTTGGTTTGGTTTTGTTTTCCGGGGAACCAGCAGCTGAGCTGTGGAATACTTCCATTGTTCTGGAGGTACAAAGTAGCATCTTTCCTAAAGTATGCCCTTGAGGGAGTAACCTACACTCTTCACCTTCTTTGTGTGTTTTGTGACAAGGTCCTTGGATAGTGCGGCCAACTCATTTATGTGTGTTTTTGTTAAGCACCCTGCCCCGCACTAATATGTAACTTGCTGCTTCCACTCTACCCCCACCCCAACAGACACCGTAAACATGTAAACCAGGGACCAAGGGATGTACCTACCACTCTCCTACCCTTGCCCGGAATAAGGCCCCCTTGGTACAAACAAGCAGATTAGCTGATGGATAGGTGCAACACTGTATTACTGCCTTTTGCCCCGTACTTGCTGTTTCTTAGCATTTACACAGCACCTTCACATTTTCAAAGCACTGTACCAATGTTTATTAATCCTCACAACACCCCTGTGAGGTAGGTAGGTCAGTATGTCCTTTGTAGTAGAGAAACTGAGGCAGACAGAGGTCAAGCGAACCAAACCTGCCTAGGCCACAAGGGCAGCCGGCGAAGGGACTGCACCCGAGTCCCGAAGCCAGGGCTCTCTGTCCCGTTCACCCACTGGTGAGCATCGCGTGGGTGTCTTCTCACCAGTGAAGGGGACACACAGGAGGACCAAACACACAGATTTCTCAGGCAACCGGGGGGGGGGGGGGTAGTACAAACGACATCAGGGAATAACCAGGGAACGACGCCAGTGAAAGAGAGAAACGTGAACCAGCACACCAGTAAGGCAAGAGAACATGCTGGAGAGCAAGGCTGGGATCATGGTGACTACTCAGAAGACCTAGACCAGGGGTGGGGAAAATGTAAACGAGGAACCCACCTACAAGGTGACCAACCCAAATACCTGTGGTTTCCAACTGGAAGAAAAGTTAGACAGTGAAAAAAACCAAACCACACAATCGAATTTTAAATTAGAAATGACACGGCGATAATTCACATTAAAAAGGCCAATCATATTTGTATGGTAACTAGTATCCTTTTTGGAGCCTTCCATTCCAAATATTCCAACTCCCGCCCCCCCCCCCCCCCCCCCCCCCGGGCTGTTCCTTACAGCACTCTTTCTCTCTCCATACCAATCTGTACACTAGTAGAACTATCAAGTGGCTCGATGGCGTGTCGCAGGGTTAACTGGCCCGGCTAGGGATGGAATTCAGGAAACCATCACAGACGGACCATTCTGCTGCCTCCTGTATTTTAGAAACAGCTGTTTCGAACCTGCCTCTGCCCAATTCCATCTTCTAGGAAAGGCTGAGAGCACACAGAGAAGCAGTTCATTCTTTCATAAGGGGATTGGTGAACCTGGTTCAACATGCCATTTTCAGAGAAAAAAGAGAAAAGACCTGCACTGTAAAGCATAACGAAGGAGTAGATTGATTATAGCTACTCCAAATTTTAGAGTGATACAATGACCACAGAGTTAAAAACTATCACTGTTACCACGGTTTATTTGACAATAGTCGGTTTAGTCTACAAGTTTAAGGCAAACATACTAATGCAGTTGCTTTTCATCAGAAATCATACTTATAAAGATTACATAAAGTCTGTCCCAAAACTTCTAAGAAATGTTCATTAATTAAAAATAAGTCTGATTAAGATGCTTTTACCAGGATACATGGATGAACTAAGGTGGCATACAATGTTTTTAAAAAAACAAAACAAAACATAACAAAAACACCAAGAGAAAACAAAAGGTAATGGCAACCTTTATCTTGTCTGAACAATGCATCTTTGAAAGGGTTAAACATCAGAAATTACTTAAAGGGAAATAAGATTGGCAGCCGTAAGGAACGCTATTCAGAAAATAAAGACGGTTACAGAGGCTACTTAAAAAAAGGACTGAACGCTGGGCTTCGGAAGAGGAGGAGCGCACGGTGATGGACAACCGTCCCAGGGAGCACACGGGGAGCTGCAGGAGGGCAGCGTTCCACCACACAGACGGACGGACCCGCAAAACCCGTGGACGGCACCGCTCCATCGCTTCTCAGAAAAAAAGGAGAGTAGATGCACTTGGTCAGCTGTTTCTTTTGTTTCCAGTGAGCAGTAAATGCCTAATCTCATTAAGAAAACAAAAATAAAATCTGAAGGAAGGCAGCCCTTTTTAACCAAAGGCGGAGTGTGGCTTATGTGTCTCCATTTAACACTGCCAAGCAGTTCTGCAGCAACTGTAGGTTACCCTAAAAAGGAAGGGAAAATAAATCATGAAGTGCAGACAGCCTGGAAGAGTTGCAGTGAAAATATAACAGCGCTGGGAATCCCGTAACTAACGCCACCTTTATTAAGACAACAGAACTCCGGAAACAGCTACTCACTATCCACACACGTACGGGTTTAAAGACATAAAACCGTATCATTTGTTTCACGTACAATGTTTTCCACACACCAGATTTCTTCAGGACATTTCCGTCTAGATCAGTATTATGGTTTTGAATTACTCGGCATGATTCTAATGAGGGATGAAACATGCCCTGTGTGTCCAAGTCAAACTACCGGACGTTTTGCAAGACCGGTTCTTATCACTTTCCTCTAGCCGTTAAAATCTGTGTATTAGAGTAGAGGTATATTAAATTATAACATACGCTTTCACGACTAAAGTAGTGAGTGATACCAGTTTTTATACACATAGCCGTAAGTTCCCGTACAACGGCAATCTGTAACATTCAGACAGACCTACGTACCCATTTGTAAAGCATGGGCGCTGGCATCCAAATTTAGACACGTGTCCGGACAAATGTAAGCATATATGGATTACACCGATAAATACATGGGGTAAAGGAAAACCTCTTCCTTCCAGTAAGTAGAAAGCCAACTAAAACGATGCGATCAGAAAAGTGACCGTCTGGCAGCCACCACAATAATCGACTGAGGCAAAAGTCATGAACGGTGGCTTTGAGCATAAGGCTGAAATGCCAATACCGTAGCCATTAGGTACGTAGGGCGATGGAAAATTTAAATTTCTGTTAATTAAAGTTAAATAAAAACTCAGTTTCTCAGTTGCACCACCCACATTTCAAGTGTAAGCGTTTGACGGCCACGTGTGGCTACTTAGTGGCTACCGTACCAGACAGTGCTGATGACAGAATACTTCCATCATCACACAAAATTCTATGGGACAGTGCTGGGTAAGCGATGGGGTATTTACACAGTCCCAAGTATCTCCCCACAGAATACTTCTTCATTTCAAAGTGTAGTAACTTGGCCACTGAGAAACCTGCAGACATCATCACTTGAACCAAATGATCAAAGTCAGACATTGCCAGCGAGGCAACTCATCAACAGCATGTACCTCCTGAAAGGATGCAGCAACGAGAAGGTCCGAGCACCACTTCTGGGCGATTCCTGCCACAGGTGGGGAATCTAAACTCAATAACTAGACGAACCCAAAGCGAGGGACATTTTACAGACCTGTGCTTTTCAGTGTCCAATGTTATGAAATACAAAGACTCAGGAACTTTCCAGGTTCAGGAAGTCTAAAACAACACGTGCCGGGGGTGCGGGGCGGGGAGGGCACCTGGCTGGCCCAGTTGGTAGAGTGCGCGACTCTCGACTCTCTCGATCCTGGGGGTCTTGAATTCAAGCCCTACAGCGGGTGTAGAGCTCATCCCAATAAAAACGAAAAGTCACGCCTGGGTGGCTCTGTCGGTTAAGTGTCCGACTCTCGGTTTCTGCTCAGGTCACAATCTCACAGTCTCGGTTTCGTGAGTTGGAGCCCTCCCCCACCCCACCCTGACAGCGCCGGAGCCTGCCTTGGGATTTTCTCTCTCTCGCTCGCTCGCATCGCTCTGCCTCTCCCCTTCTCCCACGTGTGCGCTCGTGCTCTCTCTCGCTCGCTCTCTCAAAATAAATACATAAACTTAAAAAATAAATAAAAAGACCTGTGCGCCGAATGTCATGTATTATCTTGAGTATCCTTTTGCCACTAAAGACATTATTCATTATTAGACAACTGGTGGCATAAAAGTCTGTGGATTAGATAATTGTACTGTATCCATAGTAATTTCCTGATCTTTGTAATTGCTCCAAGTATTCAAGAGAATTATTTGGTGTTAGGAAATCGACACTGAAGTGTTTAAGAGCCAAGAGACTTCCTATCTGCAACCTAAATGGTTTAAGACAAAAACAGGTATGTATAAGGGTAGGGGTGTGGTGTGTGTGTGTACTGTGTAAAGAGGAAAAGTAAAGAGGGAGGGAGGAAGAGGGGGAGGGGAGGACAGAGCGAACATGACAATATGCACATTTGAGGACTCTAGTGACAACTATCCAGGGATTCTTTGTACTTTTCTTGCAACTTTACTGAGCGCCTGAAATTGGGTGACAATAAACATTTAAGAATTTCAAGTGCCCCAGTAACTGTCAATATTGTGCCAGTATAACGATGGAACTGTGACAGATGATTCTGAGCCTGTCTGTATTTCTGACATGATCTTCTTAAAGGTATATCCCTCCAGTGGGACTAAGTCCAAGGATACACATCCTGCACTTGACACACTGCCAAAGCCCTGCAGAAGGGTGTACCCTGGTCCACACTTACCCACCAGGCACGAGGACTCCACGCCCTCATAGGCAGCAGTAGCATCACCTTTTTTTTTTTTTTTTTTTTTTTGGTCCGCTGCCTTTATCATACATTCTGTGCTTCATTAATAAAGTATCTGAGACTATCTTCAAGGACACAAAAGTGACCAAATGACCTAATTTTCTGTTATAACCAGGTTCCAATACATGGCAAGACATATCCCGGTTATAATGAATGAAATCCTAAGTAGTTTTAAACCATCTGGATGTAAATTTAACCAATGTCTAATCTCTTTGGAATAACTTATATGGATTCTGGGACCAAAATGGGACTTTGTTCAGATTTGCAAAATCATCAAGAAACCTCAGACGAGAGGGCAGGGTTTCTCAACCTCGGTGTTTTTTTTTTTTTTTTTTTTTTTTTTTTTAAGCTTTATTTATTATTTTTTTAAATGTTTATTTTATTTTATTTTTGAGAGAGAGAGACACACACACACACAGAGAGAGAGAGAGAGAGAGAGAGAGAGAAGAGAATCCCAAGCACGCTCCACGGTTATCAGTGCAGAGCTGGACACGGGGCTCGAACTCACAAACCCGTGAGATCATGACATGAGCGGAAACCAAGAGTCAGACGCTTAACTGACTGAGCCACCCAGGCGCCCCAAGTTTTGTTTATTAAAGTAATCTCTCTACACCCAACATGGGGCTTGAACTGGCAACTCCGAGATCGAGAGTCACACGTTCTTCTGACTGAGCCAGCCAGGCACCACCCACCCTACCCCCCATTTAAAAAAAAAGTTTATTTTATCATTATTTTTAAAATTTATTATCATTTTCTTAGGTAGGTCAAGAGGCGGGTGCTTGACTGACTGAGCCACCCAGGCGCCCCTGAACGATTTTATTTTTAAAGTCATCTCTACACCCGACGTGGGGCTCGGACCTACAACCCTGAGAACACGAGTTGCACGCTCCACCGACTGAGCCATCCAGTCTCAGTGTCCCTCAGTCTTGGCACACTTGACGTATTTGGGGCTGTGGAATCCTTTCCAATGGGGGCTCTCCTGTGCCCTGTCAAAAGTTTAGCAGCATTCCTGCCCTCTGCGCCCTACATACCGGTCGTAAACCCACCCATCCTCCGTTGTGACTACCAGACACGTCTCCAGAAATTGCTAAATGTCTCCCGGGAGGCAAAACTGCCTCTAGTCGGGAGAGCCACTGGAGTAGAAGACCCATCAGAGAACACATTTCAGAAAGGACCTGAAAAGCACAGAAATCTGGAAACCAGAGGCTGACAACCATGTATATAGTAAGGGTCAGCAAACTCTGTAAAGGGCTTAGTAAACACATAGTAAACATTTTAGACTTTGAGAGACATGTGGTCTCTGTTTTGCTGTAGTATGAAAGCAACCACAGACAGGGCACAAAGGAACGAGCTTGGCTGTATTCCAGTAAAACTTCACTTACAGATGAAATCTAAATTTCACGTAATTATCACGTGTCATGAAATATTATTCTTTCGCCTTTTTTTAAAGAACCACTGAGGGGCACCTGGGTGGCTCAGTCGGTCAAGCGTCGTCCGACTCTCGATTTCGGCTCAGGTCATGATCTCACGGTTGGTCGTGAGATCAGCCCCGCCTGGGATTCTGCACTGGGCGTGGAGCCTGCTTAACATACTCTCTCTCCGGGACACCTGGGTGGCTCTTTCGGGTAGGTGTCTGACTCTTGGGTTTCGGCTCAGGTCATGGTCTGGCGGTTAGGGAGTTCAAGCCCTACATCGGGCTTCACGCTGACAGTGAGGAGCCTGCTTGGTGTTCGTTCTCTCTCTCTCTCTCTCTCTCTCTCTCTCTCTCTCCCTCTCTCCCTCTCTCCCTCTCTCTCTCCCTGTCTCTCTCTGCCCCTTCCCTGCTCGTGCTCTATCTCTCTCTCCCTCTCAAAAAACCAACGCCATTCTTGGCTCACAGGCTACACAAAAACAGGCAGACTGTAATTTGCTAATCCTTCCTTAAACCTATTAACAAAATCCTGAATAGATTTTATAACCTCCTTACAAAGAACAAACATGGTGAACATTAGAAACCAACACGGGTGCAGTAACAATAAATCGTGCCAACCTTATCGAAGTATTTTCTTTTGAGAGGGTGATTAGACCAGGAAATCCGTAATATATAGCTTCATTGTAATGAGGAATTGGATGCTTCTTGTATCCATCACAGATAAAAGGGAAACGGTTGATGATAGTATAAATGGGTGAATTCCTAGCTACCCAAATAACCATCACCAAAGAATACTCATTAATAACTTAATATCAATTAGTATAGAAAGAAAGGGAGGGAACTAAAAATTCAGCCTTTTTGGGTACCGTGCACTTATCCAATTAGATGAACCAATGTTGACTCCTTTGGTCCCGATCAATCTTTTAAAGTAAAACTTAGATGACGACATAAAAGGGAAGTTCATACAAACTACAAATGTCCATCACTTGGGAGTAATAACCACTCTCCTAGTCAACTACTATATGATCAAATCGAAGTTTCCAAAAGATCTCACGCTGGGCTGAAACTAGCAAGCTACAATTTGACAGACATAACTGTGGCCTGCAACTTCATTTTAAAAATTAAATGCTCCGTACATGAAACAGTTCTAGAGACCTGTTGCACGACGATGTGAATATACTTAACAAGGCTGAACCGTACACTTTAAAAGTGGGTAAGACGGTACATTTATGTGTTTTTTACCACAAAAATGAAAACTATTACTACAAAGAATTAAACACACAACTATAGGTTGGAGGCTCGAAAACAGACCAAGAAGGAGGAGGAGAAGGAGGAGAAGATGTGTGATTATAAGCCAAATCAAGCTGGTGTAAGATGGTGCTAAAAAAAAACAAATCACAAAAGAACCAAAAAACAAAAAAACAAACCCTTATATGAAAAGCAAAAAGAAAAAGAAAAAAAAGAAAAAACACAAAAAAACCCTTATGCCTCTAAAACTGCCGTAAGAAGAAACGTATACAATAATAAGTCCACGTATGGAAAGGTGTTTCCATTTCTGGGTGCAATATTGAAAAAAAAAATTTTAATGTTTATTTACTTTTTTTTTTTTTTTTTTTTGAGAGAAAGAGAGAGAGAGAGACATAGAGACGGAGAGAGACAGAGCACGAGCAGGGGAGGGGCAGAGAGAGAAAAGAGGGAGACACAGAATCCGAAGCAATTCCAGGCTCTGAGCTGTCAGCACAGAGCCCGACGTCGGGCTCGAACTCACGAACTGTGAGATCGTGAGATCGTGACCTGAGCCAAAGACAGAGGCCTACCCAACTGAGCCACCAAGGGGCCCCTGCATGCAATATTTGAAAACAGCAATGACCTAGTGTAATAATATAAAAAGCTTACTGAAATGTATGGGATAAAATATATTTAGCTCAAAGATGTCTAGCTTGTAGGAGAGAATATATTCAAATATTTGAGGGTAATATATCCAAATGTTTCTGTGGGAGAAATTAAATTCATTTTTCTTTCTTTTTTTAAAGCCAACCCATTTATTTTGAGTTTGAGAGAGACAGAGAGCGCGAGCGAGCGAGCGCACGAGCGGGGAGGGGCAGGGAGAGAGAGAACCCCAAGCAGACTCCACGCAGAGTTGGACGCAGGGCTCCTCCAGCTGACAAACTGTGAGACAGACCATGACCTGACCAAAACCAAGAGTCGGATCCTCAAACGACAGAGCCACCCAGGCATCCGTCAAATTTATCTTTCTTATTTCACATGACAAAACTCTGACCAATTTGTCAAAGTGACACACAAGCAGCTTTCTGTGCGTTATGGAGTGTCCCGAACGTCTTAGTAGAGTCTCAAGCTTTTTAATGACTTTCAAAGTGTAAATACTATAAATATATTAACAAAACAAAACAAAACACTAACAAGTTTATTTAAATTTCTTTAATACTTATAATTTGGGGAATTTTGAATATATTTTTACTTTCAGTCCTTCTGATTGAAGCCAGCAAATATTGAATTTTTAAAGAAGTTTTTATTAAAGATAGATTTATCTTTTTTAAGCAGTCAAAAATGATACTGGTTTCCATATTAGGTACTAGGGTCTTGCAGAGCTGACCGCTTAGAGAAATTGTACGTATTATTCTTGCTTGAATTAGATGATCTTTAAGTTCGCTGGCAATTCTAAGATTCTCTAGTTCTAACCTTATTAGAAGGCTTGGGCCAAGCTTTATCTTAACTACAAGAAAGGGCTGAATCTGGAGGAAACAAAACACTATAAAAAAACCCTGGGCGAAGGATATTTATTTACTAACATTAAATTATTCTGAAGTACTAAAATGATCTTCAAAAATTAGCATTCCAATTATAATTCATTCTAATCCAGGAATGGTTCTTCCAATATCCCTCCAGAAAGAAACTGTCATTAAAGGATTATTATCAATTCCATAACTGACTCCTTCCTTCCTCCCTGCCTTCCCCTCTTTCTTTTTTTTTAAGTAATCTCTACACCCAACACCCAACGTGGGGCTCAAACTCACATCCAGGAGATCAAGAGTCACATGCTCCACCGAATGAGCCGGCCAGGCACCCCATAATTCATTCATTCATTCATTCATTCATTCATTCATTTCTTTCTTTTCTTTCTTTCTTTCTCTCTCTCTCTCTCTCTCCCTCCCTCCCTCCCTTTTCTTTTTAATGTGTATTTTTTTACTTTTGCGGGGGAAGGGCACAGAGGGGGGACAGAGGATCTGAAAGGGGGCCGCACAGCCTAACGTGGAACTTGAAACTCACCAATCGTGAGGACCCAGGTGTCCCAAGACTGACTCATTTCTAAATTATAAGTCACGTAAAATATTAAACCTTGACCATGACACTAACCTTTGCATGCTTCAGTTCTAACTCTGCCAGTTCCACTAAATTTTTTCTGAATGCGGCAACTCTTCTCGTCTTAAAATCTATAAGTTCTGTGAACAAAAGAAATTAGGATTAACTATTTAATTCACATAATAGTTGAAGGTATACCGTATAATTAAAGGTTAATATAACAGTACCTTGTTTTGCAGATTCAGATATTTTTTCAAATTTCTGACAACATAATTGTTGGGATGTCTCAGCCTGAAGAACATCTTTATTTTTCGCTCTTGCTTTATCCAGTGCTTTATTAGCATTTTCATAATCCACTAGTGACCTAGATCTTCGATAGAGGAGATCCTATACAACAGAATGCTTCACAGTAAGACACACTGCGTGTTTCGAACAGTTACGGGCAACCACCACCACCCCACTGCCCCCATCATCATCAGAGCTAACGCTTACGCCATGAAGATCACATGCCAGTCACCCTCCAAATGGCCTTTATAACAGCTTTACGGAGATGTAATTCACACACAGACAACTCGTTCCAAGTGCACAATTCACGGGTTTTTGGTGTGCTGGCAGAGTTGTATAACCATCACCACCATCAATTTTGGAGCATTTTTGTCGATCAAAAAGAAACCCCACATCCATCAGCAGTCATTCTTCATTTCCTCCTTGCCACCCCCCCAACCCCTCCCCCCCCCCCCCCAACCCTAGACAACCGCTGATCTGCTTTCTGTCTCTATAGATTTGCCTATTCTGGGTGTGCCATGAAAACAAAAATGGAATCACGTAATATGTGGCCTTTTCTGTCTGGCTTTCTTCACACAGCATAAAGTTTCGAGTTCATTCATGTTATAACTGAATCAGTACTTCATTCCTCTTGACTGTTAAATAATATTTCGCCGTAAGGACAGACACACCACATGGTTGTGTCCGTTCACCAGGGGAGAGACATTTGTTTCCACACTCTGCCTATTATGAATAATGCTGTTATGAACATTTGTGTATAAGTCTATGTGGGAACATGTCTTCCTTTCTCTTTCTATCTCATTACTTAGGGGTGGAATTGCTGGGTCACTTGGTAATTCTATGTTCAACCTTTTGAGAAACTGCCAGACTGTTTTCCAAAGTGGCTGCACCATTTTACATTTCTGCAGACGCTGTACGAGTGTCCCAATTTCTCCACATCCTTGGCAACACTTATCTTTTTGATTAAAGCCACCTGGTGGTGTGAAGTGGTATCACGCTGTGGTTTTATTTTGTTTTGTAAAGATTTTATGTATTTATTTAAAAAAATATTTTTAGGGGTCCTGGGTGGGTCAGTTGGTTAACCTTCCGACTTGGGCTCAGGGCATGATCTCATAGTTCCTGAGTTCGAGCCCTGCGTCGGGTCTGTGCTGACAGCTCAGAGCCTGGAGCCTGCTTCAGATTCTGTGTCTCACTCTCTCTCTCCTCCCCCACTCATGCTCTGTCTCTCGCTCTCAAAAATAAATAAAAATTTCAAAAAAAGGGGGGGGAGCCTGGGTGGCTCAGTTGGTTGAGTGGCTGAATTTGGCTCAGGTCATGATCTCGCGGTCTGTGAGTTTGAGCCCCGCATCAGGGTCTGTGCTGGCTGCTCAGAGCCTGGAGCCTGCTTTGGATTCTGTGTGTCTCTCTCTCTCTCTGCTCCTCCCCTACTTGTGCTCTATCTCTCTCTGTCTCTCAAAAATAAATAAATGTTTAAAAATTAAAAAAAAATTTAACCTTATTTATTTATTTTTAGAGAGACAGAGAGTGAGAGGGGGTGGGGCAGAGAGAGAGGAGGAAGAGAGAATCCCAAGGAGGCTCCGCAGGATCATGCGGGGCTTGAACTCTTGAATGGTGAGATCATGACTTGAGCTAAAGCCAAGAGTGGACTTTTACCCAACTGAGCCACCCAGATACCTCTAAAGATTGTATTTTATTTTATTTTATTGAAAAACTTTAAAAAAATCTTAATAATTTATTTGTGAGTGAGAGAGAGAGAGTGAGTTTGTGTGGGGGAGGAAAAGAAAGTGGGAGACACAGAATCTGAAACAGGCTCTGAGCTGTGAGCTCAGAGCTGCACTTGGGGCTTGAACTCACAAACCTTGAGTTCATGACCTGAGCTGAAGTCAGATGCTTAACCGACTGAGCCAGCCAGGCACCCCATAAAGACTTTATTTTTTAAGTAATCTCTACACCCAATGTGGGGCTTGAACTCATGACCCTGAAATCAAGAGTTGCATGTTCTATACACAAAGTCAGCCAGGTGCCCCAAAGCCTATTTATAATTTGATAAGGAGTGAAAAGCTGGTGTTCAAATCACCACTGATCATATGGGAATTTTCTGTATAATATATACTGATGCACAAATCAACACTAAATTTGGAATATCTGAGCCACTAAGTTTTCAGTGTTTTTTCAGATGTTTCTGTTAAACATGTTTTGGATAGTAAGAGTTTTAGTCTTGCACATACATAGACTTCCAAAAGGAAATTTGGGTTCCCTGGGTGGCTCAGTTGGTTGAGTGACTGATTCTTGATTTCAGGTGAGGTTATGATCTTGTGGTTGGTGGGTTCGAGCCCAGTGTGTGTCTCTGTGCTGACAGTGTGGGGCCTGCTGGGATTCTCTGTCACCCTCTCTCTCTGCCACTATCCCCGACTCTCAAAAATAAATAAATAAGCATTAAAAAAGAAAAGAAAAGGAAATTTGAGTTGCCTTAATATAAAGCATATCCTGGTTTTATAACTCGCTCACCCTTAAGAGACTTACATAGACCAAATTAGGCATCCTTTAGCTACATAAACTGTTATTTGGGGGTTTTACTTTATGTTTTGTAGGCATTTTACCGGAATGAATATACCAAAATCATAAAAAAAAAAAGTTCTAGAGTCTACTGTATCAGAAGTTTATATATAGAGTTTTTATTTATTAAACAGTTTTAAATTTTATTTTTGAGAGGAGACAGAGAGAGTGGAGGAGGGGCAGAGAGAGAGAGACACACACACACAGAATCTGAGGCAGGCTCCAAGCTGTCTGCACAGAGGCCAACGTGGGACTTGAACTCAAAAACCTCGAGATCATGACCTGAGCCAAAGTTGGATGCTTAACCACCTGAGCCACCCAGGTGCCCCAATTTTTGTTTTTTAAAGTAAGCACTAGGCCCTGTTGCATCCACACGACTCCTGAAACAGAATATTATGGGCACCAGTGACAGTCACAACAAAGTTTATTGCAATGAAAGGCAAGGTCGACCGATCGGGACCAACACTTTTGATCAGAGTGCGGCCTCGAACAGCCGGGGTACAGAGTTTTTATAGCTGATCACATCGTTTTATCATCACCTGGGAACAGAACAAAGAAATAGTTCCCAGATGAGTTCGAAACAGTTCCCGGATGGGGTGATTATTTTAGACTTTCTGCCGTTAAGTTGCAACCAGTGCATCTCCTTGACCCTGCCTCTGATGCTCTTTTCTTTGAACTTTTGTTTCCTTAATTGTTGAAGCCTAATTTACAAGAGTATGAAGCGTAATTTATAAGAGTAAAGCAAGGCTGTTATCTCTTAACCTTCAGTGTTAGCACAAAGCTGTTATCTCTCAAACTACAGGTTAGCCCTACACTACAATTTAACCCTTACAGGCCCAACAGGGGGCTTGAACTCCTGACCCCGAGATTAAGAGTCACATGCTCCACAGACTGAGCCAGCCGGCGCCCCTAATAGGATTCCATTTTAAATAGTCGAATCTAAACTTAAGGGTATTCTTTATAACTAACACTAGTACAAACCATTTCATATTTACAAAGTTTTTCTTCCTAGAAGGGGCCCAGCCCAGCTGGTGGAGTATGGGGTTCCCATAGGAAGGCAGACAGCATAATGGTGGAGCCCCACAGGATGTGCTATGTGACTTTGGGTGTGTAGAGGGAGTTAAGTGCAACTCCTGATGGAGGGACAGGGAGAGGACGGACTGAGACAAAGTTTCTGTTAACATAGGAGTAAAAGTAGGAGTTATTTTATCCTTAATGTCATTTTATAAACAAGGGAACCAGCATAAGACCCATTAATTATGTGACTTTTCTAAGCCTCTAGAGCAAATCAGTAACAAATCTAGGAAAGAATTCAAGCTTTCCACACTTAAGCTTTATAGTTCTTAATTACTGAGCAGGCAACTATAAATAACTGCTTCATTGGAAGAAATCTGCAATTACCAAAGATATAATAAAATGAAAATAAAAATAACTCTTAATCCTCCCAAAAGAATGACACAAAATAGAAGTTACCAAGCCAGAGACTTTTATTTCCTCCCCTCTGTTACAGCCTGTAACAGTCCTCCAAAACGGAGGTTCTTTTTTCCAGGTATCAACTGAATTGTCTTTATATCAGAGTTCTCAAACTTTTTGGTCTAAGGACTCCTTTACACTCTCAGAAATTACTGAGGATCCTAAAGAGCTTTTGTTATGTGCTGCCTGTTCCTCAGCGTCTAGATTTCTGCTCCTTTATGTCACGATGTGAGACACTGTACATAGAGTGCTCGTCTCAGAGACTGCTACTTATGACGGTCCTAATTACTATTTTCAGTAATAAGGTAGCTCTTTTCAGGTAAGCGAAAGCAGCGCACCGCTGTGGTGGATGCTAGGGCTGATCCTTTCTCCCCGCCCTCTTGCTAGGATGATCTGCGCAGGCGCGCAGGGAGGGCACGGAAGTGCGGGCGGAAGTGGGTTCCAGACCTTTTAGCGGAGCGGCCTGTGGAGTAAACAAGTACCGAGCGGCCGCTTGCAGCTGGTGCCAGAGGGTACAGGCCACCATGAACCGGGTCCAGGATGACTATGACCCCTACGCAGTTGAAGAGCCTAGCGATGAGGAGCCAGCTTTGAGCAGGTGGGTCCCTGTCCCGTCCCGGCCCCCGAGGCTTCGGGCCGAGGCCAGGCTTTTAGCCTTCTGTATTCGCTGCGCCTACCAGGCCTTTGGGGACCCTCGGGCCAGCAGTTGGGCGCCTTTTGCGCCTCGCTGTTGCCTGTGCGACGCCGAGGGGGGTTCTGGTGAGGTGGGGGGGGGGGGGGAAGAGCGACACTCGCGCGGGGAACAGAGATATTCTGGAGTAAGTCTTCAAAAACCTTGGAATCGAATCCTGCCTCTGCAGCTTGCTAACAGTATGACTGAAGGCAAGTTATCCTCCTTTTGCTCATCTATAAAAAGGAACTATAATAGGGGCTCCCGGTTGGCCCAGTCAGTTAAGCCTGGGACTCTTGATTTCCCCTCAGGTCATAATCTCTAGAGTCGTGAGATCCCCCTATGTTGGGCACAGCGCTGGGCGTGCAGCCTGATTAAGAACCCCCCCCACCCCCACCCCCGCTGTCTCCAAAATAAATAAACAGAAAAAGGCAATATAATAACTATATCTTAAGTATGTTGTGAGGCTTATGGGACTTACTGTGAACTGACAATCTTGAAGACGAAACTGCCATAAACAGAAATAAGGGACTATTCAGCCTCCCTTTTTGAACGCCTATCTGTGCTTTCTCTGGGCTACGGTTTTCTACAGGCTTGCACTATAGTAGGGGAAATCAGACACGTATCTCGGAAGATAAATATCTTGAAAAGAAGTATGTATCTCAGAAGAGTATTGTAGAAAACAGTGGCCTGAGATAGTCACAAATCAAATTCTGTGGGAATTTCCAGAAAGGAGGGATTAATCCTACCTGGGGGAAGCTTGCAGTTATGTTGGCAAGAGAGTTCCAGGAAAATTTATCCACTTTTTAAAGCTGGCAGCAGATCCTATTAATAAATCTAAAACATTCTGTTCAACTAAGCTTTTTGTGAAACTGACCTTTCTTCAATTATAATGTTTCCTCGTGTTATCCTGGGAGGGGTTGAAGGCTTGGGAGATTAGACTGCTGTGAAGATTTCTCTTGTGGGGAGTAAGGATGGATTCCAAGGTTTCCTGAGAGAAAGAGTGTCAGTTAATGGGTCTGGTCTGTGAAAGGAGGTATATGAATTAGTAGGCCTCAATTAGTAATTCAGTTTGATTGGAATATTGCAGGGTTTCCTGGACTTGAGTTATTTAGCCGTTACTGTCTCTATATTTCCCCGTGTTACTATTCATTTAATACTTTTCCTTAGGTTGGGGTGCGTGGGTGGCTCACTTGGCTGAGTGTCTGGCTCTTAATTTCGGCTCAGGTCATGATCTCATGGTTGGTGAGATCAAGCCCTGAGTTGGGCCCTGCCAGTGACAGCATGGAGCCTGCTTGGAATTCTCTCATTCTCTGCCCCTTCCCTACTTTCTCTCTTTCTCAAATAAACAAACATTAGATTTTTTTGAGTTAAATTTCTTTTAAAAAAATATTTATTTATTTTGAGAGAGAGAGAATGAGAGAGAGGGGGAGAGTGGCAGGGAGGCAGAGAGACAGAACAGAACCCAAGCAGGCTCTGAGATGCCAGTGCAGGGCCCGAACTGGGGTTTGATCTTACCAACCATGAGATCATGACCTGTGCTGAAACCAAGTTGGACGCTTAACTGAGACACCCAGGCATCCTAATTGTATATTTAAATGCATGTACTTGTGGCAGTAAATTATGCTATAAGAAAAGTTAAACAAAAAATAATACAGAGGGATTCTGTGTCTTCTCCACCCAGTTTCCCTCAATGTTAACATATTTGATAAAACTTTGCTGTAATATCACACCTGGGATATCGACATTAATGGGGTCAAGATATAGAACATTTCCATTACCACAAGGATTCCTCATTGCTCACTTCCTGTCCCCTCTCTCCCATGCACTACTTAACTGCTGGTAACTACCAATCTATTTTCCACTTCTATAATTTTGTCCTTTTCAAGAATATTATGTAAACAGAATCATGCAGTATGTAACCTTTTGGGATTGGTTTTTGTCATTCAGCGTAATACCTGGAGGTTCATCCACATTATTGCAGGTGTCAGTAAGTCATTCCTTTTTTATTGCCGAGTACTATTTCACATTTGTTTTACCTATTCCCGTATTTAAAAATTTTTAAAAATATTTTTTAATTTTAGATAGTGTGAGTGGGGCAGGGGGCAGAGGGAGAGAGAGAGAGAGAGAGAGAGAATCTTAAGCAGACTCCACACTCAGCACAGAGCCCGACACAGGCCTCTATCCCATGACCCTGGGATCATGACCTGAGCTGAAATCAAGAGTCAGTTGCTCAACTGGCTCAACCACCCAGGCACCCCTTAACCATTCCCTTATTGAAGGATGTCTAATTGTTTCTAGTTTTGACTCTTGTGAATAAAGTATCTGTAAACACTCATGTAGAGGTTTTTGTGTGAATGTTAGTTTTCAGTTTTCTGGGATAAATGCCCAGGAGTGTGATTGCTGGATTGTATGGTGGTTGCATGTTTAGTTTTATAAGAAACTGTCAAGCTGTTTTCCATAGAAGCTTTATCATTTTACATTCCCACCAGCAATGGCTTCAAAGTTATTTAGTGGTCTGTCTTGGTACTCCTTAAGATAATCTGCATTTTGCCCTTTGGAAACACTTGAATATAGGGAAAATCAGAGTTTCTCAGCGTCAGTAGAATTGACATCTTTGATCAGATAATTCTCTATTGAGGGGGTTATTCTGTGCATTATAGGATGTTTAGCAGCATCCCTGACCTCTACCCACTAGAAGCCAGTAGCCCCTCCTCCACCCCCTGCCCCAATTTGTGGCAATCAAAAATGTCTCTAGCTATGCCATATGTTCTCTGGAGAACAAAATGCTCCCCGTTGGAGACCACTGGTGGGTGAGAGGTAACGTTGAAAAGATAAGTTGAAACCAAATGGGAAAGGCTTTTTTGAATGCTGTGCTCAGAAGTTTGGCCATGGATGATTTCTTTGGGAATTGGCTAGTGGTATGATGAGAGTTCTTTAGGAATAACTTTCTGGCAACAGGATTAAGAGTGTACTGAAATGGAAGAGTTTGGAGGCCTGGAGATCCTTAGGATATGGTGGGACAGGCAGAGTTAAGAGAACCCAAATGAATATAGTGGTACTGGAGAAAGGGAGCATGCTGGTCAGGATGAGGAATGTTGTTAGATGGGGAATTCTCTTGAGAGTAGAATCTGGCTAAGGCCTCTATCACTAGCAGACTTGATTGGTGTGAACTGCAGTTTTCTGATTTACCTTCTGCTGGAGGCTCAAAAGCATTGTTGTAGAAGAAGAAAATAGAGAAACAAAAACCAGGGGTAGTCTGCAACTATTCATCAGACCACAAATAATTGAACATTATTTATGAATTGTTGATTATATTAAAAATATCTTAGGCATTTCACTCATTTTGATAACATTTCATTCTTTTTGATATCTGGTTTAATTCTGTCATACTGTTATTTATTTAAAAAAATTTTTTTAAGCTTATTTATTTTGAGAGAGAGAAAGAGCAGAGGAGGGGCAGAGAGAGGGAGAAAGAGAATCTAAAGCAGACTCTGCACAGTGAGTGCAGAGCTGGATGCAGGGCTCAAACTCACAAATTGTGAGATCATGACCTGAGCTGAAATCAAGAGTTGGCTGCTTAATGACTGAACCACCCAGGTGCCCCACTGTCATACTGTTGGTAATGGGGACAGATGCAAAAGGCCAAGTATATTGGCAATAATTGCTCAGGAGCAATTGTAATATAACTTTCTCTTAATAGTTCTCTGTAGCATTGTGCCTTTTATCTGTTAACATTTTGTGTGGTTATATTAGCTATATATTGGTTATATATACTAAGTTTTATTTAAGTACTTAGAGTTTTAAAAATCTTTAAAAAACAGTAAAATTTTCATTGCTGATGGAAGTATGAATTGATACAAAACTTTTGGAAATAACAGTGTGATAATTCAAGAAGTCAGAAAGATGCTTGTATGTCTAATTCTAGACATTTATCCTAAGGAAATCAACAGAAAATTACATATACTCTACAGAGATATTCATTGTAGCATAATAGCAAAGAGTTAGAAATAAATGTACAGCATCTGTAAGATGAAATGTTATGCAGACATTAAAAATATATTTAGAAATATGCAGAAAGGGTTGATCTTTAAATGAGAATAGCTGTCTGTAATATAATAGATAAAGGCAACCTTGTAAAACTTAAAACTGTTGGGTAAGGAGATGATGGGAGTTATAAGTTATTTTAATTTTTTAGTATTCATGTGCCTTATGATTTAAACGTATACTAGTTCTGAAGATGAAGTGGATGTGCTTTTACATGGAACTCCTGACCAAAAACGAAAACTCATCAGAGAATGTCTTACTGGAGAAAGTGAATCATCTAGTGAAGATGAATTTGAAAAAGAAATGGAAGCTGAATTAAATTCCACCATAAAAACAATGGAGGACAAGTTATCCCCTCTGGAAACAGGTAAACTTTTAGATTTTCATATAGATATATATACATATTTTTAAACATTTATTCAGTATTGAGAGAGACAGAGTGTGAGTCAGGGAGGGGCAGAGAGAGAGAGTGACACACAGAATCCGAAGCAGACTCTAGGTTCTGAGCTGTCAGCCCAGAGCCTGATGCAGGGCTTGAACTCAAAAACCGTGAGATTGTGACCTGAGTCGAAGTCAGCCATCCAACTGACCGAGCTACCCATGTGCCCCTCATATAGATATTTTTCTAAGCTTTACAAGGCAGGAACCTCATTTGTGCCCTGTTGCATCCCAGCACTTTGAGTATGTGCTCATTAAATATTTACCGAGTGAATGAATAAATGTATTTGGCAACCTGAGCATAGTTTCTTTGATGACTAGTGAAGAATTTTCCTGTGTCGTTGAAATGACACTGTTTAGTATTGTTTACTTGCATGATTTCCTTTTGTAATTTTTTTTTTAGAGTTTATTTGTGGCATGCCTGGGCGGCGCAGTTGGTTGAGTGTTCCAATTTGATTTTGGTTCAGGTCATGATCTCATGGTTCATGACGTCAAGCCCCAGGTTGGGCTCTGCGCTGACAGCTTGGAGCCTGCTTGTGATTCTCCTTTTTCCCTCTCTTTCTCTGCCCCACTCCTACGCATGCGCTCACTCACTCTCTCCTTCTCTCTCTCTCTCTCTCTCAAAATAAATAAGATCTGAGCCGAAATCAAGAGTCAGATGCTCAACTAACTGAGCCACTCAGAACTCCCTCCTTTATTTTTACCCCAGGATAAAAAAGAAAAAAAGAAAAAGACACACAAGCTTAGAGAGGTATTTTTCGAGTTATATAGCATTGATAGGGGCACATTGAATATGTCACCACAAATTGTGTCATTTTAGTAAGTAGTGAAACATACTTCATTTGGTACTTTGTCTTTATGTAAAGTGTACTTGATCCAAAAACTGATTTGTGCCTTAGCTTTGGTTTCCATAGTATATGCTATGTATTAACTGTTAGGAACTGAAAGCATATATAATAATAATAAAAGCAAAAGCAGATGTTAATTAAGAGGAAGAATTAGGGACACAAGCATATGACATGAATACAGTATGAGTCATGGCACTAGGCACAAGTGAGGAGAGAAGGAATGTGTTCTTGTGTCATTCCCTCTGCCGCTCTTTAGGGCTCTTATCCTCTTTCCCCTGAAGTCCCTTACAACAAGATGTTTATTCCCTATTCTTCACGTGTACTGCATGGCTGAAAGTTAGAGAGCTGTATGGTGGCAATCTGGAAATAGGCTATTTTATTGAATTAGATTTGTGGGAAGGGTGAGAGAATAATTTTCTCATGATTTGGAACACTTGATCCATTTCTATAATTAACAATTACAGTTCTCTGTAATTGCACAGGGCACAAACATTCAGTAAGTCATTGATGTGAAAGTATTTTTCCATCCAAATGAGATTGGGAATGAGTTGATACTGCTTTGAGGTGATGGAAGAATATACTGAGTTTTTTTTCTTGTCAGTTATGTATGGTTTAGTCTTTAAACTTCCCTTGCGTAACTAGGGTCTTCTTCAGGAACTGGAAAAGTTGGAACAGCTCTGACAAAGTACTACGATGATATATATTTTGATTCTGATTCTGAGGATGAAGACAAAACAGGTAAGTAGCATGTTTACCAGGTTTAGCCGTTATATTTTATGGAAAAAACATTTACCTAACAATTATTGGATTTTAGGATTTCCATCTGAGTTTTGTCTTCTAAGAAATGGTAGGCCATTGATGTGAAAACAAAAGCAGGAATGATGAATAAAAACAGATGGGAATGCACATATGAGGCCTTGGGACCGGCAAGGGTACTGCATGGGTGTGCCCAGGGAGAAGGACGGGGTGTCCCGACTCAGGGCTCTTGGCCACACTCTTCCTTAAGGTTCCTTAATGCAGCAATATTTGGTTTCACACCTGCAAATAGTTTCTATATTTTTATAGGAAATTTAGAAACTTATAAATATATTTTGCAGAATTTTTTCTGACTTCCTGCTTTTTTTTAATCAGCCTCTGTTCTTTAGAATTGATTTTGTATAAAATCTGAGCAAAGGTAAACATAATAAGGACTACAACTAATTTAATTATATCAGTAGTTACACTGGAATACACAGACAACACATTTATATGGTGAAGAAACAATTTTATGTTTGTATGTATTATTACCTAAGTATTGACCTAAGTACATTTTAAAAGTCTAGTGTATGTGGATTATCATAGTGTTTTTTCATTCATTTTTGAAATATTTTATTTTGATTTCACTACCATTTTATAGATAGGAACTTGTTGAGACTTTATACATCAAAATTTTCTAATCTTGGCTCCCTTTGACCTTTCTGAGACTCTGAATCCTCATTATTTGAATTTGGTTTTTGAGATAACAACAGTTTTTAGTGAAGAAACAATTCTTGCCTCTTCTGTCACCTTCATTTTAATCCCTTGGTTTTTTTTAAGTTTATTTATTTATTTTGACGTTCACACAGGGGAGGTGCAGAGGGGGAGGGAGGGATAGAATCCTAGTCTGATCCTGTGCTTGAACCCACGAATAGTAAGACCATGACCTCAGCTGAAATCAAGAGCCGGATGCTTAAGTGACTGAGCTACCCAGGTGTCCTGATGCTTTGTTAATTGGATAAGAACTTTATTTGGAGGAATAGTTAAAAATTTTTTTTTTAGGAAAATATAAGTAGAAAAAAAAAGGTAGGTGGGAATTCTACATTCTGTCTTAAAAAGGTGTGTAATTTAGACATACCTAGCCATATCCTTAACATTTTCAAAATTAGCACAGGTGACCAAGAAGAAAAAGAAGAAACGACACAGGATTCCAACAAATGATGAATTACTGTATGATCCTGAGAAAGATAACAGAGATCAGGCCTGGGTTGATGCACAGAGAAGAGGGTAAGAACTTACCTTTAATATTTAGAATCTTCAGAGAAAAATGATTAGAAGGTGATATTTACAACATTCACATTTTCACTGTATGTGTATATGTTCATATGGACATACATTAAAATTTTTGAGAAAAACACTGCTGAATTGTTTACTTTGAAAATTACCAGCAAATTTCATTCAGATGATTTATTTTTGAGAGAGAGAGTGTGTGGGTGCACATGGGGGAGCAGCAGAGGGCAGGGCTCAGAGGATCCGAAGCGGGCTCTGTGGCTGACAGCAGAGAGCCTGATGTGGGGCTCAAGCTCAAAAATTGTGAGATCATGACCTGAGCTGAAGTTGGATGCTTAACCAACTGAGCCACCTTGGCACCCCTAATGAATATATTTGTGTGTGTGTGTGTGTGTGTGTGTGTGTGTGTGTGTGTGTGTGTGTATTTTAATGTTTGTTTATTTTTGAAAGATCATCTGAAGCAGGCTCTGCATTGTCAATGCAAAGCCTGATGTGGGGCTCGAACTCATGAACTGTGAGATCATGACCTGAGCCAAAGTCAGATGTTCAACTGACTGAGCCACCCAAGCGCCCCTGCCCCATGAATATCCCCAGTGTAAAATAAACATTTTAAGTGCTATGAGTATTGAGATAGTTAAGGAAATTATAGTGTAGCTCTTGATTCTGGTAAAAGAATTTGTCAGTGAGGTAAGATGGAATGTATCTTTATTATATAATCTTTAAAAAACAATTTTTTTAAAGTAAACTCTACTCCCAATGTCGGGCTTGAACTCATGACCCAGCCAGGCACCCCTTTTGTTATATAATCTTGAGAAGAAATAACATTTTATTGACTTACTCACATTCCTGCATCAAGCAGTAGTTGCCTTTTGAGACCACAGAAACCAACTTAAAATAATGAACTCACTACTTTTTAAGTATCACAAGGGCAGTAATCATGCCTGTCTGTTCACTGCTTTATCCCAGGCATCTTGCACTTTGTAAAATGGGCTCTCATTAAGTAGCTATTGAATGAATAAGTTACTTTCTTGGGTTTGGGTTTTGAAATCTGTTAAGCATTGGAGGTATTTAACAACAGTTTTAAAGTATGTACTACATGTTTTCAGTATTTTTCCCCAGAGACATTTAAAGGATTTAGAAAGTAATGCCACATGATTTATTTTCTGTTGTTGAGGTTTTAGGAGTTTACCATAAGTCCCTTTTAAGAATATATACTTTCATACTTTACTTTCATAGGTAGATTCGTGCTGTAATTTTGCAGTCAGCGAATATTTATTGGACACTTATGTACTAGACACTGTTTTGTATTCTTGAAATACAGCAAGGAACAAAACAGACCAAAATCCTTAGGCACTTAGAGCTTACATGCTTGTTTTTTAAATGTAGCTTTACTAGGTTTTTCAAATTAATAGACTTTATGCTTTTAGAAGAGTTTTAGATTTACAGAAAAATTGAGCCAATAATAACATGGTTCCCATATACCTTCCCACAACAACACACACACACACAGTTTCACCTGTTAACATGTTACATTAATATGGTACATTTGTCACAATTAATGAACTGGTATTTATACATTATTATAAACTAAGGTCCATAGTTTATTCACATTTCCTTAGTTTTTACCTTCTGTCCATTTTCTGTTCCAAGAGCCCATCCAGGATGCTATGTTAGTTTTTTAGTATATGTGCTGCCAAAGCGAGCGTGCCATGTTACTTTTAATTGTCATGTCCCTTTAGGCTCTTCTTGGCTCTGACAGTTTTCACACTTTTTCTTGGTTTTGATGACCTTAACATTTTTCAGGAATACTGGACAGATACATTGTAGGAGGCCATTCTATTGGAATTTGTTTGATGTTTTTCTCATGATTAGACTGGGATTATGAATTTGGGGGAGGAAGACCACAGAGATAAAGTGCAATTTTCATCATTTTGTGATCAGTTGTTAATAGTGACCTAATATTGACCTTGATTGCCATGGTATGGAAGTGTTTGTCAGATTTCTCAACTGTAAAGTTACCCTCTGCCCCTCCTTTCCATATTGTACTCTTTGGAAGGAAGTCACTATGTGCAGCCCAAACTTGTGGAGTGGGGAGTTATGCTCCGCTTCCTTAAGGGGAGAGTATCTTCATTAATTATTCTTCTTTATGGGAGATTTGTCCCTTCCTTCCTTCCTTCCTTCCTTCCTTCCTTCCTTCCTTCCTTCCTTCCTTTGTTCCTTCATTGTTCCTTCAATTTGTTCAGTCATTTATATCACTATGGACTCATGGGTATTTACTTATACTTCAGGTTATAATCCAATACTACATTATTTTGTTGTTCTCATTGTTTCAGCTTTGTCCACTGGGAACTCTTTTCAGTTGACTTCTGTGCCCCCTTGACATACCTACCTCGTTGTTTTTGAGCACTTCCTTACTTTCTGGTACTACAGGATGCTCCAGGTTCATCTTGTATGCCTCATTCCTAGAATCAGTTATTTTTCAGAGGAGTACTAGTTTCTTTTATTGGAGAGTGGCATTAGAAATCATGCTACTGGGGGTGTCTGGCTGGCTCAATCCATAGAGCATGTGGCTCTTAATCTTGGAATTGTGAGTTTGAGCCCCTTAAAAGGAGGGAGTGGGGCCTCCTTAAAATAAAAAAGAAAAAGAAATCAAGATCTGGCTTTAATGTGCACCCCTTGCCCCCCTTTCTTTTTCTGTTCTAGCTACCATGGTTTTGGAATACAGAGGCCACATCAACAACAACAGCCTGTTCCAAATAGTGATGCTGTCCTGAACTGCCCTGCCTGCATGACCACACTATGCCTTGATTGCCAAAGGTAATGGATAAAGGGTAACAACACACACACACACACACGTACATACACATGCACACAATGAAAACAATTTGGTGATCTTTTGTTTAAATCAGAAATAGACTTTTGAGGTATATACTTAGGAATTCTAATAAAGTTCTGTCCTCTTATATCCTTGCTGCTATATGACTAATCTTTATGCAAATACTTTTGGTTATATGTAGTTTTATTGTAAGTAGTTTTTTAATAAAACACTTAACCATTACTGACACAGATTCAGTGAAACTGCATGTATGTTGTGGAATGACATAATCTCTCAAATACACATTTTTAAAAATGTTTTATTTATTTTAGAGAGAGAGAGAGAGAACAAGAACGAGTGGGGGAGGAGCAGACAGAGAGGGGGACAGAGGATCCAAAGCGGGCTGTGCACTGAGAGCAGTGAGCCCGATGCAGGGCTCCAACTGACAAACTGTGAGATCATGACCTGAGCCAAAGGTGGATGCTCAACCTACTGAGCCACCCAGGCACCCCTCAAATACACTCTTTTTAAAAAAATTGTGATAAAATACATATAAGATGTCCCATTTTAACCATCAAAATTTTTTTATTAAAGAGTCCATCATTTGTATATTTAGTTTATTGTCAACTAGATCATTTAAAAATTTAATACCTTTTGCGTGTGTATATATTGAGAACTTTTAAGATCTCTCTTAGCAACTTTCAAGGATGTAGTACAATGTTGGTAACTATTTAAACAATATTATATCCCCAGACCTTCTCCATCTTATAACTGGAAGTTTGTACCATTTGACTGTCTTCACCCATCCACCCTTCCCCCACCAACCACAAATCTACACTCTGTGTTTAGGAGTTCAGGTTTTTTGTTGTTTTTTTTTTTTTTTTTGGATTCCACATATAAGTGAAATCATTCAGGATTTTTCTGTCTCTGTCTAACATATTTAGTATAATGCTCTCACGGTTCATCCATGTTTTCACAAATGGCAGGATCCTCCTCCTCCTCCTCCTCCTCCTCCTCCTCCTCCTCCTCCTCCTCCATTGTATCTATACACCATGTTTTCTTTATCCATTCACCTATGCATGGACACTTAGTTTGTTTCATGTTTTGGCTGTTAAGAATTCTGTTGCAGTAGGTTTTGGAGAGAAGACCATAGAGCTAAAGTGTTGTTTTCATTACATTATATCAAGGGCGCAGACTATCAACCAAAAATCAACAGATTTATGACTGGTAATGTTGACCTTTATCACCTGGCTGAGGTAGGGGTACATATACCTCTTTGAGATAGTGATGTCATTTCCTTCAGATATATACCCAGAAGTGGGATTGCTGGATCATACGGTAGTTATATTTTTAGTATTTTGAAGAGTCTCCATATTGTTTTCATAGTGGCTGTACCAATTTAAATTCCCACCAATAGTGCACAAGGTTTCACTTTTGTTATCCCTTGTCTTTTTGATAATAGCCATTCTAACAGGTATAAAGTGACATCTCTCTGTAGTTTTGATTTGCATTTCCCTGATGATTAAGGATGGTGAACACCTTTTCATGTACCTATTAGCCATTTGTATATCTTTTTTTGGAAAAATATTCAGGTCCTTTGCCCATTTTTTTTTTTTTTAAATTTTTTTTTAACGTTTATTTATTTTTGAGACAGAGAGAGACAGAGCATGAACAGGGGAGGGGCAGAGAGAGAGAGAGGGAGACACAGAATTAGAAGCAGGCTCCAGGCTCCGAGCCATCAGCCCAGAGCCCGACGCGGGGCTCGAACTCACGGACCGTGAGATCGTGACCTGAGCTGAAGTCGGACGCTTAACCGACTGAGCCACCCAGGCGCCCCTCCTTTGCCCATTTTCTAATTGGATTGTTTATTTTCTGCTAATGAGTTGTAGGAGTTCCTTGAATGTTAACCTGTTAACCCCTTATCAGATACATGATTTGCAAATATTTTCTCCCATTCCATAGATTGCCTTTTCCTTTTGTTGATTGTTTCTTTGCTGTGCTGAAGCTTTTTAGTTTGATATAGTCCCACTTACATTATTTAATTTTTTTAACTTAAAAAAAAAAAGTTTATTTATTTCGATACTATGAGTGGGGGAAGGGCAGAGAGAGGGGGAGAAACAATCCCAAGCAGGCTCCACCTCCAGCACAGAGCCTGATGTGTGGCTCCATTTCACAACCATGAGATTGTGACCTGAGCTGAAATTAAAAGTTGGATGCTTAACTGATTGAGCCACCTAAGCTCCCGCAACTTGTGCTTTTGTTGCTTGTGCTTATCCAAAAAGTTATTGCTAAGACTCATGTTGAGCTTTTTCCCTATGTTTGAGTAGTTTTACAACTTCATGTCTTAAATTTAAGTCTTTAATCTATTTCGAATTAATTTTTGTGAGTGGAGTAAGACAGTAGTCCAGTTTCATTATTTTGCAAATGACTGTCCAGTTTTTCCAAAACCATTCATTGAAGATATTATCTTCCCAGCATTGAATATTTTTGGCTCCCTTGTCAAATATTAGTTGACCGTGTATGCATGAGTTTACTTCTGGGTTCTCTGTTCTGTGAGTCTGTGAGTCTGTTTTTATGCTAGTCCCATATTATTTTGATTATCATAGCTTTGTTGTTTTTGTTTTTTTAAAAATTTTTAAATGTTTATTCATTTAAATGAATACAGAGAGTGTGGGCAGAGGAGAGAGAGGGAGACACAGAATCCAAAGCAGGCTCCAGGCTCCGAGCTGTCAGCACAGAACCCGACGCACGGCTTGAACTCATGAATTGTGAGATCATGACCTGAGCTGAAGTCAGAGGCTTAACCGCTTAACTGACTGAGCCACCCAGACACCCCTGATGATCAAAGCTTTGTAGTACAGTTTAAAATGAGGAAGTGTGATACTTACAGCTTTGTTGTTCTTTCTCAAGGTTGCTTTGGCTATTTGGAGTTTTTTGTGATTCCACACAAATTTGAGGTTTTTTTCTATATAAGATTTTTTTCTATTTCTATTGACTCTAGAAAGCTTTGGGTAGTATGGACATTTTAACAATAGTAATTCTTTTTTTTTTTTAACATTTCTGTATTTTTGAGAGACAGGGAGAGACAGAATGCAAGTGGGGGAGGGGCAGAGAGAGAGGGAGACATAGAATCTGAAGTAGTTTCCAAGCTCTGAGCTGACAGCACAGAGCCCAACATGGGGCTTGCACTCACGGACTGCGAGATCATGACCTGAGCCAAAGTCAGATGCTCAAATTACTGAGCCACCCAGGTGACCCAGTAATTCTTTAAAAAATTAAAAAAAAATTTTTTTTAATGTTTATTTATTTTTGAGAGAGAGAGAAAGAGAGAACACCACTGGGGAAGTAGGGGAGGGGCAGAGAGTGGGGTGGGGGACTGAGAGTCCAAAGCAAGCTCTCTTGCACTGACAGCAGAGAGCCTGATGTGGGGCTCAGACTCATGGACTGTGAGATCATGACCTGAGCTGAAGTCTGACACTTAAACCACTGAGCACCCAGGTGCCCCAACAATAGTAATTCTTTTGATGCGTGCACATGGGTTATCTTTCCATTTACGTGTATTTTCTTCGTTTTCTTTCATGAATGTCTTAACAGTTTTCTGTGTATAAATCTCTCACCTCCTTGGTTAAATTTATTCCCAAGTGTTTTATTATTTTGGATGCCATCATGAATGGGATTGTTTTCTTAATTTCTTTTTCAGATAGTTTACTTTTAATGTATAGAGAGCAGATTTGTAATTTTTATTTTTAATCTTTTTTTAAACATTTATTTATTTTTGAGAGAGACAGAGCATGAGCAGGGGATGGGCAGAGACTGAGGGAGACAGAATCCGAAGCGGACTCCAGGCTCTGAGCTGTCAGCACAGAGCCTGACATGGGGCTTGAACTCACAGACTGTGATATCTTGACCTGAGCTGAAGGGGGATGCTTAACTGACTGAGCCACCTGGGCCCCCCCTTTTTAAAAAAATTTTTTTAAAGTTTTGAGAGCAGCTGTGGGGGAGGGGCAGAGAGAGAGGGAGACAGAATCCCAAGCAGGCGTTGTGCTGTCAGTGCAAAGCCCGATGCAGGGCTCTATCTCCTGAACCCATGAGATCATGACCTGAGCCAGAATCAAGATTCAGACGCTTAGCCACCCTGGCGCCCCTGTAATTGGTTTTGTGTCCTGAAACTTCATTGAATTTTATATTTATTTTAACAATATTTTAATATTTTTTTTGGTGGAGTCTTTAAAATTTTATGCGTATAAGATTATATCATCTACAAACTGAGACAGTTTTACTTCTTCCCTATTTGGATTCCTTTTATTTCATTTTTTTTGCCTGATTGCTCTGGCTAGGACTTGTAGTACTATGTCGACTAGGACTGGTGAGAGTGGGTACTCTTGTACCCCATTTTAACCATTTTAAGTGTACAACTCAGTGACATGAACTACATTCACAATATTGTGCAGCTATCACCACAGTCCATTTTAGAAACTTTTTTGTCATTGCAAACAGAAACCTTGTACCCATTAGACAAAATTCCCCATTCTCTACCCCTTCCTACCCCAGCCTGTGGTAACCTCTATTCTGTTTTCCTTTCTGGATTGTTCATCGCTCATGTATAGAAATGAACAGATTTTTGTGTGTTGATTTTGTACCCTGAAACTTTGCTGAAGTAGTTTATTAGCTCTAATAGTTTTTTTGTGTAATGCTCAGAATTTTCTACATACAAGATCATGTCATCTGTGAATTATTTGTTTCCAGCGTGGATGCCTTTTATTTCTTTTTCTTAGCTAATTGCTCTGATTAGAACTTCAAGTACTATGTTGGATAGAAATGGTGAAAGCAGATATTTTTAGTCTTGTTCTTGATCTTAGAGGAAAAATTTTCATTTTTGAATATGATGTTAGCTGTGGAATTTTCATATATGACCTTTATTGTATTGAAGTTCCTTCTATTTTTAGTTTATTGGGTATTTTTACCATGAATTGGTGTTGAATTTCGTCAAATTCTTTATTTTTATTTCTCATTTTTTAAATGTTTATTATCTATTTTTGAGAGAGGAGGAAGAGAATGAGCAGGGGAGGGACAGAGAGAGAGGGAGACATAGCATCTGAGCTGTCAGCACAGAGCCTGACATGGGGCTCAAACCCATGAACCTCAGGATCGTGCCTTGAGCTGAAGTTGGACGCTTAACTGACTGAGCCATCCAGGCGCCCCTAGAAGCTCTTTAAGCTTTTAAAACTGTAGCTTTTACTAAAATGGTGACAAGAATGGCATCAGTTGTCATGAGAGGAGGGCAGTCTCAGGCCACAATGTGAAAAGACAGTCAAAACATTAGCTCTCAAGTTTCCAATAACTTTTCTTGTCTTTCTAAGTTTGAAGAGCAAATGAAATTATTTTTGGAGATAAAAGTTACTTTTAAAGCAATAGAAGAGAGGATATATTCATTCTTTATTATCTATTAACACATTTTTTCCTACTTTTTTTTTTTTTTTTTTTAATGTTTATTTTCAGGAAGAGAGAGAGTATGAGTGAGGGAGGGGCAAAGAGAGGGGGAGAGAGAGAATCCCAAGCAGGTTCCGTGCTTTCAGTGCAGAGTCCGATGTGGGGCTTACTCCCACGAACTGTGAGGTCATGACCTGAGCTGAAATCAAGAGTCAGATGCTTAACTGACTGAGCCACCCAGGCGCCCCAGTTTTTTCCTATTCTTAAATAACCCTTAACATTTCTTTAAATTTCCCATTTTGTTCTGTTTGTACTTTGGTTGTATTTCAGTAAGTTTTTGGTCTTCTCAAAGTTTAACTAATTGGAGATGCAAGAATATACACTGGGGGAAAAGATAGTCTCTTCAATAAATGGTGCTAGGAAAACTGGATAGCTACATGCGAGAATGAAACTGAACCACTTTCTTACATCATACACAAAAATCAACTCAGAATGGATGAAGGACCTAAATGTGAGACCTGAAAGCATAAAACGGCTAGAAGAAAACATAGGCAGTAGTGTGACATAGGCTATAACAACATTTTTCTAGATGGTCTTCTAAGGCAAGGAAGATAAAAGCAAGAGTAAACTACACCAAAATAAAAATCTTTTGTGCAGTGAAGGAATCCATCAACAAAATAAACCCACTGAATGGGAGAGGATATTTGCAAATGATCCATTTGATAAGGGATTAATATCCAAAATATATAAAGAACTAATACAACTTAATACCAAAAAAACCAATAATCCAATTAAAAAATGGGCAGAGTATCTGACTAGACATTTTTCCAAAGTAGACCTATAGATGTCAAACAGACACATGAAAAGATGCTCGACATCATTAATCATCATGGAAATGCAAATCAGAACCACAATGAGGTATTCATACACTTGTCAGAATGGCTAGAATCAAAAAGACAAGATATAACAAGTGTTCGTGAGGATGTGGAGAAAAAGAACTCTTGTGCACTGTTGGTGGGAATGTAATTGGTGCAGCTGCTGTGGAAAACAGTATAGAGATTCCTCAAAAAATTAAAAATAGCAATAACTTATGATCCACTAATTCCACTTCTTGGTTTTTATCCAAAGAAAATGAAAACTAATTTGAAAAGGTACATGTACTCTTGTGTGTATTGTAGTATTATTTATATTAGCCAAGATATGAAACAACCCAAGTGTCCCTTGATTGATAGATAAAGACAATATGCTAATATACACAGTGGAATATTCAGCCATAAGAAGAATGAGATCTTGCCATTTGTAACAACATGGATGGATCTAAAGGGTATTATGCTAAGAGAAATAAGTCAAAGAAAGACAGATACTGTATGATTTCACCTATATGTAAAATCTAAAAAACAATAAATGAATTAACAGACAAAAAGCAGAAACTGACCCATAATTACAGAGAACAAACTGATGGTTGCCAGAGGAGAGGGTGGTGGGGGATGGCCAAAATGAGTGAAGGAGAGTGGGAGATACAGGCTTCCAGGTACGGAGTGAGTAAGTCATGGGGATAAAAAGGTACAGCATAGGGAATAAAAATGATATTGTAATAGCATTGTATGGTGACATGGTAGCTACACTCATGGTGAGCATACATAGGGTGTAAACCTGTTGAATCACTGTGTAGTACATCTGAAACTAATATACACTGTATCAACTATACTTGAGTTAAAAACTTTTTTTTTTATCTAAATAGATAACCTATTAAAATAGGACATAAATCGCAATTCTCCGTTTGTTTTTCCTCTTAGGCATGAATCATACAAAACTCAGTATAGAGCAATGTTTGTGATGAATTGTTCTGTCAACAAAGAGGAGGTTCTAAGATACAAAACCCCAGAGAACAGGAAGAAAAGGCGAGGCCATAAGAAGATGAGGTCTAATCGTGAAGATGCTCCAGAGCAGGTAGAGGCAGAAGTGGAAGAAATCTATCACCCCGTCATGTGCACCGAATGTTCCACTGAAGTGGCAGTCTATGACAAGGATGAAGTCTTTCATTTTTTCAACGTTTTAGCGAGTCATTCTTAAATAGCTAAGTTGGCATTTAATTGCCCAATACAATATACAACGCAAATGTGGACACTTACTTTCCCTGTTAATTCCTCTCCATTGACATTCTGAGCGGTTATTTGAGGAAGCAGTGTTTGTCTTTTTGAAAGAGAATGATTGTCAACCTGCATCCTTCCACCTCCTTTAAAAAAAATTTTCCCCCAGTTTTGATGGGACTAATTATTCATTTCCTTTTTGATGGGCATTTGGAAACCATGGGGACTTTTTTTACATATTAAAACTCTTTAGAATTAAAATGCTCTGGAGTTATAAGTAATGTTTCAGAGTGTTATTTTTTATTTTGGATGTACCCTTGGTGTGATTAAACTAGACACTATTCCCCCCACCCCCACTTCTGTCTGTATTGTTTTTGCTAAAAAGTATATTTACCTTCTATCATAGTATGAAGTGACATTATTTAGCAACTGTTACATGGGGTAATATTGCCAGGTGCTTTCAGTAATTAATATAGGTCTTTTCCTAAAAGGATTGTATAGTTAACAGTAATCTAACCTTAGTGAATTAACATAGTAAGTAGAAATTTATGGTGATGGGTCGCCTGGGTGGCTCAGTCAGTTAAGCATCTGACTTCGGCTCTGGTCATGATTTCATCGTTCCTGAGTTCGAGCTCTGTGCTGACAGCTCAGAGCCTGGAGTCTGTTTCAGATTCCGTGTCTCCCTCTCTGTTTCTGCTCCTCCCCCATTCGTGCTCTGTCTCTCTCTCTCTGTCTCGAAAATAAATAAACATTTAAAAAAAATAAAAAAAAAATTATGATGAGGAAGAGCAAGCTCACCCTCCACCCTTGGACTTAAAAATACAGTTGCTGCCTCTTATGCCCACTATTTGTTCTGGAATTTCTGTGGCCAGCAGCCAAGATACTGTTTTTTCTTTTTTGCTATTAATATAAAAATCATTAGTGACAGGTTGGAGGAAATTGCATTGTAGGCATCTGTGCTTTTGAAAAGAACGATTGGACTTGTTCCAAAAACATTAGGAAACTCAGGATCCTCCTGTTATTCTAGTAGAGATATGGTAGAGTGGAATGAAGTCAGAAAATAGGTATTTAAAAAATTTTTTTTAAAAATAATCTCTGCCCTAGTGGGGCTTGAACCCACTACCCCAAGATCAAAAGTCTCATGCTCTACTGATTGTGAGCCAGCCAGGGGCCCCAGGAAATACATTGTATGTATGTATGTATGTATGTATGTATGTAAAAGATTTTATTTTTAAGTAATCTCCACACCCAACATGGGGCTTGAACTCACAACCCCCAGATCAGGGATTACTTACTGTACTGACTGAGTCAGCCAGGTACTTTAGGAAATACATTTTAATTCAGGCTATCACACTAATCTTGGGCAAGTATTTTCCTCTGAGTTCCAGTTTTCTCATCTGTAAGATGAAAAGATTGCATTAGAGCAGTGATTCCCCACAGAGGTCAGGGCTCAGCAGAGCTTGAGGGGGACCTCTACATATTCCCTCAGAATGATACATCTCCAGAAGGGAGAACATGTCCTTCCCACTGCCTTGCCTTCTGTGCTTTCTAAGGAGCACAGGAGAACTGGAACCAGTGACCGTATGATGTTCATATGAATTGGGTGGAGGCAGAAAAATGATAAAGAATTTGTTCCTAGGGATTTCCAATGTCTAAATAGCATATTTTATAATTTTTATAATATGCCGATGTCTATCTGGCTGGATATCTGATTGGAGATATATATATAGATATATATATCTATATATATATCTATATATGATGTATACATACTTTTAAATGTTTAAGCATATTGCCAGATGATCTGTTACAGAATAATACTACTAGTCTAATTTAACCTTGTTTTTGCCATATTATAGCTTTGCAAGATCTTTTTCCTACTTGCTGTCATTGCAGACCCTGCTTTCTTCCCACATCCCACAACTACTGTTCCATTGTACCTTCATCTCCACTGCAAGGTTCTCAGTGGTCTTATACATAAAGATCACCTGGGGCAGATATTTAAAAGGTGCTACCCAGAATGCGACTCAGTGACAAAAAATGAGGCAGGAAATCACAATATATAAAGATGCAGTTTTTGGCAACAACAAAGGGGAGAGACAGAACTGTGTAAAGCAGACTTTTGTGTATTATTGAAGCTAAGTTTGAGCTAGTTTGTTAGAAATTTAAGATGGCAATTGTAATGCCCAGGGTAACCATGAATATGTTGCAACAAGAATACTTAAAGTGATCTAAGAATAGAGTATAATATATTTGAATATTATGTTATAAAATTATAAAACTGTACAGCTATTCTCTATGTCTCTTTATTTAAAAAAGATACCTTGAAGTATCACTTAAGGAAATTGGTGGTGAGCACTGTTCTGGCTTGAAGCAGAGAGGGCTGTGACAATTTTTGTGCTTCAGTTTTTAATGTGTAGCTTTTAAATTTTATTTTAATGCTTTATTTATTTTTGTGAGAGAGAGCACAAGTGAGGGAGGTGCAGAGAGAGAGGGAGACAGAGAATCTGAAGTGGGCTCTGTGCTGACAGCAGTGAGCCCAACACAGGGTTTGATCCCACCAACTGCGAGATCATGACCTGAGCCGAAGTTGGTTGCTTAACTGACTGAACCACCCAGGTACTCTTAACGCACAGCTTTGAGTATACTCTCTGTTCTTTTGTTTTCTTAGGATGGTATCTACTGTGTGATTGCGTTCAGATTATTCAACATGTGTTTCAGCATAGCCTTTTCACATTTTGTAATTGTAAATGTTTTTCTCTTATCTCTGTTAAAGAGCTACATGTGAGCCTTTAGGTATGCCTGGGTGGTTCAGTCAGTTGAATATCTGAATTCGGCACAGGTCATGATCTCCTAGTTCCTGGGTTTGAGCCCCACATTGGGGTTTGTGAGCTAATAGCGCAGAGCCTGCTTTGGATTCTCTGGCTCTCTCTGTCCCTACCCTGCTTGGGCTCTCTCTCAAAAATAAATAAACATTACAAAAAAAATTAAAGAACTAGACATGAGCCTTTAAAGAACCACTTGTAGCCTTAATCTGCCCCAGTTCCCTTATCTATCTATCTATCTATCTATCTATCTATCTATCTATCTAATGTTTATTTATTTTTGAGGGAGAGAGCACAAGTAGGGGAGGGGCAGAGAGAGAGAGAGAGAGAGAGAGAGGGAGACACAGAATCCGAAGCAGGCTCCAAGCTGTCAGCACAGAGACCGATACAGGGTTCCAACCCACGAAGTGTGAGATCACGACCTCAGCTGACATCAGAGGCTTAACCCATTGAGCCCCACCGATTCCCTTTTTGAAAAATTTTTTAAATGTGTATTCATTTTTGAGAGAGACAGCGGTAATGGGGCAGGGGCAGAGAGAGAGGGAAACAGAATCTGAAGCAGGCTCCAGGCTCTGAGCTGTCAGCACAGAGCTGGACCTGGGACTTGAACCTGTGAACGAGGAGATCATGACCTGAGCCGAAGTCGGCACTTAACCAACTGAGCCACCCAGGCACTCGCCCCCCAAACCCAATTCCCTTTTTAAATGAAGCATAAATTAATATTTAAATGAGGCATAAATAAATATATGGGCCTGGAGCTCTGGTTTGGGGATCCCACTGAAACTAATTGTTCTTTTTCCTGATCAGCTTGGCTCACTGTATTAGGGTTTTTTGTTTTGTTTTGTTTTGTTTTTTAATGTTTATTTACTTTGAAGGTGGGGAGGGGCAGAGAGAGAGGGAGGGAGAATCCCAAGGTGTCCCTGTGCTGACAGCACAGAACCCCACACGGGGTTCGAACTCATGAACCATGAGACCATGCCCCGAGGCAAATGAAATCAGGAGTCAGACTCTTAACGAACTGAGCCACCCAGGTGCCCCTCACTGTATTAATTTTTATTGTTGTGTAACAAATGACCACAAGCTTAGTGGCATAAAATGGCATATATATCACCCCATAATATTTGTGAGTCAGGAATGTAAGTACAGTTCAGTGTCCATTACTCAGTCTCAGAAGGTTGTAATCAAATTGTTGGCCAGATTGCATTCTTGTCTGGAGACTTGACTGGGGAACATTCTACCTCAAATCTCCCTTAAGTTACTGGCAGAATTCACCTCATCTTACAGGACTGAGGTTGCTGTTTTCTTGCTGGTTACAAGCTAGGAGTTGTTCTTACCTCCCAGAAGCTACCTACTTCTAAATGTGTCTTCATGCTTCTCTATGTGGAAATACACAGAACATTAAATCTGTTGCTTGTTAAATCTGTCACTTATGTTTCAAAGGGTCAAGGATGTGTCTGTGTTTGGTCTGTTTCCATGGACATCCATGCAGACTGTTTGTTCTTGCTTCTTAGCTCCTCAACCTCCTAATCCTTAGAAACTTTGCCCTCTCAACCCCCAGCCCTCTTTGCAGGAATACCACCTCAGGCTTAGTTCAGAAAGCCTGAAGGAGACAGGCAGGGAGTGGAGGGAGAAGAGGGAGACCATCCCCTGTGTTATATCTGGTAGTAAGATGCATTCATAACCAATGTTGAATATTTTTCTTGTAAAACCTTTTAAATGGATTATTTATTTTTTTAAATTATTGGACTATATTGACTCATGATTTGATATGAGTTTTAAAAATTATTGTACATACATGGGAATTCTTTATTTTTTAAATTTGAGAGATAGAGCGTGTGCACAAGTGGGGGAAGGGCAGAGAAAGAGGGAGAGAGAGAGAATCCCAAGCAGGCTCCACATTGCCAGCACAGAGCCCAATGTGGGACTCGAACTCATGAAGCATGAGATCATGACCTAAGCTGAAGTCAGATGCTTAACTGACTAAGCCACCCAGATGCCCCGGATGCTTAACCGACTGAACTACGCAGGTGCCCCTGCATGGGAATTCCTAAGAAATGCAAAAATCTAATGTATGAGTTACTTTAAAACATATTGAAATCTGTATGTTTTGGATTTAAAAATTAATGGCGTGCCTGGGTGGCTCAGTTGGTTGAGCATCTGGCTCTTGATTTCTGCTCAGGTCTTGATCTCATGGTTTGTGGGATGGAGCCTCACATCGGGCTCTCTGCTGACAGCACGGAGCCTGCTTAGGATTCTCTCTCTGCCTCTCTTTCTCAAAAATAAACTTTAAAAAGATTAATGAAGTTTATATGTGAATTTAACTACACATCTTAATTTCATAGCTTTATTTTATTTAGAATCAGTACCTGCCCTTTCCCTGCCTGGACTCAGACATTTTCCTGTGCATTTTCTTTTCTGGAAAAGCTTGTATGTAGGCTTTGGGTGCTGTGCCTGCAGTGCCAAGGACATAAACTGGTTTTGTTTGGCTCTTCCTGTGGATCATTAAGGGGATTCAAGTTTGGCAGCAGTTTACAAACATTCCATTCTGAGAAAATTAAGCAATTTCAATAATTGTTAATAGGATGACAGATTTTACTGTCACTTAATAGGTGTTAGTTAATGAGACTTAGGGAAGCACAGGAAAATTTTTCTTCATATGAAAGCAACTCTAGGCAGAGAATACTTTTCATTTAGATCAGTGTATTAATTGGTTAGGACTGCCATAACAAAATTGGTAATGAAGAAGTAAGACTCTCACTATATGCAGATGACATGATACTATATATAGAAAACCCTAAAGATGCCACCAGAAAACTACTAGAACTGATAAGTGCATTGAGTAAAGTCACAGGATACAAAATCAGTATACAGAAATCTGTTTTACTCCTTTAATGTAAAAATGAAGCAGTAGAAAGTGAAACTAAGAAAACAATCCCATTTACAATTGTGCCAAAAACAATAAAATATCTGGAATAAACTTAACCAAAGAAGTGAAAGACCTGTACTCTAAAAATTATAAAACTCTGATGAAAGAAATTCAAGATAAAGAAATGGAAAGACATTCTGTGCTCATGGGTTAGAAGAACAGGTATTGTTAAAATGTCTATACTACCCAAAACAATGTACATATTTAATGCAATGCCTATCAAAATAGCAAGAGCATTTTTCACAGAACTAGAATAATTGATCCTAAAATTTCTTTGGAACCACAAAAGACCTTGAGCAGCCAAAGCAATCTCAAAAAAGAAAAAATTTAAAAAAGAAAAACAAAACTGGAGGCGTCGCAATTCCAGATTTCAAGTTATATTACAAAGTGGTGGTAATTAAAACAGTGTGATACTGGCATAAAAATAGACACATAGATCAATGTAACAGAATAGAAAATCCAGAAATAAACCCATAATTGTATGGCCAATTCATCTTTTTTTTTTTTAATTTTTTTTTGACGTTTATTTATTTTTGAGACAGAGAGAGACAGAGCATGAAGGGGGGAGGGGCAGAGAGAGAAGGAGACACAGAATCGGAAGCAGGCTCCAGGCTCTGAGCCATCAGCCCAGAGCCTGACGCGGGGCTGGAACTCACGGACCGCGAGATTGTGACCTGAGCTGAAGTCGGACGCTCAACCGACTGCACCACCCAGGTGCCCCAATTCATCTTTGACAAAGGAGGAATGAACATGCAATAGGAAAAAGTCTCTTCAACAAATGGTGTTGGGAAAACTGGACAGCCACCCACAAAAGAATGAAACTGGTCCACTTTCTTTCACTCTATACGAAATCGAAAATGGATTAAAGACCTAAAGGTGAAGTCTGAAGCCATAAAAGTCCTTGAAGAGGGCACAGGCAGTAATCTCTCTGACATTGGCCATAGCAACATTTTTCTGGATATGTCTCCTAAGGCAACGGAAATAGAAGCAAAAATAAACTCTTGGGACTACATCAAAATAAAAAGTTTCTGCAAAGCAAAAGAAACAATCAACAAAATAAAAGGCAACTTATTGAATGGGAGAATATATTTGCAAATGGCATATCCAATAAAGGGTTTGTATCCAACAAGTATAAAGAACTGGTATAACTCAATACCCCCCCCCCAAAAAAAAAAATCCAATTAAAAGTGGGCAGAAGACATGAACTGATATTTCTCCGAAGAAGACATACAGATGGCCAACAGATGCATGAGAAGATGCTCAACATCATTCATCATCAGGGAAATTCAAATCAAAACTACGAGTTATTACTTTACATGTCAGAATGGCTAAAATAAAAAACTCAAGAAAACAACAAGTGTTGGTGAAGATGTTGAGAAACAGGAACACTCAGGCACTGTTTGTGGGAATTTAAATTGGTGCAGCCACCCTGGAAAACAGTATGGGTTTTCCTCAAAAAGTTAAAAATAGAATTAGCCTTTGATCCAGCAATCACACTACTGGGTATTTGCTCCTCAAATACAGAAACGCTAATCACTAATTCTATTTTATTTTGTTTCATTTTCTTTCATTTCATTTCATTTCATTTCATTTCATTTCATTTCATTTCGTTTTCTTTCACTTTATTTTCTTTTATAGAGAGAGAATGCAAGGGGGAGAGGGGCAGAGGGAGAGAGAGAGAGAGAAAGAGAGAGGGAGAATCTTAAGCAGACTCCATGCTCAGCGTGGAGCCCAACTCAGGGCTTGATCCCATGACCCTGGGATCATGACCCGAGCCAAAAACAAGAATCGGATGCTCAACTGACTGAGCCACCCAGGTGCTCCCAAAAACATTAATTCAAAGGGATAAGTGCACCCCTGTGTTTATGGCAGCACTAATTTACAATAGCCAAACTATGGAAGCGGCCCAAATGGTCCATATATAGATGAATGGATAGAGAGGAGGTGGTATATATAGACACAATGGAATATTATTCAGCCATAAAAAAGAAAAGAAAGAAACCTTGCCAATTGCAACAACATGGATGGAGCTAGAGAGTATACTGCTAATTGAAATAAGTCAGAGTAAGTCAAATACCATATGATCTCACTCATACATGGAGTTTAAGAAAACAAATGAGCAAAGGAATAAAAATAAGAGACAAACTGAGAAACAGACTCTTAACTATAGAGAAAAAGTTGATGGTTACCAGAGGGGAGGTTGGTGTGGATATGATGGAAATAGGTGGTGGGAATTAAAGAGTATACTTATCATGATGAAAAACATAAAATTTAAAAACATGTCAAGGAAAAAGGAAGCCCAAGAACATTCAAGCATTCACCCATGCAGACATCTGCTACTATCTTTCCTCTGCTTTTGGTCAGGTGGGATGTGTTGCTTCTACTTCTAGAGCTAGAACAACCGTAGCCCCAAACACACGCCTCATGTGGAATTCTGGCTTTTGGCTTATCAGTGCCAAACATGGCCTGGTTGTTTTTTCTCTCTTGACCCCATTTCTTAGCCAGGGTTAAGGGTCTGTTGTATTCAAAGGTTTTGAGAGAGCTTGTGGAGTGAGGATCTGCAGTGTGGATTTGGTCACAGCAAGATTATGGAGATCATTGATGAATACTTACAGGTGATTCATCTGCACAGGGGGTGGAAATATTTTGAGCTAAGGGGGAGAAAAATTACAATGGCCTTATCACAGATCCAAGGACTGAGGCAGAACATTTTATTTTTTTATTTTTTAAATGTTTATTTATTTATTTAGAGAGACAGAACAACTGTGGGAGCAGTTTATTTATTTATTTTGAGAGCAGAGAGAGAGAGAGAGGGAGAGAAAGAATCCCAGGCAGGCTCTGTGCTGTCAGCGCAGAGCCCCATGCAGGGCTTGATCTCATAAACTGGGAGATCATGACCTGAGCTGGAATCGAGAGTCAGAGGCTTAACTGACTGAGCCACCCAGGTGCCCCTAAGTTTTCTCACTGTTAAAATCTGTCTTTCAGTTTTTATAGGTTCATAAAAGTACTACACATTTTCAAAGTTTATCCCTAGCTGTTATATTTTTTTGCTACTGCAAATGGGATCTTTTGTCCATTATATTTTCTAGCAGGTTGTAGTTGGAGGAAAGCCATTGATTGTTATAAGCAAATGCTTGCTATATTCTGTAACCTGCTGCCTTTCTGAACTTTAAGTTCTAATAGTTTTTCAAGTGATTCTCTTGGGTTTTCCTCTTCTCATCTCCATTAGTGTCCACGTGCACAGCCCTGTTCCTCCATGAACATACTTTTCTTTGCTATCCTTTTTCTTCTTCCTTTCCTTGAGATCTTTGGGTTCTCGAGGTTTCAGTCCTTCAGCCACTCAATGCATAGTCTCTTCCTTAGAGAATTCATCCACTTTTTAAAAAAGTTTCAGCCTCACTGCCAGTGACTCCCAAGTCTATTTTGAGCTTTGGCTCTAATTCTGCATGTGCAAAAGCATGTTGGATTTTCAAGGACTCACAAAATCTGCTTATCTAAGGCTGAACAAATTGGCTACCCTAGGATCCCTTTATGCCAGGTGTGGTATCCACCTCCTAGCTGTATAGGTTTAAAATCTTAAACATTTCTTTTCTTTGTTTCACACTTCCTCTTAGTTAACAATTCTTTTCTTCTTCTCACCCTCAAAATGCCCATATTCATCTATCTTTTCCTTCTAGTCACAATGCGTTCAGGTCATTTTCAATCCCGTGGACCATTACAACTGCCTTTTCTGAACTTGAAGTTCAACAGTTTTTCTTTCTTCCAATCTCCCTTTCTTTGGTTGGTTTGTCAATTCAACATTGAGCTCCTCTTATGTGCCAGGGATTCTGCCTGGTGCTAGGAATTTTCAGAGCAGTGACAAGGGCCTGCTGTCAACCAATTGAGATGAGTGGGGGAAGCAGGTCATCCAACAATGACGGTATTGTGTGGTGGGTGCCATGGCACTAGTGTAACACCAGGTGCCACCAGAGTACAAAAAAGGAAGGACTAGGGACAACTCTGCAGAGAATGTGTTTGAGCTGAATCTTCTGGGATTATATGAGTTGGCCAGGAATTCAGCCCTCTGAGGTCGTTAACTCTTTGACCAAACTCTTCTTTAGGAAATTTTTATCTCTGCATGCAAATTTTCCACATATCTTACTTTTTAAATACTTTTTTAAGGTTCTTAAAATATTGTTTTCAGGTTTCAATCATTGTAATTCAAGTACAGGATTACATTTCAAGCTACCAAATGACTGTGTTTATTGAGAAATTAAACCTCAGGTATAAATTTGCTAATTATCCCCTTGCCATAGCTGTATAGTCATACCCCAAAAACTATGCTGTCTAGAGTGTTATGATGGCATTTTGGAGATCAACAAGGTTCTCATAGATTTGGTGCTGTCCTAGCCCACCTACAGACCTATAATCTGACAAAGTCAGGTTTATTAACTCATTGCAATGGGGGAGGTTACACACCAAAGGACCAAACAAAAGATAAGAGTTAACAGAAGATTTGGGGGAAGGGAGGAAATTTAAATAAAGCAGTATTTTGACAGGCTTGGTGCAAAACAGGCTCATGTGAAGAGATCCATGTTAGGTCTAAACTGTTAAGTGGAGTTTTGTTTCCTTGGAAACTATAGAGTTTAGATGTGGAATGCTGTGCCTACAACCTCTTTTCTGAAGCTTTGCACCTAGATTGTAAACCGACTGCTTTTGTGTGTCTAGGAATGGAATGTTTCCTTCTTACTGATATAATTTTAAATAGCAAAATTTCTGATAATCTATGACTCTGATAATCTAACCTCTGAAGAGAACAAAAGCTTTCAGTGAGGTAGAAAGGAGAAGTCAGGCAAAGAAGGGGGTTTTGATACTTTACTGCTATCATGTGTCATTGGGAGAGATCCTTTTCTCTTTATTATGTGGCCGTCTTCATCTGTAACTGTTATCCTAGCCTGGGCAATGGCAAGGCAGATTTTTCATTTTCACAGTCCTGCTGAATTTTGGCCTTTTCAATGCACTCATCATAATAAAGCAGGATCTGTGGACAGGAGATGGGGGGGGGGGGTGGTCTAATGAAGGCAGGTGTTAGTGAGGCCTGTGGCTGATGGAGCTGCTTCCCTCCGAGGTAGTAAGGAATTGCATCTAATCACCTGTTAAATGTCTGGGCTGTGAGCTTCCTGAGCCCTGAGCCTTTCAAAGATTCCCTTGGTGCTGCTAGTTCCTGGTGCTCAATGGCTGGCTAGTGAACTCACAGAGTCATCAGGATCGCTCACCTCTAGTTTTTACCAATCTGTTATTCTTTAACATCTCCAGGGTGGAGGTAGCAGGTGCTACCTCTCTCCTGAGCAGTGTGTCCCCAGAATCCCAAGTGCTTTTAACTCCCCGTGTTGCTTAATCAGTGAAGGAGGGGGTTGGGGGTGTCATTTGCATATGTGTCAAAATCAGGTAATTCAGAGTCTTCGTGCAGAGCCTTAAGTCATGTTCTGAGCTTCTTGCGGAATCTCTGGCCCAGCCTTTAAAAACATTGTTGGAGGTGAGACACCAACCCTCCCTCCTAGCATAAGCTGCCCTGGGAAAGGGCAATGATGCTTTCCTGGAACATCCTTACATAAAATGCAAATGGGTAAGCAATAGTCATGGAGTTTCCAACTCAGAGAGTTTAAAAGAAGCGGTATCATATTCAGATGAATTCTTAGCTTCTTGAGCTACCTTTACTGGGTGTGTAATCTGTGTTATAGGAGTAGTCAACATGAATCACTTTTTTTCTTAATTTTTTTTTTTTTTTTTTGAGAGATAGAGAGAACGCATGTACAGGAGGGACAGAGGGAGAGGGAGAGAGAACCTTAAGCAGGCTTCTTGCCCAGTGTGGAGCCTGATGCGGGGCTCCATCTCACCACCGTGAGATCATGACCTGCGCTGAAATCAAAGAGTGTGCTGCTTAAACGCCTAACTGATTGACATCCAGGTGCCCCAATCACTTTTTTTTTAAGTTTATTTTTTTTCGGTAATCCCTACACCCAACATGGGCCTGAAACTTATGTGCTTTTTTTTTTTTTTTAATTTTTTCATGTTAATTTTGAGAGAGAGAGACAGAATGTGAGTGGGGGAAGGATGGAGAGAAAGGGAGACACAGAATACAAAGCAGGCTCTAGGCTCTGAGCTGTCAGCACAGAGCCCCACCGTGGGGCTCAAACTCATGAATGGTGAGATCATGACCTGAGCCGAAGTCAGATGCTTAACCGATTGAGCCACCCAGGCACCGCCACATGCTCTTGTGATTGAGCCAGCCAGTCACCCCTAACATGAGTCACTTAAAAGGCCCTCAACAGAATCACTTCTTCTTGGGTTTTTCTTTAAAAAAATTTTTTTTAAATGTTTGTTTATTTTTGAGAGAGACAGAGAGAGGGAGACAGGTTTTGAAGCAGGCTCTGCACTGACAGCAGAAAGCCAGATATAGGGCTTGAACTCTAGGACCATGAGATCCTGACCTGAGTGGAGTGGAGGTCGGTTGCTTAACTGACTGAGCCAACCAGGTGCCCCTCTTTTTTTTTTTCTATAGAATTTTTTTATTTTGAGAGAGAGTGAGTGAGATCACATGAGTGGGGGAGGGACAGAGAGAGAGGGAGAGAGAGAATCCCAAGCAGGCTTTGTGCTGTCAGCATAGAGCCTGATGTGGGGCTTGATCCCAGGAATCATGAGAACACGACCTGAGATGAAACCAAGAGTCAGACATTTAACCCACTGAGGCACCCAGGAGCCCTCTTCTTGGATTTTTAAATTGCCAGATAGGGTGTGCTTAACGCAGGGTTCTTATGCACATGCAGAAATGCCAGCTTTTGCAGGACTCTAGGTACTAGGACCAGAGTGATCTTCTTTCTCTTTTTAATGTAGTAAGCAGCTTTATAAAGTAACTTCAGCTTTTAAGTGTTAAGCTTTTGGTTCAGAAATATTTTATCAAATCAAATGTAGTGGTCTCTGCTTATTAACCATGTGCATCCACAATATAACCATAATACACCCATTGCCAAGGCAGTTTTCTGTTACATAACGACATGATAAATAATTCATAGGGAGGATTAGAGTCTGTCAAAATATACCTTGAGCCTTTATTAGCTTTTGCCTGGAGATCTCAAGAGAGATTTATACAGATGATCTAGACTTGCACAAAAAGCGTCCTTTGCCAATGTGTCTTGAGTAAAAGAATGATCTTTGTCCTTAGATAATATATAAAATTTTGCCCTTTATCATTGCAAATCTTAGAATTTAAAAAATTTTTTGGAATTTTTGGAACTTAAATTTTTATCAAGTTAATATATAAACTGGTTTAAGAATAGTATTAACATACACACAAACCAGTGTTTCCCACCTCTAGCTACAATGCTGCTACCCAGAGGCATCTCCTTCCAATTTAGTTGTTTTTTCTGGTATTTACTTCTCCTATCTAAATAATATGCTTATACTATGGATTCTTGATTCATCAACTTTAGATGATAGTGTTTACTTTCTATTTGGTCAACAAAGACCTAGAGCTCTCTCATACCCTGAGTCTCCTCTCAGTATGAATATAGCACAGGGTTGTTTTTTTAAAAAAATTTTTAATGTTTATTTATTTTGGAGAGACAGAGACAGAGTGTGAGTGGGGGGAGGGTCAGAGAGAGAGGGAGAGACAGAATCCAAAGCAGGCTCCAGGCTCTGAGCTGTCAGCACAGAGCCTGACACGGGCCTTGAACCCACAAGCTGTGAGATCATGATCTGAGCCGAAGTCGGACGCTCAACTGACTGAGCCACCCAGGCACCCCTGCACAGGCTTTCTTTTTAAAATCAGTATTAAGTGATTGTACTATTATGGCTGAACTAAGCTGTGTAAGATGGTTACACTTCCTTTTTTCTACATTTTGTTTTTTCCTGGAGTTAAAAATTGCCTTTACTTTCTTTATTTGCTTAATTTTCTTGAACATTTAAGCACGTCTTCCCACGTCTTTAACTGCTTTTCCATGAATCATTCCATGTGGTCAAACCTGTCAGTTAATCTGTCCCTTCCATGTTTTCCTAGAAACCACCCTCCTGAAATCCTTGATCTTACTCAATCCTCTGTAGCTCTGCCTTACAGTTACCATTCTGGGACTTCCCTTTTGCCATAATATGGGGAATTCTCTTTATTTCTCACCTTTGTTGAATCTTGCTTCTGGGATTCTATGTCTTACTCATTGTTGGCTTAATCCTTCATCTTTTGCCAGAGCATATCCTTCAATACCTGAGAAAGGGTATATGGGACCTAATATGTAAAAACGTACTGTATTCTTTTGTCAAATTTAATTGAAAGTTTGGCCAGTTAAGAACCTTGATGAGAAGTAATTGCACTAAGAATTTTAAAGACATTGTTGTCTGTATTCTAACATCCGGGGTTGCTATCAGAATTCAGATGTCATTTTGATTTCTTTTCTTTGCACATGACAGAAGCAAGTACTGTTTCTGCCCATTTGTAACCCCTTCCCGATCCTCTTTTCCTGTGTGCTACATGCTTCTTACTGTACATGCCCAGGAAGCTTTGCCCGGGGGCTTTCTCTAGCCCCAAGAAGCCTGCAAAGGCCATGCCCTCTGCATGATGAAGTGCTGGGCAGTTTTAGTGCCTTCAACCAATGATTAAAGGAGCTGGGGGGTACTGCCCTTTGGGTGGGACAGCTCTGAAGTGTGTTCTACCCTGTGTCCAAAAGATGTCTTGTGGGACTGAGCCCTAGTTGTCCACATTAAAGCTCCTTTTCTCTTTCTGTCTCACTACTTCTCTACTAAGGTTTCTTTGCGATCATCCTCCAAATAAACTGTACTCAGATTGGAGATGTGCTTCTGGGGATACTTAACCCAGGACAGGGCCTATGTTTCATTCCACCTCTCTTCTCTTTTTTCCATGATGCTCTGAAATGTCAGTGATGTGTCCTTAGCTGAGTTTTGTTTGTTTGTTTGTTTGCCTCATAGTATATGTCACGCAGATGATCCATTCAATCTGGGTCTTCAGTTGTAGAAGTGTTTTCTTTATTTCTTTGTAATTTCCTTTAGACTAGGCTCTGTTCTCTTTTAAGATCTCTTGTCAGATGTAGGACCTTTTGGACTTATTCTTATTTTCTTAGGTTTTCTTAAGAAAATGAACGGATAAGGGCACCTGGTGGCTCACTTGGTTAAATGTCTGACTCTTCATATCGGCTCAGGTCATGATCTCATGGTTTGTGAGTTCGAACCCCTCATCAGGCTCTGTGCTGACAGCATGGAACCTGCTTGGAATTCTCTCTCCTTCTCTCTCTGCCCCTACCCCACTGTGTTTTCTCTCTCTCTCTCTCTCTCTCTCTCTCTCTCTCTCAAAATAAATAAAATAAATAAACTTAAAAAAAAAAGACAACTAATGGATATAAACTTGTTCATCTGTTTGTCTTTATTCCAGCTACGACAGGTATCGTCTATCTCTTTGTCATTTTGTTTTTTCTGGGAGATTTTCTCAACTTAATCTTCTAGTATACTCATCTTGTTTTTTATTTTGGGCTTTATTTATTCATTTATTACATAGATCCCTTTTTTTTCCTGATTGTTATTTTTATAATATCTTTTTCTTGATTTATGAATGTTATATCTTTTAGGACTCTGGAGATAACAGTTCGAAGTTTTCTTATCCTTTGAGTTCTTTCTTTTTGTTGATTTGTTTGGGTGTCTGTCTTTTGTGTAGGAAGCTTCCCACATAAGGTCCAGTGATCCATGACTCTTCCATGACACTGAAGGATGAGGCGCTAAGCTAATTGGATGATCCGTGCAGACTGGTGAATTTTACTATACTTGAGAGACTTAAAAGTCTACTATTTAGGGGGCGCCTGGGTGGCTCAGTGAGTCAAGTGCCCAACTTCAGCTCAGGCCATGATCTCGCGGTTCCTGAGTTCAAACCTCACGTCGGGCTCTGTGCTGACAGCTCAGAGCCTGGATCCTGCTTTGGATTCTGTGTCTCCCTCTCTCTCTGCCCCTCCCCAGTTCATGCTCTGTCTCTGTCTCTTTCTGTCTCTAAAAAATAAATAAGCATTAAAAAAATTAAAAAGAAAAAGTCTACTATTTCAGATCAGAAGTAGAATACCTCTGTTTTCAGTTGGTACCCGTACTATGTGCTGCACCTAGTATTACAAGCCTAGAGCCTCTCTGCTTCAATGTCTCCAGAGAGTAAAATTACTGTGTGCTGCAGGGTTTCAGGAAAAGGAAGGTCGTTTGGCTTTCCAGGGTGGTGATGAGGCCTGATGTCAAATAGCTCCTTATACAGCCTTTCAACCAATACTCTTGTCCCCAGCCTCTCATCTCATTCTCACCTCTCTCACAGAGCCCAATATTTCCAATTCCTGATGAGACCCCAAATTCTCAGTTTTGAATTTTCCTATGTACAGGATATAAAGAAAAGTGACTGAACTAAGGAAATCATCATGTTGGAGATATTTCAAGATTTAAATAGCAAATATAGGACTAATCACTATATCTTATATTGCAATATCCTAGTTCACAATCTCACCGTCTACTACCTGAATTGCATTGTCCAGATTATACCCCATGTAACCTTAGTGTTTTGCCCAGTATTAATAGATGTTCTATCACAACCACCATCATAACAACAGAGATACTTTGGTCTACTAAGTTTGGGACCCATTGGGTTGAACAAAGAGCACCTAATATGCTGACATGCACGATAACTCTCCAAGAAGGACCCCCACTCTTTCTTTTGAGAACACCAGTATTTCTTGGAACACGAGATTTCATATAACTTCCTAATGGGGCTTTTCCTGTTTCCATCTCTCTTGTCCTAATTGCATGATTTATATTGTTGCCACACTTTTATTTCTAACTCGAGCCAATCTTGGCATGTCAGTTCTCAGAAAGCTTCCCCATTTTTGTGAAACTTGCAGTCCATACTCAAGATTTTCAAGACCTTCCATGTTTTGACTAACAGATTTTCCTAACCACTCTTCCACCGTTTACTTCACGCATCTGCATGTTTCAGCCAAATTAGTTGCTAGTTTTACTTCATGCTCACAGAGTCCTGCTCCTGCTCTTCCTTTACTCCAGTGCTTTTCTCTTACCTCCCATTATCTTCCATGAAGTCTTCTCTGATCTACTTTCCTGTTTGCCATTCATGTTGGCATGACTTACTTCCTCCTCTGTGATTCTACCATTTTGCTCGTGGTTCTGTTAGACCTATTGCCATCAGCCTTTTAGCTTGTTGTCTCACTGGTGGAGTCTAAGACCCTTTGGGGTAAGACACTGTCTACTCACCTAATAATTCTAGCATGTCTTATATTGGGTAAATACTCAATGAATTCAATTCTTTTTTTTTTTTTTAAATGTTTATTTATATTTGAGACAGAGAGAGACAGAGCATGAACAGGGGAGGGTCAGAGAGAGGGAGACACAGAATCTGAAACAGGCTCCAGGCTCTGAGCTGTCAGCACAGAGCCCGATGTGGGGCTCGAACCCACAGACCGCGAGATCATGACCTGAGCCAAAGTTGGACGCTTAACCACCTGAGCCACCCAGGCGCCCCACAATGAATTCAATTCTAAAAGAATTAGAGACGGAACCACTTTTTTGGGATTTCATGTTATACAGTAAGAGATTGCTATAGTTAACGTTATTGAGGAGTTGATTTCTCAATTTCTAGGTTATCTGCACACCTTATTATTTTTTCCCCATCTAAATGGCTTTTCAGCAGCTTCATCCCTTCCAGATCAGGGTGAACAGAAACAGAATGAGATTACTATAAGGTTTGTGGCTATTTATAATTTTTTTTTAATGTTTATTTATTTTGGAGACAGAGAGAGACAGAGCATGAACAGGGGAGGGGCAGAGAGAGAGGGAGACACAGAATCTGAAATAGGCTCCAGGCTCTGAGCAGTCAGCACAGAGCCCAACATGGGGCTCGAACTCACAGACCATGAGATCATGACCTGAGCCGAAGTTGGATACTTAACCGACCAAGCCACCCAGGCGCCCCTATTTAGCAATTTTTAAAATGTGAAGTATTTAATTGGAAAAAAAAGATTGAACTTGGGGTTTTAGATTCCATTCATTTTATTTGCGCATTTCTACCCCTCACTGGCAAAAATAATCAAGAGCTAACTGCATGTTACCACATGCATCTTTTATTAAGCCACTGAGATGCTAGCCTCAGACTCTTTCTCATTTATACCCTAAACTGGGAGAACATTGTGACAGTAAGAGCTAAAAGGAATCTAAAATTAGGTAGACTTTATTTTATTTATTTATTTATTTATTCATTTATTTAGTGTTTATTTTTGTGACAGAGAGAGACAGAGCATGAGCAGGGGAGGGCAGAGAGAGAGGGAGACAAAGAATCCTTAGCAGGCTCCAGGCTCTGAACTGTTAGCATAGAGCCCAATGCAGGGCTCAGACCCATGAACCGTGGGATTATGACTTGAGCCCAAGTCGGCTGCTCAACCAACTGAGCCACCCAGGCACCCCTAGACTTTATCTTTTTAAAGGAGTGTTATAAATTTGAGTGTCATAAATGAAAACACCCACAAAATCTTACTCTGATTGATATTCAGATCAATGTGGTTAACTGTAAGGTAGAAAATTCATCAGAAAGGAAGATTTTATGATAATTCAAAATGTGAAAATAGTAGTTGTTCATCCTGTAGGATGCCTGTATAATCAGTTTAGGCTCTTCACTTGCTAGTGCTGAGGAGACGTGATGAGTGAGAGGATGGGCCTCCTGGTCAGTCTTGCAAGTTGGCTGTCTTCTTGAAAAGTTTTATTCTATGACACCCTTTCTTGGTTTTCTGCCTGTGTCTCTGGCCTTTCCTTGTCCGTTTCTTATTGGTTCTTCCATCCCTTTTTGATTTTCCTGGGTCGCTGGGCTCCAATACATGCATCTAATGGCCTATATGGCTTCTCTGCCTTGGGGTCTCATAGGCATCTCAAACCCATCATGGCTACTCAGCTTCCCTGGTGTCTCCCTCCTGCCTCAGCACACTTTAGCTGGGTACTTTCTATTTACCCTGCAGGCTTTCCCTTTATTTATGTAACAAATACTAACTGAATGCCTAATATATGCTTAAAAGACTCATCCTCAGAGATTCGTCGGATGCACCAGATCAGGTTAGGTGCCTCTGTTACCAGGGAAACTATGTTTTTCCTGTGAGAGCACTTATTACAGTGGAAGTTACATGATTTTAAAAAATTTCAGGGGAGCCTGGGTGGCTCAGTTGGTTAAGCCTCTGACTTCGGCTCAGGTCATGATCTCATGGTTTGTGAGTTCGAGGCTTGCGTCAGGCTCTGTGCTAACAGCTCAGAGCCTGGAGCCTGCTTCCGATTCTGTATCTCACTCTCTCTCTGCCCCTCCCCCGCTCATGCACTGTCTCTGTCTCTCTCTTTCTCTCAAAAATAAAACACTAAAAAAAAGTGTTGATCACACTAAACTTAAGATCCACAGGGGTAGAAATAATGTCTACTTATCACTGTATCCCCAGTGCCTAGGATCGTGCTTGGCACAGAGTAGGTGCTCAATAAATGTTGCAGAATGCATGAACATAAAAGGATTTAATGGAACTTCCTATAATCTAGTTGACGAAAGACAAGTTTTTCACGTATAACATGTTTGCGAAACAAAGTTGAAGTGATTAGACTATCTAATCAAGATCCTATCTGATCTTGAGACTCTATGATTCTTATCCTCTATCCGAGTTAATGTAGAACACTCTATACATTCTTTTTTTTTCTTTTTAAATTTTTATTTAAATTCTAGTTAGTTAACATACAGTGCAATATTGGTTTCAGGAGTAGAATTTAGTGATTCATCACTTACATGTAACACTCAATGCTCATCACAAGTGCCGTCCTTAATACCCATCACCTATCTAGCCCATCCCCCACCCACCTCCCTCCATCAACCCTCAGTTTGTTTTCTGTTGTTTAGAGTCTCTTATGGTTTGTTTCCCTCTCTTTTTATTTTTTTCTCCTTCTCATAAGTTCATTTGTTTTGTTTCTTAATTTCCACATATGAGTGAGACCATATGGTATTTGTCTTTCTCTGACTTATTTTGCTTAGCATAATACACCTTAGCTCTGCCCACGTTATTACAAATGGCAAGATTTCATTCTTTTTGGTGGCTGAGTAATATTCCATTGTACATAAATATACCACATCTTCTTTATCCATTCATAAATTGATGGAAATTTGGGCTCTTTCCATACTTTGGCTATTGTTGATAGTGCTGCTATAAATATTGGGTGCATGTGCTCCTTTAAGTCAGCACTCCTGTATCTTTTGGATAAATACCTAGTAGTGCAATTGCTGGGTTGTAGGGTAGTTCTAGTTTTAGTTTTTTTCTTTTATTTATTTATTTTTGAGAGAGGGAGAGAAAGAGAGAGAGAGGAAGAGAATCCTAAGCAGGCTCCACACTGCCAGCACAGAGCCTGATGTGGGGCTTGAACCCCGAGACCATGACCTGAGCCAAAACTAAGAGTCAGCTGCTCAACTAACTGAGCCACCCAGGCAACACTGTCCATTTTTAATTGGTTATTTTTTTTTTTGTATTGAATTGTATTAGTTCTTTATATATTTTGGATATCAGATATGTCATTTGCAAATATCTCCTCCCATTCAGTAAGTTGTCTTAGTTTCATTGATTATTTCCTTTGCTGTGCAGAAAGTTTTTATTTTGGTGTAGTCCCAATAGTTTATTTTTGCTTTTATTTCCCTTGCCTGAGGAGACATAGCTAGAAAAATGTTGCTGTGACTGAGGTCAAAGAGGTTGCTGCCTGGGTTCTCTTCTAGGATTTTTTTTTTTCTTCTTCTTTTTTTTTTTTTTAATTTTTTTTTTTTTTAACATTTATTTATTTTTGAGACAGACAGAGAGAGAGAGCATGAACAGGGGAGGGTCATAGGAAGAGGGAGACATAGAATCTGAAACAGGCTCCAGGCTCTGAGCTGTCAGCACATAGCCCGACGTGGGGCTCGAACTCACGGACCGCGAGATCGTGACCTGAGCCGAAGTCAGACGCCCAACCGACTGAGCCACCCAGGCGCCCCCTCTTCTAGGATTTTAATGGTTTCCTGTCTCCCATTTAGGTCTTTCACCCATTTTTATTTTTATTTTTATTTTTAAATATTTATTTATTTTTGAGACAGGAAGAGACAGCAGAACGGGGGAGGGTCAGAGAGAGAGGGAGACACAGAATCCGAAGTAGGCTCCAGGCTCTGAGCTGTCAGCACAGAGCCCGATGTGGGGCTCAAACCCACAGACCGCGAGATCATGACCCGAGCCGAAGTCGGATGCTTAACCGACTGAGCCACCCAGGCGCCCCTCACCCATTTTTAAAAAGTTTATTTATTCTGTCGGGGGGGGGGGCGGGTAAAGGGAAAGAAAGAGAGAGAGAGAGAGAGAGAGAGACAGAGAGAGAACGAAGAGGTGGGGAAGGGGCAGAGAAAGAAGGAGAGAGACAGAATTCCAAGAGACTCCACACTGTCAGCACAGAGCCCAAAGTAGGGCTTTGAACTCACGAACCATGAGCTCATGACCTGAACTGAAACCAAGAGTCAGAGGCTTAACCAACTGAACCACCCAGGAGCCCCTCTTTCATCCATTTTTAATTTATTTTCATGTATGGTGTAAGAAAGTGGTCCAGTTTCATTCTTCTGCATGTTGCCATCTAGTTATCCCAACACCATTTGTTGAAGAGACTGTCTTTTTTCTGTTGGGTATTCTTTCCTGCTTTGTCAAAGATTAGTTGACCATTGGAATACTCTATACACTCAAGGTAATGCAGAGCAAAGGCATAATCAGAGTTGGGTATAGTTAATTTGGGAATATTTCCTAATTGAAATAGAGTAATTTAAAGCAGGATTTCTCAGTCTGGGTACTATTGGTATTTTGGGGCCAGATGATTCTTTGTGTGTGGGGCTGTCCTGTGCACTGTAGGATATTAGCATCCCTGGCCTCTACCCAGTGGCAACTAGATGCCAGTAGCAGTCCTTAGTCCTGACAACCCAAGATGTCTCCAGATATTGTCAAATCTTCCCTGGGGAGCAAAATCACCCCTAGTTGAGAACCACTAAGTTATAGGAGGAGAATAAACTGGATTGCCTGAGGGAGAAGGTTTATAGAGAATGGCATTTAGAGAGGCACTAATTTGGAAATGAGTGAATCCTGCTTAGGAAATGGCGAGAGTCTCATGGTTAGAATGGGAAGTGCTAGGATGGGATGTTGGTCAAACTGGAGAAAAGAGAGCTGAATTCTCTTCATAAAGGGTTGTTTGGGGGCATCAATCTATGTTTGAAAAATGCAAGTTCTGTGGAAGTCATAAGTATGAAGGTCAAGGGCAACCTGCTGATGAAATAAAGGGACAAAAGGAGCTCCTTGGGGAATGGGTGGTACCCCTCGCTGGGTGGGTGCCTCCCATCTGGTATCCGGTGGCTCCCAAGGAACCCTTAATCAGAGCAGTCACATCCAGGAAATGTCTCTCAGACTAGACTGAGTGCTCTTCAGGGTCTGGGCAAGTCTTACTGTTACGGTGCCTGCCCAGCACATTGACAAATTTCGTTAAATGAGCTCCTAGCTGGGCTTTGCCAACAGAGAAGGCGAAAATCTTCTAGTTTGTTGGTTTGTTGCATGTCCTATTAAGTACTTAGAATGATATCAGTAAATCAGACCGTTGCTTTTTTTTTTCTTCCAAACAACTCCTTGTTAGTCATCAGATATTTGTACCTTCTGATTTCTATCTTTATCCCAGGCTGGAACAGGAAGAAGAAGGTGCTAATTTGTGGCTTGATTAGTCATGACTATTAGATGTTTAAGTATGGCACGTTTTTAATATTTTTTAAGTCAGGGGATGATATCAGTGAAACCTTTATATTAAAAAATATGACTTTCCCCCTGTAAGATCCAGTGTAAGCATAAAATGCCACTATTGTTAAAAGTTAACTTTCTTCTTTATGAAAAATTTTAATGTTTATTTATTTTGAGAGAATGAGATAGAGTACAAGCAAGGCAGGGGCAGAGAGAGAGGGAGATAGAGAGAGAGAAACCCAAGCAGGCTCTGTGCTGCCAGCACAGAGCTGATGTGGGGCTGGAACTCACAAACCCCAACATCATGACCCGAGCAGAAATCAAGAGTCAGACACTTAGCCGACTGAGCCACCCAGGCACCCCAAAGTTAATTTTATTCTTAAAAAAAGTTTTTAAGGTTACTTATTTATTTTGGAGAGAGAGAGAGACACAGAGAGTGAGTGGGGGAGGGGCAGGGAGAAGGGGAGAGAGAATCCTAAGCAGGCTCTGCACTGTCAGCATGGAGCCCAATGTGTGGCTCGAACTCACAAACTGTGAGATCATGACCTAAGCCGAAACCAGTAGCCGCTTAACTGACTGAGGCACCCAGGTGCCCCAATTTTATTATTTTTTTTTTTAATTAAATTTTTTTTTAATGTTTATTTATTTTTGAGACAGAGGGAAACAGAATGCGAGTGGGGGCAGTGAGAGAGGGAGACACAGAATCCGAAACAGGCTCCAGGCTCTGAGCTGTCAGCACAGAGCCCAACACGGGGCTCGAACTCACGGACTGAGAGATCACGACCTGAGCCTAAGTCGGACGCTTAACCGACTGAGCCACCCAGACGCCCCTGGAGCTGACTCTTGAAAGGTGAGCTGGAGTTCACCAGGATGCGCAGGAGTGGGGACTCACATGCTTTCTGGCAGAGAATGACAGTTCTTTCCTGTAGGCACAAGGGAGTGACCAAGTGTGTTCCACAGAGATTAGTAATCCTTCAGTGTGTGGGGGGGAGACAGGGCAGAGCAGAGCTTGCCCATCATGCTGAGACAATAATCAGGGAAAGGTTCTTGGAAAGTATGCGCTGACAGTATCGAGAAGGAAGGACTGGGTTTGGGGGCAAGACAGGAAGATGAGGTATGGAGGCTACTGCTGCTCTGCACAGAATTGGGGGGCACTGTGAGAGGTGCCCGAGGGAATGTGCACTGCCCCTAGATTCCTAGAGGGAGGTGAAATACTTTTCTGACCCTGAGAAACGTGTTAGAAGTATCTAGTATGTGAACTGTTTCTGTACATGGTAAAATGTAGCCCACAGTTCCATGTGTCCTGCAAGAACATGACAGTAAACCTTTTTCCTTTTAAAGATTTTGTTGTTGTTGTTGAGCAGCAGGCAAAATTTATTAGAATATAAAATTAGGAAAAATGGTAGGAAACCTCTCTTTACAGCAAGGGGACATCCGGAAGTGAATGCCCAAGAACTATAGGTGAGGGTCCTTGTTTTATAAGCTTCTGGTCAGCCCTCCTCTTCCCCTTCTCCCTTGTTCCTTCTCAGGTTCTACCCTTATTGGCTTGATAGCTCTAGGTGTTGGGTTGTCCATTCCTGATTGGCTTGTTTCCAATGTATGAGGGTTGGTCTAAGGCCCTACTTAGGTCTTTTGTCAAATTCCTGAGGGAAAACCTGAGGGGGAATAGATGGGGTCTGTTATATACCTAAGAGGAACCTTATGCCTGAGGAAGTTTGCTTAGGGGGTCAGTGAGACACTCCCAGCATTGTTCCAAAATAGGTGTTTTTCCCCACCCAGGGACCTCAGGCCCTAATCTTTCTCTCTCTGCCTACTGAATCTGATCTTCACCTATCGTACTTCCACCTCTGAACATGTGACTCCTAACCGCCATTAGGAACCAGGATGACGACCAATCTTAACTGCTATTTACTGAAGGGGGTTGATGATAGGGCAGTCAGGGCAGGTTCAGAGGTCCATCCAGAGGTCTGATATAATGGGAGGGTGTTTGGAACATCGGGGCTAGCAGAATTTTCTTGGATGTCTTATTTTTCTGGCATATGTGACAGCTTCTACAAATGACATACAAGAAGAATATTAGACCAACAAGCATTAATATTCCAAAACAATGCCTCCTAGGGAGGAGGCCACACCATAGGAAGGGAAGGCACATTGTAGCCATCCAAAAAAAATCCCTGGCATGCCTGGTCATATTTTTAAAATCAATTTAACTATAGTTTTTCCTCCCTCTTCCATATTATTTGGATCTGGTGATACTGTTGATTAGAATAACTAAACACCTAAACTAGTTCATGGTCCTTAATCCTCAGTTCCTCCTTTGGCCATCCAGTTTCCATATGAACAATTCATGAGGCTTATTTCACTTTACCTCAAGGAAAGATTGATCTTTGATATCCAGATTACTACAAGTTTAGTCAGCTGTTTATCTGTCCTGGAGCTAGTAGCACTATAGTCCCTAATTTGGTCATAATGTCCCTTCTTAGCAAGGGAGTGTGGCTCTCTGGCATTATCAAAAAAGGACGCGAAAGATAATCAAGTCTCCCCATACGCACCCCAGTGGCTGAGAGAAACATCTAGTCATAAGTTTTCTGGAGACACCTCTAGCTGTTAGGTTGCGTTTGGATAGTTGGCCAGGAGTGGAAAGGAGTGCAGAAAAGGTGGCTCTGGTGTTAAGGAAATCAACCGGTTTTCCTTCTAAATCCAGAGTTACATGAGGTTCTGGGTTTCTGATAGACAGTTGATTTAGGGGAGCCCCTGTAAAGAGTCCTGGGCCCTGTCAGTCCCAGGGGACATTAGTTATCTAAGCCCTCAAAGATAGAGGTCCCTGCAAAGGGCCATATTTCATTCTTTCTCATTGCCACGTAGTATTCCATTGTGTATATAAACCACAAATTCTTTTTTTTTTTTTTAATTTTTTTTAACGTTTATTTATTTTTGAGACAGAGAGAGACACAGCATGAACGGGGGTGGGGCAGAGAAAGAGGGAGACACAGAATCGGAAGCAGGCTCCAGGCTCTGAGCCATCAGCCCAGAGCCCGACGCGGGGCTTGAACTCACGGACTGTGAGATCGTGACCTGAGCCAAAGTCGGACACTTAACCGACTGAGCCACCCAGGCGCCCCTAAACCACAATTTCTTTATCCATACATCAGCTGATGGACATTGAGCCTCTTTCCATGGGTGGGTGATGGGTACTGAGGAGGGCACCTTTTGGGATGAGCACTGGGTGTTGTATGGAAACCAATTTGACAATAAATTTCATATTAAAAAAAAAAAGATAGAGGTCCCTGAGGGCATTCAGATGTCTAGTGATTGTCTCCACACGAGAGGCATAGTTCACGGGGTTTCCACTTCATTTGTCCCCTCTGAGGACGTTCTCATTTCCAGTGTTCTTAAGGGCCGTAGAAATGGCACTTAGTGCCAGGACCTCGGGAAGTCCGGTCTGACATAGTATGTAGGGCAGCAACTAAGGCCTCAGATTTTTTTCTTAAACCTCCTTTCCTGTTCCTTACTCTCCTCTTGATCTTGGTTGTAATATACCCAACTGGCAACTCGTAAGAGCTCCCCCAGGGTCCCTTCAGGGCCAACAACCAATTTTTGCAGTTTTCTCCAAATATCTGGGGCCAATCAAGTGATAAATTTGTCTTTCAGAATCGTCTCACCCTCAGGGATGTTAGGGGAGATAGCCATATATTTAATGAGAGCCTCCTTTAACCTTTCCAGGAAGGCCACCGGGGTTTCATCCTGTGTCTGTAAGATAGTGGCTAATTTAGTGTCATGTAAAGGTTTAACCCTAGACCTCCTTAATTTTTCCAAAACATAAGCTTGGAAGTGGCAGTGATACCATTCCCCAATGGGACGGTCATAGTCCCAGTTAGGATCTTGGGGTAGAACTGCCTGAGCTCCAGTAGGGAGCTGGAAGTTCCCTATAGGACCTCCAGTCGCATGGTAATTAATGAGTTGCTCATCTCCATACCTCTCAGCCACTGCCAGAACCCCACATTTCTGTCTCATTAAGAGTCTGATTCAACAAAAGCATTATATCTTTCCAGGTCAACTCAAAAACATATGTAATATTCTGAAAAGCCTCTATATACTTATCTGGATCAAAAAATTTATCTAGATCTCCTTTTATCTGTTTTAAATCTTGTCATGAAAAAGGTACTTAAATCTTGTAAAGTAAAAGGTCTCTCCTTCTGGCATTCTAGCTTCTCGTAAGGGAAGCATGCCTGTTACATTATGGGAGGGCTTGGATAAGGTGGGCAGCAGGAAGCTGAATTGCACTTTTTATATAGATTGACGACCCGAGGAGGAGGAGGTTGAGGTGGAGACTTCTCTTCCTCCTTCTCTAGGTCTGCTTTCTTTGGATACAGATAAGGGGCCCTTAATTGTTTCCCTGCTTGATTGCTGGGTTTTAGAAAGCGTTGTCATTAAATCCGGATTGACCTTACATTGCTTATATATATCTTGATTTTTTTTCTTAAGGCCCAAAACACTGAACATAGGGGACTTCTCCCCATTTCCCCTCAAATTTGCAAAAAAAGTCCAATTGTAGGATAATATTATAATTGACATTTCCCTCTGGCGGCCACATTTCCTCCGCCAGCTTGTACTGGGGCCAAGCCTTTGTGCAAAAGAAAATGAGTCACTTTTTCTTTAGGGTTTGTAGATCACAATGCATTTCAGAGGAGTACTGGCCTTTGTTGGGGAGTTACCCATTTATAGGAAGAAGAAGGAAAAGGCGTCCCTTATCTCAATTTCCTATAACTGGCCAGGAGAAACCTCATCTCCTGGCCCTGCGTTTTGGCTGGCTATGCGACTGGCAGCCAAAAGCCCTGGTAGTCTTGTGAGGTGCTGGGAGTAGTCACTGTTACCCAGGCTTGACCCTACCTCTGAGAGCTGACCTGGTCTTCCCCAATTTCTCATACTCCAATGTTGTCCGACCAAGCAAGACTCCCCTGGTTGTAGAAGAATGCATTAATTTTATTTTGGCCCCAAAGTAATTTACATCCCATTTTTTTCAGAATGCATCCTAAAGGAGTATTGACCTTGGTTGGGGAATTGTCCATTAATTTTTTTTTTTTTTTTTTTTTTTTAAGTAACCTCTGCATCCAGCATGGGGTTTGAACTCACAACCCCGAGATCAAGAGTCACATGCTCCACTGACTGAGCTAGCCAGGTGCCCCAACATTTTTCAAGGTAGAAGATGATAACCTGACTTCCCCCACCTTCCACCAAACTTGTTTAGTTGTGTTACACCTTTGGTTCATCCAGGTGATAATCAATGGGTAACCTAAGTTAGGTACTGGGAAGGAAAGGAATGAGTTAGCAAGGACACTGGGATCATTCAATGGTTAGGGAGAAGATTATAGATCTTGTTCAGGTGAAGGTAGAGGCAGAGGGAGTATCTAGGATAATTCCTATATTCCTTGCTTTGTCACTAACTTTTTTTTTTTTTTTAATTTTTTTTCAACGTTTTTTATTTATTTTTGGGACAGAGAGAGACAGAGCATGAACGGGGGAGGGGCAGAGAGAGAAGGAGATACAGAATCGGAAACAGGCTCCAGGCTCCGAGCCATCAGCCCAGAGCCTGACACGGGGCTCGAACTCACGGACCGCGAGATCGTAACCTGGCTGAAGTCGGACGCTTAACCGACTGCGCCACCCAGGCGCCCCTGTCACTAACTTTTAAAATTGCCTTCTGGGGAGCCTGGGTGGCTCAGTTGGTTGAGCATCTGACTTCAGCTCAGGTCATGATCTCACCGCTAGTGGGTTTGAGCCCTGCGTCGGGCTCTGCGCTGACAGCTCAGAACCGGGAGCCTGCTTCAGAATCTGTGCCTCACTCTCTCTCTGTCCCTCTCCCTCTCACCCTCTGTCTCTTTCTCTCAAAAATAAATAGATGTTAAAACAAAAATTTTAAAATTGCCTTCTGAGACCTTTCATGGGCCAAGGTCACTGTCATTCCTTTTTTACTCAGTCTACAGAGCATGAAAAATGAGTCATTTGGTCTTCTCTTTTACTCATTCCATAATGCAAGAACCAGTTTGGTAACCTACGTGAATCATTAGATTATCCTTTAATTGACTTTGGGATATTTACAAAAAAGGATCTACTTTCAAAGGATAAAGTTTACCCCCCAGTAAGGGTTTACAAGAGAACATGCCCAAGTTCTGCCCTCTTCTTTAAAATGTTTGCTTTTATCTGGAACTAGGAAAACATTTCATAGTTGGAAAAAATTTGGTGCCAACTCAGTCTTTAACTGAGCTAGTATGTTTGGTATTTTGAAGAGGCTTGGGCCTTTTGTGTTTTTAAAACCTCTGGTTCAGGCACTTTCTTCTGTCTGTAATGTCTCCACATGTTTCCCTCCTTCCCATTTCCAACTTCAGGCTGGGGAATACAATATACTCTTTGAGGCCCAGGCCAAATATTGTCCCTTCTGCCTTCTTGGCACCCTCACATTGCAGGCAGGGAAAACTGCCTCTTCTGGACTGTTTTCTCCAGTTGACTGTGTGCCCTTTTAACAGAGGCTCCACATGCCCATCTTTGAGTTGCCATTATTATTATTATTAATTTTTTTTATTTTTATTGAAAGGAGATACAGGTTTTTAAAAAAAACTATAATGTTTACTTTTGACAGAGAGAGAGAGACAGAGCATGAGTGGGAGAGGGGCAGAGAGAGAGGGAGACACAGAATCTGAAGCAGGTTCCAGGCTCTGAGCTGTCGGCACAGAGCCAGATGCGGGGCTCAAACTCACGAGCTGTGAGATCATGACCTGAGCTGAAGTCGGACCTCAACTGACTGAGCCACCCATGTGCCCTGGAGATAGAAGTTTATTGAATATGCTGCAAGGGAGCAGTGGGCAGGACAGCACAAAGGAGAGACTAGTCTGCCTCAGTTGCCATTATTCACATACCTGCATACAGCATAACATTCATTCATTTAAGGTGTACAGAACTCAGAAATGTATTGACCAGTGTTCTATCTGCCTGGGAAGGTTGGAACCCAGAGCCCACCCTGAGGAGGCTACATGAGGGTGCCCAACCTGGGGGCAGGACCCCCTGGCACCTGGCAGTAGCAATAGGTGGACATCAGGGAGGACTGACAGGAAAGCAGGATGGGCCTGGGGTTCAGGGCCAGGACTATTGGAAGGCCTGGAGGGACAACATAGGCAGGGACCAAGACAGGGATTTGGCATGGAGTTGGGGGAGGGTGAGAAAAAAGGGGCCACTGGGATGGCTTAGGAGGAGACTTAGGGACCAGAGCTAAGGCATTACCCAAAATGTGAGAAAAAAATCAAGCGACCAGCCAAATTGTTAGCACAGACTGCAGCTGTCACTACATTGTTGAAGAACAGGGAATCATTACATTTGAGAAGGAAAACTTAAGCTGGGCCTAGAAGAACATGATTTGGACATTTAGAGGTATGTGGGAAAGAAATTTCAGGCAGGAGGGTGGTAACAAGCATGTAGTGTTTATAAATGGAGAGGCCATTTGTGAGTGTGGGACCAGCAGCAGGTGTGGGGGCTACAGGACCCAGGATGGTGCAGTCCAACTATGGAAATTCAGGAAAGCGTGGCAAAGGAGTCTGCGCCAAATACAGAAGGAAAGAAGAGGACCCCTATGCTTTCTGAGCAGAAACAAGAGTGATGAGGACAGCCATGTGTTGGGGAGATGGTGTGAGTGGTTGATTGAAGCCTGGGAGTCCTGGTGTCCTGGAATTGCCAGGAGACTTAGATAATCAAGTGAGAGCCGAGGCAACTCAAATCTTAGTTGGTGTGTGCGAAACCACCATATACACAGTTCCCATCTTCCTGGAACATAGGATTTATTTGGGAGATTTGGGGGGAAAATACTTTTATATGGAAACAAATGCAGCTATACAGTCTTGGGGTAGAATGCACATTTAGAATGAGGTTTCAAATAACTGTTGTGCCAGTTGTTCTGGCTGATCCCTCCCTCACCTCTAGGGAGAACTTGTTGCCCTGCACCTCATGGGCACCTCAGTAGTGAAGGTTGGGAGGGCCTGTGAGACATTCTTCATGGGCTGCTGGGAGAGTTAAGGAGCCTCACAGACTTGGGATGGCCACGCCCAAAGGTCAGCGGCTGGCACTGACTGGGCAACAGGACCAGGAATCCCTCCCTATTTTGTGTCAGCTTTTCTCCCGCTGTCATTGGTGGGGGCACTCCACTGAAAGGAAGAAGAGGAAACTCTCCACTTCCGAAATCACCTACTGGTGTCGTTTTCACATTAAAACACTTCTTGTGTTAGAGGAATGGAAGTTTTTAGGTATCCCAAATTCCTGTTACTCAAGACTTACACATGTGGACCTAGAAGTAGATGTGGGAAGGATTGTTTGTGTAAACAGGTGTAGCTAAGGAGTCACATGGATGCTAACTTTGAGGTTTTTCCCAGATTACTTAGAGACTTAGAACAAAATGGCTGGAGTGAAGTAGTTAAAATGAGAATAATCTGAAGGACATATACTTACTTTACTCTTATTTTTCTAAAAACGTCAAGCTTTCTGCCCTCTTCCTCTACTATATAAATGATCACAATAGCGTTACCTGCTTGTCAGGAAAGCTAAAGAATATAGAATCAACAGAAGTAAAAAGTAGCCTCTCCCTTCTCCCTGAAGTCTTCCTTCTGTCAGGGTTAGCTGCTGTAATTGTTGTGTATTTTTTAAGGACACACTCTGGGACAACTTGGGCTACCAGGTAATTTTCCAGCTTCTGGGAGACTGCAGGGAACATAGTAGACAAGGTTGTAGGCTTTCTAGATTTTTCCCTTTACAAACATGCATCCATTCAACAAATATTCGAGCACCTCCTTTGTTTGAGACATTGTTCCAGGCATTAGGGTACCTCTATGTCCAATCAGGCATGTATCCTGTTCTGCAAGCCTTTCTCCTTACTTGTACCTCTTAGGCATCATTCCATTTTGGTCCAAAACGGACTGACTCATTCCTTTCAAAAGCTAGTCCATTGTATGAATGTGTCATAATTTGTCTAATCTTCTATATGAGCATATTTACACTTGTGACCTAGTTTTTCACTGTTACAAACATAATAATGGGGATATTTTCATGTTCTTAGCAGCTACTGTGAGCCACCCCTCCTCCTAGGCAAAGATGGTCTGGTAAGCCATGACTGTAGGTTGGATGCCAAGCCCTGGGCCTGGCTTTTTAAAAAGGGCCACCAGATTTCCTGAATAGTGGTGACCTGGGAGGAGCCACAGGGTTGGCCCGAGGCCCAAGTGAAGAGGCAGCTCTTTGTGAAGCAGTTTTTGGGCGAAATGCCACTGAGAGATGTGACATCCCACCTACCTTCTTGCCTACCTCAGAGCAGCTACAAAAGTCCCTGTGTTCTCTGTGTGCCTGGCTGGATTCCTGGTGGAAGCTGCTGGATGGGCTGGTGTCTTAGCTGGCACCTGTGGAACCTCAGTCAGTCTGGCAGGCACATGCTGTGTCCCGTAAACGATGCTTATGGACATTTGCCCCTCCTTGTGGCTTTATTTCCTTAGGCCAAATTCCCACGTGTGAAATTTCTGGTTCTCACATAGGTTGCCAAATCACCCTCTTTTGAAGGTTGTAACAATTCATCTCTCACCCCCCCCCCCCCAACCCCGACCCATGATAACAATGGCTATTTATCAGTCTTTTTGACTTTTGTCACTCTGGGAGAGTGAAAATGGCATCTAATCATTGCTTTAATTTGAATTTCTTTAATTGTTGCTGATGTCAAGCATCTTTTAATGTTAATAGGTTCTATTTCTTCTGTGAAATGCTTTTTCTTTTGCTGTTTTAAAAAATATAGTTTATCTTTTATTAAAAACATTTTAAAATAATTTTTTAAATGTTTATTTATATTTGAGAGAGAGACAAAGTGCGAGCAGGGGAGGGGCGGAGAGATAGGGGGAGACACAGAATCTGAAGCAGGCTCCAGCCTTCGTTTCTTTTCTATAACTTCCTCCAGTTTCTTCTGTAATGTAATCACGTTTAATGTATTTTTCAATTATTTGTATTTGAAATCGAGCATTACAAAGATATTAAGTCATACTTAATATGCAAAGTTTGAAACAATGAAAATCCTCCCAAATTAAAAAATAATCAAGAATCATATATTCTAGAAAAAGTTGGCTTAGTCAACTCCATTTAAGTATTGCTACAGTCTGTCTTGAATTAATGTTTTAAATTATATAAAGTCTTTAGGAACACATACCCTGCATAAAATCCAACAGCCCTGTATCCTACATCACATTTTATTTCTTTAAAAAAGGAATATCTTATCAATCTCTTAAGCTCTTCTTATTTTTGAAGTTTGTGAGAAAGCTTTATTTTTTTCCATTCCTCTGCTTATATAAAGACTTTGAGATGACTCTGACATGTCTTCAGAATGTGTTAATACTGGTTGAATTTCTGTATTAATAGTCAACCAGCATAAATATTTATTTTGGCAGCATATCAGGGATACCAAAGATTCCTAGAACTTCTTAGAGAGATGTCAGATAATCCAGCTTATATTGTACAAATAATTTATAAAATTATAATGAAATAACATATAATGTGATATAATAATACAAGGCAGCTGCTTCTAAATCCCTGGCCTATGTGATATATGTTCCAAATGGGATTGAAATTCAGCAGGAGGAAGCTCAGAATTCTAGTGTTAATGACAGAAAACACCAATTAGCTTTAATGAGCAGATGTGCATTTTAAGCAAATAGTTGGAAACCACATCCACCTTGTCCAGTTTTGGACAAGCTCTTCTAGGACCTTAAGTTTATCATGTTTGTATTAAATAGCAGTATATATATATATATATATATATATATATGTATATATATATATATATATATATATATATGTATATATATATATACATATATATGTATATATACACATATATATGTATATATACACATATATATATAGAGAGAGTATACTGTATATATATATATACAGTATATATATTAAATAGTTGTATATATGTACATATATATACATATACATATACGTACATACAGTATTAAATGGTCTGTATATAAATAGACTTTATATAATTTAAAACATTAATTCAAGACAGAGACTGTAGCAATACTTGTAGCAATACTTAAATGGAGTTAAGCCAACTATTTCTAGAATACATGATTCTTGATTATTTTTTAATTTGGGAGGATTTTCACTGTTTCTAACTTTGCATTAAGTATGACTTAATATCTTTATAATGCTCAGTAATGAATAGCACAGTCCAAAGCCTATCTGATACAATATTCAGAGTCACAGAAGGGAAGTTATTTTACTTTACTAATTGATTATTCTGTTCAATCTTGTCTCATAGGTGAACTATTGATCAGTTCAAATATCTTCCTAAGTAGCCAAATCTCCTGCAGAGGAATTTTACACTTTAAAAGTATAGCATCCTAAAACTGTTGAACACGTATCAAAATGATTCATTGAACAGCAAAGTTTTTAGTTATGTTATTTTGTATTCTATATTTGCTCCCTCGGAGGTTATTTTAAAGGCTACAAAGAATGCTACAGCAGGAATGGCCTGCTATTTGTTTGAGATTTAAAGGAGACTAAGGATGAAATCACTATTGTGTTTGTACTTGGAAATTAGGCAGAATGAGTTAGAGGAGGTGGGATCTGTTGACGTGAGACTTGTTTAAGTGGGTCCTCTTGTTTATATGCATTTGCTAATGGGACAGGCAGGTTGGCAAACAATGACCTCCAGAAGGGTACATTTGGCCCTTGTCCTTCGGTCTACCTGTAGGATCCCACCCTTCCAGCCAGACACTGCTCCCTGCCTTCCTCTCTTCACAGCAGCTTCGGGGTCTCAGCCTCCTCAGCCTTCTCCACAGCCCAGCCTTGTTGCCTCCTTGTTTCCTTGCATACTCAGCTTTGGCGTTCTCAACACTCAGCTTCCTCAGTTCTCATCTCCTTTCATTCTGCATCTCCCGCCCCAAGCCCCCTTCCTCGGCTGCTCTGGTCATATGGATGAACTCTGTTCATTTACTTCTGATGGGAGGGGAGCAAGATCATGCCACCTTTCTAGTCCACAGGTCTGTGGATCTGCATGTGGGGGGCATACCTTTGCAAGGGGGAGCAAGTTTTCATTTCTGAGGACCTGAGGTCAGAGTGGGGACTGATGGTGCTGACAATAAAGTGTGGTGGGGAAAATTCACTTCCTTCCATATCTCCCAGGAAACTACTGATACCACTGGCATCTGGACTACATGTCGGCCAATATCAGGGTTCCTGATCTACCAATGCCACCTCACTTGCTTGTTGCATTTCCCAGAAGTTTCTTAATAGTCAGTCACCTGGTGCCAAACACAATGGGAGTATTAGAAAGCAGGCCTCAGTGCCTAGCACTTAGTAACCATTCAATAAGGATTTGTTACGTGCATGTATGAATGAATACAGGGGTTAGATCGACTCTTCTGTAGCTCCTTTATTTGGAATCAAATTATAATACTTGACATATTTAGGGGCACTTGGGTGGCTCAGTTGGTTAAGCCTCTGATTCTTGATTTCAGCTCAGGTCATGATCTCATGGTTTGTGAGTTCAAGCCCCACACCAGGCTCTGCACTGACAGCAAGGAGCCTGCTTGAGAGTCTCTCTCTTCCTCTTTCTGCCCCTCCCCCACTCATGTTTGCAAGTACGCTCTCTTTCAAAATAAATAAAATTAAACTTAAAAAAGTTACTTGCCATAGTCATATTTTAACAAATTGATAAGGTGTATTTACCTTGTGAAACAGAATAAAGGAAACCTCATTTAATATGGAGCTGGGAGGCCAGAAGATTCATGGCATCAAGCCCTGCATCGGGCTCCGCGCTGACGGCACAGAACCTGCTTAGGATTCTCTCTCTTCCTTTCTCCCTCTCCCTGTCTCTCTCTCCCTCAAAATAAACTAACTTTTAAAAATGCACAAAAGTTTTACCAAGCATTTACTGTGTTTTGAGACATTCCGTGACATGTTCAGAGGGTTTTCCTTAGTTTATGTACTCAAATTGACTAGCCTTGGTCGGGTCCTTTCCTCCAAAACCAAGCCACTGTATGAGCACTTTCTCTACCCTAGGAACAAGATCTCAACCCTGCTACCAGAGCCAATCTGCTTTTCACCTTGTCTTTCTCCTTCACCCACAAACATCCTCTTCGTTGCTCCTGGAATAGCTCAGACTTCAAAGGCTCTGCCCAGCCCCTGCAGGAGAGACTTGGGCAAAGAACCCCAAGGTTACTGTGGCTGCTGGTCCATGCATATCACAAAAACCTAGTGGGCCATTATGTGTTTTCTTGTCTCCTTGCCTGGGCCAGGAACTCCTTAAGTGCTGGCTCTGTGTGACCCGCCCTACCACTCCCAGGGCCCCTGGCAAAGGGAGACATACTTACTACAGTTAAACTTTATTATAACATTCTTTCCAAGGGACATAAGGACATGTTTCTTATTAGACCATAAACTCCGAGGGCAGAGGTCATGTCATATTGGTCTTTCTGTAACCCAGCACTGGCGTAGCCAGCATATTGTGGGCATAGAGTAGTGGGAGGTAAGTGAATGGATTGGTGAACCACTGGCTCATTCCATCTGAAGAGATGATTAAGTGAAAATTTACAGGAGGTAAACAACATACATGGGATAGTTTCCTGAAAGCCTGTCATTCTTTTCTCATAAATTAAAAGTATTTTCAGGGGCACTTGGGTGGCTCAGTCGGTTAAGCGGTTAAGCGTCTGACTTCAGCTCGGGCCATGATCTCACGGTCCATGGGTTTGAGCCCTGCATCAGGGTCTGTGTTGACAGCTCAGCGCCTGGAACCTGCATCGAATTCTGTGTTTGCCCTCTCTCTTTGCCCCTCCCCTGCTCATGCTCTGTCTCTCAAAAATAAATGTTAAAAAAAATAAATAAAAGCACTTTCAGGACGAAAGTTGTCTTGGAAAATAAAAGTATTTTCAGGACGAAAGTTTTCTTGGAACTCAAGTACATGATTAATAAGCAGGAATAGCCAGTGGTTGCTGGTAAGCCAAGCTGGGGTGACAATAGTCAGCTTGTTATATTGATAGAGTGAAGTTGTGTATGGATTTTTAAAATGGCAGATCTTACCAAAAAAAAGCAGACCTGAGATACTTGGAAGAGTGACTCCATATTACTTAGGGATGGAATTCGGGGGTGGGGAGATGAGAAAGGAATTAAAACTGGTTCAAGGTTTCTGGGCTGGAGATTGAAGTGCTTTTTGCCATTAACAGAGAGAAGAATGTGAGATAAGAAAGAAGGTGCATGATTAGTTTGGGCTTGAATATGTCTCTGAACTCCAGCGTCCATAATTATTAAATAGGGGTTATGCTTGCTCTTTCTGAGGAAATGAGATGATGTGAAAGCACTTTGAAATTTGAAAAGGGAAGGACTAGACAATTATGTTAATGATAACCTTTATTATGAGTTTAATAATACTTAGATATATTCTTTTCTTTAATGTTTATTTATTTTTGAGAGGGAGGAGGGGCTGAGAGAGAAGGGGACAGGATTTGAAGCAGACTCTAGGCTGAGAGCAGAGAGCCCAAAGGGGGACTTGAACATGCAAATCATGAGATCATGATCTCAGCCAAAGTCGGATGCTTAACTGACTGAGCCGCCCAGGGGCCCCATGGCTGCTGTTTATTAAGGCTTTAGATCTGATCCCCCAGCTGACTGTCTTCACCTGTATCTTTAAGCTCATAAACTTGGCTCACACCTGTCCCATCTGAAAATCAAACCAAACAAAACCCCTTGCTACTATCCTATCTCTTTCTCTTCACAAGCTTCCTGCAAAGATAAATCTGATTAGCTCACTTCTCTTCTTACCTCCCTACTCCCTCTCTAATCCGGTTTTTGCCCTTATCACTCCACAATGAATGGGTCATCAGTTGAGCCCCATGTGGACAAAACAAATTGGCACTTCCCTTCCAACATTTGGTTGATCTCCCTGAGCCACTTGATCTCCTGGCTGTCCCTTCTTTTCTTGGCTTCTCACACAGGTCTCCCCTCCTTACTATCAAATCTCAGCTCCTCTTGAGTGCCCTTTATTGGCTCCCTTTGGACTCATCCCCTAAATGCCAGAGTCCCTGGGTTTATTCTGTACTCTGTTCTTCCCATTCTCTGTGCTTTCCCTGGGTGACCTCATCTACAACCACAGCTGCAGTTACTAGGGACTTATTGAACATTCACATGCCTGTTCAGACTTCTCTTCTGACTTCTGGGCCCATAGGCCTACATGCCTCTGGACAACTCCACTTAAATGTCCCTCAGGTACCTCAGCCTCAGCCTCACCTTAACAGAATTCATGTCTTTTCAGTCAGATGTCTTCCCCTGGATTCTTTGTGAATATTGTCATCATCCAGGATCCCAGCTTCTTTCCCCCATTTCTAGTCAGTTATGAAGAATAGCAAGATGAGGGAATTTTTGTTCCCTAGAATCCCAGAGAAGTTGAGGGATGCAGATTGGCTTGATAGGGCTGTACGCCCAAGGAGAAGCAGCAGATTGAGGAGCTACATACAATGGAGAGAACCAGGTGGTAGGAATGGCATTTTGGGAGCTGGCCCAGTGAGGGAAGGGTAGCTATGGGTGATGCTTCCAATCCTGGGTAACCTTAACTGAGCATCAGTAGGTGCTGAGGTATTTGGAGCTCTGGAAGAAAAAGGAACAAAGCTGGAACGTACCCAAACAGATCTGAAAAGAAATACTTCAGAGAGGAATGGGGACAGAGAGAAGCCCAACACAGTAAGACTTGGAAATGGGAGGGCCAAGTGGACTTCAATTTCTCAAGGGTAAGAAGCCCCTGAATGAGTATGGGTTATAGATGTTCATTTCATTTACAGGTTCTACCTCCAACCTGATCTTCTTTTTCTTAGCATCCTCTAGGCTACTGCGCACCCCCAACTCTTGTTTCATCTTATCAAGCTGTTGTCTCTTTTAACTTTTGTATGTTAAGGTAAAAATTCCTTTGCTTCTTTTTTTTTTTTTTTTTTTTAAATTTTTTTTTTCAACGTTTTTAATTTATTTTTGGGACAGAGAGAGACAGAGCATGAATGGGGGAGGGGCAGAGAGAGAGGGAGACACAGAATCGGAAACAGGCTCCAGGCTCCGAGCCATCAGCCCAGAGCCTGACGCGGGGCTCGAACTCACGGACCGCGAGATCGTGACCTGGCTGAAGTCGGACGCTTAACCGACTGCGCCACCCAGGCGCCCCAAAATTCCTTTGCTTCTTACACAAGGCCCTTCAGGATATGGTCCCCATTTACCATGTAGCCCCATCTCTTGCTCCTGACTACACAGTCTTTTTGCTTCAGCCACATGAAAGTTTTTCCAGCCCTTTAAAAGCATCACACCTTCATATAGCGGTTCCATGTGCCTTTTGGAATATCTGTCTTACCCTCTCCTCCCTAAACTCATTCATTCTGCCACTTCTACTTTTCCCTCAAGCACCATCTCAGAAGCCTTTTATAACCCCAATCTGATTTTCTCTGACCTATCATGGCATTCTACACATAAAAAAAAAAAAAACAACAAACAAACAAACAAACAAAAAAACCCCACCTTTACCACATCTCACTGTAGTCAGTTAACTCACCTCTCTGCCTTAGCAGACTGGTTATGTTAGGAAGGTAGATTTCAGCGTAGCTGGCTTTCTATCCCCAATATTTAGCTCATAAACAGCAGTTGATATTTCCAAATGAATAAATAAAAAGTTATCAACCATGAAAGTTTTAAAGTTTAAGCAGTAGGATATTTAAAAGAAACTTAAAAAAAATTTTTTTTTAACGTTTATTTATTTTTGAGACAGAGAGAGACAGAGCATGAACACGGACCGCGAGATCGTGACCTGAGCTGAAGTAGGACGCCCAACCGACTGAGCCACCCAGGCGCCCCTAAAAGAAACTTTTTAACATTTAAACAGCAGGCCATTTAATGGTCATTTCACGTGCTAGCCATTCACCTTGTTCCCGGAAGTGAGTGCAATCTTGCTGGCCCATTTGCCAGTGGGAAGATATGGGCATTTAAAAGTGCATCTCCAGGAGGTATCACCAACCCACAGAGGGATCTCAAGCAGCCTGTCATCTACAGAGCTCACCAGATCAGGGTCCATTTCCTGGCCTTGACCTGTAGGGTACCTGTAGCCACTAAAAGAGGTATGCCGATATTCATTGTTAAGGTAATCTCTTTTGTCTTTAGGTTAAGGAATGCAGGGGGATATGTTGGTCTATATGTGTATGTGTTTGTGTGTGCGCGGAGGAGGGAGGAGGCAATGTGTGCATCACTTCTTCAGAGACGCCTTCCCTGACCTCTTTGGTTAGGTGACGTTAGCCTCCCCACCCTCAGAGCACCTTATTCTCCCTCTCTGCACGGGTCACAGCTGTTGCATTTATGTGGTTAATGCCCGTCTCTCCTGCTAGATAGGAAACTGCTCGAGGCAAGGAACCCATCACGATCCTGTTAACCCCCGTGGGATGCCCAGTAGGATGCCTGAAGCATCACAGGCATTCTACGAACAGGTCTTCGACAAACGTTTCTGGGGCGAACTGGGGCTGCCGACCACCCCCGGTCGGCCTACCGCTACCCCACCGAGGACTAACTCCCCGCCCACCAGCGGCCGGGCCAGGCGGGGCGGGGTAGGGCGCGGCCGGCGGCGCGCGGCGGGGCGCTCTCGCTGGGAGGGTTCTCCCGCTCGCGTGGGCGCGGCCGGGGTAGGAGAGGGGGAAACCGGGGAGGGAGCGGGGTGACGCGTGGCCACGGCTGGGCCAATGAGTGCCGGCCGGGCGGGGCTCGCCGCCGGCTGCCTGGGCGCGCGCGGGGCTGGGCGTGCCAGCGGGTGACGCGCCTGGCCGGCCGGGCCAATAGGCTCGCAGTGGCGGGCGGGCGGGCCTCGCGGCCGGGGGCTGTAGGACGCTAACCGGAGGCCGGCCGGACAGACTGACGTTCGGCTTCAACGAGGAAGGCGCGTGGCGGGGATGGCGCTGGCGCGGGCCTGGAAGCAAATGTCCTGGTTCTACTACCAGTATCTGCTGGTCACGGCGCTCTACATGCTGGAGCCCTGGGAGCGGACTGTGTTCAGTATCCTGCCCAGGCCGCGGGCGCGGGGGCCGGGGGGCGGGGGAGCGGAGCCGGGCGGCATCCTCCTGGGCCCAGGCGCCGGGGTGGGGGCGGAGAGGCGGCTGTGCGGGGACGGCGCGCGCGCGGACTCGCTTCTTCGCTGCGGGCGAGCGGGGCGGAGGTCTCGGGGCCCAAGGGCGGCGGGCGTGCGGCTGGAGAGGGTGGGGGGGGGGGCTACATCCCTTGATCCGGGGTCGCCGGTGAGTCGCTTTGCCGAGGTAGAAGCGGCTTTATTACTGGAGGAAATCCCCTAGGGCGATGTCTAACCTGGTGCGTCCTCGCCGGCACTTCGGCCGCGCCTGCCTTTGGTTTCGTCCCCTTTGCTTTGGGAGGCAGGGACCATGCAAGTGGAGCAAATCGCTCCTGGCTTTGGACGCCTTTGACCTTTATCTGTCCCTGAGTTAGCTGACTTTGGTCCTAATGAGAATGCTAACCAGTTTACTAGACTTTTAAAATCATGTGAGTTTGTGTTTGTGACACCCCAATAGTTTTTTAAAAGCAGTTTGTTGTAGCTTTTTGGTCTCCAGGATGGGGAGTTTAAAAAGTGTGTTTTATTCATTAAGTTGCTGTTTTCACAGTCCATAGAAGTCGAGCCCAGAAAGGAATTTGTGGTTAGTTGTAAATAGTGTTTGAAACTGTGTTTTCATAGATAGCTAATAAATACTTGTTAAAGACCATTGAATGGTCACTTGGAGCCAAGCAACTGTGCTGAGCGTTTGCCTGTATCTTAACCCATCTAACTTTCATAACAACCTCACTTAATAAGCAAAGTTGTGTGTAAATAGGCTTTCTGAAGCCTGTGATGTTTGTGTTTTCATTTGCAGAATATAGTAATAATGAGCTGTAACTTTTTTTTTTGTTTTTGTTTTAAATTTGGGGGCCAAATATAAAAAATATTTCACATAACATGTACTTCATACGGGGTTTCTCTTTTTTTAATTGAAGTATAGTTAACACAACGCTACACTAGTTTTATGTGTACAACATAGTGATTTGACAACTGTATATTACACGGGCCCCTTTTCAATGTGGTTTAGTTTGGAATAGCTTGAGAACAGCTTTGCAAATGCATTGTTGCATTCTGGTGGAGTGACTGAGATCATTTCCTTCCAAGCATTAATAAGTGTGCTTATTTGTGTTGAACTAGCATAAGGTTGTACTCAGAGCTGTTTTTTGTTTCAACACTTTGGAGGACTTTTAAGCTGCTTACAAGAAAAATTATTTATTTTTATTATTGTTTCTTTCCAAAGCTTTCCAGCACTTAAGAACCATGTTTTTGGATTTAAAGTCTGAATGTAAAGTGTGCTCTGATTTCCTGCACCATTTATTTGTAGCTGCAGTTTAGTCTTACTCTAAGTTCTATAGGTTAGAGATCAAGTCACCCGTGTAAAAGGTATACTAAGTATAGAAGCACAGACTTCTTGACTCGGTTAAAATCATCTTTATTTATTTATTTATTTTTTAAATTTTTAAGGTTTATGTTTTATTTACTTAAGTAATGTCTACATCCAACATGGGGCTTGAACTCACACCCTGAGATCAAGAGCCACATTCTCTTCCAACTGAGTCAGGTAGGTGCCCCTCAGTTAAAATCAGGGGCTCCTGGGTGGCTCAGTGGGTTGAGCGTCTGACTTCGCTCAGGTCATGATCTCACAGCTTGTGAGTTCGAGCCCTGCGTCAGGCTCTGTGCTGACAGCTCAGAGCCTGGAGCCTGCTTTAGATTCTGTGTCTCCCTCTCTCTCTGCTCCTAACCCACTCGCATTCTGTCTCTATCTCTCTCAAAAATAAATAGACATTAAAGAATTTTTTTTTTTTTTAAAAGTCACATCCTCTTCGAACTGAGCAGCTAGTTTCCTTACTTAGATAATTTCAAAAACCCTCATATTCAACTGGGATTCACCTTCCAATTTACAACAACCATTAACTTCTAGCTGTTTCATTTCGGAGAAATAGAGAAGCAAATTCAGATGTTTAAGGATGCCTCTAGAAAAATAGAGGTGCCCCTCAGTTAAAATCAATTTAAAAGTGAATTTAGGATTACTTGAGTGGCTCAGTCGGTTAAGGGCCCCACTCTTGATTGCAGCTCATATCCTGATCTCACTGGTTTGTTCGATTGAACCCTGGTGTTGAGCTCTGTGTTGAGCTCTGTGTTGACAGTGGTGAGCCTCCTTGACATACTCTCTTTCTCTCTCTCTCAAAATAAACATTTAAAAAAAAGTGAATTTAAACAATGTTGCACTAAATCGACACTCTTTAAGTAGGAGGTTGAATGTAGAGCTCACTGTCAGAGTCCATCAAAAGTTTTACTCTTAAAAGCTTTTGCTTGGATACATGCTACAGTGTCAATGGTATTAAGGTTTTCCTCTTATACTGCAATAGTAATAGTGTCCTGTAAATAAACCAGATGATGGCTCTTTGGGAGGGGGGTGGTGGCATAAATTATGAAATGAAATATAATGCGTCTGTAGATTTTTGACTTCTCATTGGTTTTTGTGACCAAGTGTTTTGTTTTAAAAAAACTAGTGAGAACTGCAACAAACTAGCATCGGGGCTGTAGAACACTATGGCTTTAAATCTAAGACTAAAAAGATATTATTTCAAAGTTCACATTATTGAATTAACCAAGGTGGAAATGTAATAGTTTTGACATATGCCAGTCTGAAATTACTATCAGCTGTTGTGCTTCTATTCCAGTTGAACTTCTAGACTTAAAGTCAGGCATTTAATTATTGTATACGATTTTGGAACATTGATTTGAAATTGAATCTTCATTCTAGGGCGGAGGAAGAAACTGAATGAGGAAGCTGGATTTCCCCCCAGTTATTAGGAGCTTTAATTACTGTGAAGTAGTTTGAATTTCATAAGTTCATCAATAATTAGTAAGTTTCATATAGAACAGTTTTGTAGCCAGTTACATGGTTTTGAAAAGAGACATACTTTCTTAAAAATTGCATTGAATCCAGTCATTGCTGCTAGCAAACTAAAATTTCATGTAAGAAATTTGTCTGGCTGTCTGAAAAATGGTCTCTGAGTTAGAAGTCCTAACTAAAGACTCTAGAAGAAGGTAATTTCACTAGTTTACATGTCACTGCTGTAATTCCTTTAATAAATTGAAGTTGTCCCTGTTTTAGGGAAACTGATAGCCTTTTATTAACTACTTCTGTACATTTTTCTAGAGGCATCCTTAAACATCTGAATTTGCTTCTCTATTTCTCCGAAATGAAATAGCTAGAAGTTAATGGTTGTTGTAAATTGGAAGGTGAATCCCAGTTGAATATGAGGGTTTTTTGAAATTATCTAAGTAAGGAAATTGTCACAAAAAATAATTTTAAATATGTTTTTTAAGGAAATGCTTCTGGGGGCGCCTGGGTGGCTTGGTCAGTTAAGCTTCCAACTTCGGCTCAGGTCATGATCTCACAGTCCGTGAGTTCGAGCCCCGCGTCGGGCTCTGTGCTGACGGCTCAGAGCCTGGAGCCTGTTTCAGATTCTGTGTTTCCCTCTCTCTCTGCCCCTCCCCTGTTCATGCTGTGTCTCTCTCTGTCTCAAAGATAAATAAACGTTAAAAAAAAAAAAATTAGAAAAAAAAAAAAGGAAATGCATCTGTGTCAAGTCAGGCCCACTGCAAATTGTTCTTGAAAGAATAAGGTTTAAAAACCCGTTTTGTAATTGTACCATGCTAGGGCCCGTATCCTAAATTTTCTCTTACTTTAAAAAAAATTTTTTTTAATGCTTATTTTTGAGAGAGACAGAACGTGAATAAGGGAGGGGCAGAAAGAGAATCCAAAGCAGGCTTCAGGCTCCGAGCTGTCAGTACAGAGCCCGACATGGGGCTCGAACCCACAAACCGTGAGACCGTGACCTGAGCCAAAGTCAGATGCTCAACTGACTGAGCCACCCAGGCGCCCCCTAAATTTTCTCTTATCATCTGCTTTCTGTTACCATATTTGAAACGATAATTAGCTTTTTGTTTGTCAACTAGTACTTGAACATTTTCCATGTGCAGACATGGTATCTGTCCTACACGAGAAGGGGACGTGACACCTGATTAAAACAGAAGGTAACAATCAAGTGAATGGAATAAGGGCAGAGTATTATTACAATGAATACTACAGCAGAGCCTGCAGACTGTAATTCATTGAGCTCCATCTCCAAAGTAGAAGTTTTAACATGTTTCAAAAGCCCCCTTTCCCTACTGGCAGCCATCAGTGGGAAAGGAAAACACCAGGTTTTGTAACTAAGGCAAGTTTTGTAACCAGCGAGGCACTCCCTGTAGTGTCTCACTGAAAAACATTGTAACCATGCTGCTGAGAGGTATGGAAAAATTACAAATACCTTGTTAAAATAATTTGAAGAATAAGTAAAAGTTATTTAGCTTTTTTTTTAAGATAAAAAAGGACTTTATTCTGTAATCACTGAGCTATACTTGCCATCTTTCTATGACTTCTTATGTTTCCATGACATTTTATACTTCTATTTATTTTAGGCAAAATGTGGGCAGTTTTTTGGTTTATGTTAGGAATTAGATTTACCCTGAAAGACAATCTGTGTTCCATAAAGAAAAGAAATTTTTTAAACCACAGTGCTGGGCACATAGATAGTGCTTGAGAAACATTTGTTTGTATATTGATTTGTCATTTCAAAGGAATTGCAGAAGTACTTAGGAATGGTAAAAGAGACCTGATTTTAAAGCGGATTTGGGTAGCTTTGGAGCTTGGCTGTTGCTGGTGAAAAAAATTCAGTTCTTGGAGAGAATTCAAATTAAAAGAAGCAAAAAATACTATAGAGTGAAAGAACTTCTTTGATTTATTTTAAAAAATGTTAACAAAATTTACTTTGTTATATATATTCATTTGTAAAATATGTATGTTTGCTGAATTCTGCATTTCACAAGAATTAAGTACTTCCTAATTGCCAGATACTATTCTAGGTAGTGGGGGTATGACTGAACAAAACAGATAAAAATATTTATTCTAATGCTACTAAATAAAAAATATAGACTATTAAATTGTTATAGCTCTTCTAGAGAAAAACATAACAGAAGAGGATAGGAAGTAGGAAGGAGTGTTTTTCAATTTTAGAGTGGTCAGGAAGGGCATTTGGAAAGATTTAAAAAAAATTTTTTTTTTTTTAACGTTTATTTTTGAGACAGAGACAGAGCATGAACAGGGGAGGGTCAGAGAGAGAGGGAGACACAGAATCCAAAACAGGCTCCAGGCTCTGAGCTGTCAGCACAGAGCCCGACGCGGGGCTCGAACTCGCGGACCGCGAGATCGTGACCTGAGCTGAAGTTGGATGCTTAACCGACTGAGCCACCCAGGCGACCCGAGAACAGGGATTCTTTAAGGCAGAAGAAGTGGCAAGTGAAGTTGAGAAAGCAGGTTAGGGCCATTTATTAATTTACCAGATACTTCTGGGTGCATACCTTGTACAAGATGCTGGCTTAGGTGCTTGTGATACATCTGAGCAAATGAGACAAAGATCCCTTCCTTGTGGAACGTTTATAATTGAATTACATAGTATGCTAGGTGGTAAGCATTGTGGAAGACAGAGAAGTAGGTCAGTGGGATAAATGTGCAGATGGGATGGAGTTGTTTCTAAAGAGGATATCAGGAGAGGCTTCCCTGAGCAGCATTTGCATAAAAACATAAAGAAAGTGATGGAGTTAGAGAGTAGAAATCTAAGGGAAGAACATAGCTGGCAGAGGGAACAGCCAGGGCAAGTCCCTGAGTCCAGAGCCTGCCTGGCACATATGAAGGCCATCACCGAGGCAGGTGTGGCTGGAGCAGAGTGACCACGGGGGAGAGGGCAGAGTCCATGGAGATCCTGGAGGTCATGGTAAGGATTTTGGCTTTTAATCTTAGTTGAAAAGGATGCTCTTAGAAGGTTTTTGAGAGGAGTGATCCAGTCTGACTAAGTTTGAAAAGGTTTACTTTAGCTACAGGGTTTGGGAAAGATTAAGGGCCATGAGGGGAGGCAAGGGTAGAAGCAAAGGTAGGTATTTTGGATTGGGGTAGGCTTTGCATGATAATGAAAAAGAGAGCATTAAAAATTTAAAGGTGTATGCTGTGTCAGTAGCAGCTAAGTTAATTTATTTTTGTAGATTTTTGCTGTATCCTCAAATGCTAACAGCTAGAATTGAGAAGAATTTTTCTTTGCATCTCAATATACTAAAGTATTTGAGAGTTTAGAAAATATGAATTTTTAAATTGTAAATAAAAATAGATCATATATCCTCATGGTTCAAAACTCAAAAGGCACCAAAAAGGTAGGTGGTAAAAGTCTTCTTTCCACCCAGCCACCTCAGGACAACCCATGTTACCAGTTTCCTGTGTATCACTCCTGAAGTATTCTGTGAAAACCTGGAAAATGCACTTAAGCTGTTTTTAATAGCTCCTGGTTTGGTAAAATCAAGGCTTTTATAAGCCAGGAGAGAGGTGTTTGAGGTGTATATTTTGCCTTGCCATTTTTGGAGTCACTAATAATTAAGTTAGTATTTTTTTCTGTGTATTTCCTGTGTAACATATTTTTGTAAATAAACGCAACAAACAAAACAAAATTGACAAAGAAACACTGTATTTTGGCCAGGGGGGAGCTTTAGCTCAGTGTCTCTGTCTTTGGCAGAGCTTCCTCTGAGCTATTCAATAGAAGGTATTATCATTAAAACCCCAATTCACCAGAGTCTTCTACTAGAACTTTCTTCTTTTAAAAGTTTTTTTTTTTAAATTTTTTTAATGCTTTTATTTATTCTTGAGACAGAGACAGAGCATTAGCAGGGGAGGGGCAGAGAGAGAGGGAGACAGAATCTAAAGCAGGCTCCGGGCTCTGAGCTGTTCGCACAGAGCCCGATGTGGGGCTCGAACCCATGGACCGCGAGATCATGACCTGAGCTGAAGTTGGATGCTCAACCAACTGAGCCACCCAGGCGCCCCTAGAACTTTCTTCTTAATGAGTACCTCATTTGAAGAAAATGTTTGTATGTACAAAATCCTTTGATACTTTAAATAGAGTTCCAGTAAAAATCAGCATGTGGTTTGATGATTAGGCAAAAAAAGTATATTTTTTTAATGTTTATTTGTTTTTGAAAGAGAAGGAGCATGAGTGGGGGAGGGGCACCGTGGGAGAGGGGGACTGAGGATCCAAAGTAGGCTCTGTGCTGACTGCAGAGAGACTGATTCAGGGCTTGAGCTTATGAACTGAGAGATCATGGTCTGAGCAGAAGTCAGACACTTAACTGAGCCACCTAGGCAAAATTGTTAATATCAGAGAAAGTTACTTCTAGAAAGATATTTAGTAAATCAGTTTAATGCCTTTTAGAAAGATTTATCAAGGTGTCTTCAAACAAAATGTGATTTCAGAATAATGTTGAAATAGCCCAAACATTGCCTTCAGACTTAAGGAGAAAGAGAATTTCTTCCCACTAGTCTTCAGTCTTTTACATTTCATGCCATTTTCTTTTGAGATTCCTTTTGTAGAAATGAATGCAGCTCTCTGTTACAAGGGAGGGCTGAAGAGGGGGAAGTAGAGGTAAGAATAGTTGTAACTGATAAATTAATGCTTCCAAGCCTCCACCCCAGTGGTATTTAGACTTTTTGTGTAGCCCCTACAAGAACAAAAAGTAATGGGTATTATCTTGTTCATTTCAGTTGACATTTGAAACATTTCATAGTAAATTTAAACAGTTACAATGGATTTAATTCCTTGCTTTTCATATGTATTTTATTATTTTATGTGTATTAGAAAGTGCAAGTAGGGGAGAGGGGCAGAGAGATAGAGAATCCTAAGCAAGTTCCATGCTCAGCATGAAGCCTGATGTGGGGCTTGATCCCATGACCCTGGGATCGTGACCTGAGTCAAAATCAAGAGTCAGACGCTCAACTGACTGAGCCACCCAGGTGCCCCTATGATTGTATATTTTTGTTAAAACCTTAAAACTATATTTTTTCTTGTATAATTCATAGAAAATGTTTATCGCATAACCTATTTGGAAACACCAGTCCTTATTGTGAAGCTAAATAGGCAAAATCAACCTTAATTTCTGTCAGAAAAAGCTCAGTGCCATTTTTCTGCTCAAGCAATTGTTACATAAACACTTTTACCCCTCTTGCCTTTTTTTTTTAAATTTTATGACTTTATTTGACAACCAGTGCTTATTTCTCATCGATATTGACTGTAGATTAAAAAAAAAAATTTTTTTTTAATGTTTATTTATTTTTGAGACAATGTGAGAGACAGAGTGCAAGCAGCGGAGGGACAGACAGAGGGAGACACAGAATCCGAAGTGGGCTCCAGGCTCTGAGCTGTCAGCCCAGAGCCCGACGTGGGGCTCAAACTCATGAACCATGAGCTCATGACCAGAGCTGAAGTCGGATGCTCAACTGACTGAGCCACTCAGGCGCCCCTGACTATAGATTTTTGAAAGTGGTGACAGGTCCATAGATAACCAATGTATTAAAGCTTGTTTGGTGAATCTTCATCCTAATGTTTTCTGGACAACCACACATGGGTATGCCCTGGGCCATTCCTCATTCCTTTGACTCAGACAGCTTTGTGGGGCCTGGTGTCAGTGTGCACATCTGGACTTCCCGTCTCTTCATGGCAAATTTCCAGACTTTTGGCATGCTTCTTGAAGCCTACTCCATGGGTGTGCTTTTAAGTGCTGACATTGTATTATCTGGTCACTACCTCGTTGATGGCAGAAAGGCCCTTCTCACCATCCTTCTTTGTAGGAGCCATTCTGTCAGGCCCAGGCTGGGAAGCTGTCTCACTTCTGGATTGAAATTATTAAATGGATAGATCGATGAAGCTTGTAGCTGTGCCAGGAGTTTGTTACCGAGTTGAAATAAAGTACAACTCAAGGTACTCTTTGTTTGCTGTCCCAAAAATTATTTTATACCCTGGGGAAATGCATAATTTTGGATTCAGGAAGTAAAGTGGTAGAAATGAAGTTGCAAGGGGGGATGGGAAGGAGAACTAGCAGATCATGAATAATAGCAGATCATGATAATGCTCAGATCAGGCTTTAGGAGAGTCAGTGGCAGCTGAAGATCTGTAAACCCTTCCCTTTAACAGATCCTAACCTTCTGGAAAGTCTTCTTGTATCTCCAAGGCTCCTGTGCTTTAGTTCAAAGACAGCTGCTCTAGCCTGTTTTACCCTGCCTTGATGTTGGGTTGGCTAAGTGAAAATGTTAGAATATCCCTTATCTATACTTCTTTGGATATTACAATTTTTTCTTTAATAGCTCTCAGGAAAGATGGAAGATGAAGAAAACTGTATTACACAAGAACTGTGTGTGTGTGTGTGTGTGTGTGTGTGTACACTTATGACCCTGAGATTGAGTCACATGCTCTACAGACTGAGCCAGATAGGCATCCCATCCACTACAAATTTTTAAAGACTTTGTGACCCACCCCCTAGGCTTTAACATTTATGGTACTTAGGAGCAAAGATAAGATGGATTCTTTTGTTAAAAAACAAAAAAAAACCAAACCCAATGCTCAAATTTAATAGTTAAAACTATATGTTCCAGAAGATCTACTTAATAGAGCATATATACTTTTCATAAACTGGAATGCTTAAAAAATAGTAGTTATGAAATGATAGATAGTATTTATGATCAATAGCTATGAAAAGTAGAATTACTTTTCTAATTCTCAGTCGGTTGAGCGTCTGACCGGCTCAGGTCATGATCTCACTGCTTGTGAGTTTGAGCCCCGAGTGGGGCTCTGTGCTGACAGCTCAGAGCCTGGAGCCTACTTCAGAGTCTGTGTCTCCCTCTCTCTCTGCCCCTCCTCCACTTATGCTCTGTCTCTCTGTCCTTCTCTCAAAATAAATAAAACATTAAAAAAAAAATAATTACTACTAATAAAAAAATTTTGGCCATCACATGTGTTCCTGAAAAAATCCCCAAGTTATAGGGTTTATGGGAAAATAGCACTAGAGCACTCAAAATCTATACAACTTAGTAAGCAAGCACTAACTAAAACAATAATTGACATCTTGGGGGGATAACTTGGATAGCCCAGGCAGGCACGCTGGGGGCTGCCTCAGAGGACATTAAAAATGCATGGGCAGAATTGACTGGAAATGCTAAGTAGTGTAGATGGTGTGGGCTGCCATTGAAGAGGTACAGGAAGGAGTTCAACCTGCCACTAGCTAAGAATTGTGCTAGCCTGGAGGTGTGCTTTTCTGGAGAGGGAGTCTGGGTGCAGATACTAACTTTTAATTTTCTTTTTTTTTTTCTTTAATTTTTTTTAGCGTTTATTTATTTTTGAGACAGAGAGAGACAGAGCATGAATGGGGGGAGGGTCAGAGAGAGGGAGACACAGAATCTGAAACAGGCTCCAGGCTCTGAGCTGTCAGCACAGAGCCTGATGCGGGGCTCGAACTCACGGACCACGAGATCATGACCTGAGCCAAAGTTGGCCGCTTAACCAACTGAGCCACCCAGGTGCCCCACTTTTAATTTTCTTAAAATAGGGCTCAAAGGATTCTTGCCTGTGCAGCATCTAAGCTAAAGGATGTTTCTTGCTGAAGGTTATAATTCTTCTCTCACTTAATCTGGCTCCCCTAATTTATGAAGAATCCCGTATAAAACAGTACAGCTCCTATGTTATGCTAGTCCTGTGTGAGCTAGCTGATATTCCAGGAATGTATCACAGCAGAACAGATTATATTTCAGAGCAGGCTGGGGGTTTTGTCCCCTTGATCCTGGGACTTCAAATCTGCATGAAATTAGAAGCTTTAATTACAAAGGTGCACAATGATACACAGCCTGGGTGTCTCTGGGCTCAGAGCTGCAAACCATTTCCAGGACTTCAGTTCAGAGTTGAACATGATCATTGGTGGTTTCAGCAGTATGATTTTTTGTTTCTTTAGTTTGTCATCAAGTTGTAGTTTCTAAAATCAATTTCCATCCTTCGATGTAATCATACTACGCGAAGTTTAGAGAATGTGTTTTGCTTGCTAAATACTTAAAAAAAATTTTTTTTTTTGACGTTTATTTTTGAGAGAGAGAGACCGACCATGAGTGGGGGAGGGGCAGAGAGAGAGGGAAACACAAAATCTGAAGCAGGCTCCAGGCTCTGAACTGTCAGCACAGAGCCTGATTCGGGGCTTGAACTCACAAACCGCAAGATCTTGACCTGAACCGAAGTCGCATGCTTAACCGATTGAGCCACCAAGGCACGCTGCTAAATACTAACTTCTGATGCTAATGTGATGTCCTTTAAAATGACCCATGGATATCAAATTGACTAACCTACACGGGACTGTAACAGTATCAGTATCTTCTACTTGCTTTTATTTTAAGGTAACCAGAAAAGTATCAAGAGATAGTTGATATATTTGGTAAAAATGCACTTTCTTAACATTTCTCTTGGTGATGATCTCCAGGTGTTTTTTTTTTTATTTTGATTTGAATATAGTTAATATACAGTGCTATATGAGTTTTGGGTGTGCAATATAGTGAATCAGTAATTCTCTACATTACTCATTACTCATCATGATAAGTGTGCTCTTAATCCCCATCACCTATTTCACCAATCTTCCTACCCAACTCCCCTCTGCTGACCAGCAGTTTGTTCTCTCCAATTAAGAGTCTGTTTTTTGGTTTGTTTCTGTCTCCTTGTTTGTTTCTCTCCTTTGCTTGTTTGTTTTGTTTCTTAAATTATACATATGAATGAAATTATATGGTATTTGTCTTTCTCTGATTGGCTTGTCTCTCTTAGTGTTATACTCTCTAGCTCTATCCATGTTGCAAATGGCAAGAATCAGTGCATTGAAATTATTTAGATTTGTGAAGAGGTATGAGTTGTACCTGCTGGAACAGAGGTCCCTGGCCTTTTCCCAATGAGAAACTACTTTTGATTTCTCCAAAGTCTTGTGAATAGGTTACTAAGGTAGGCGGTGATAGTGCGGTTACTGGCTGGGACGGAAAGTGTTAGTTGCTGTGGTCTTGCTTCTGATGTACTGTACTTACCTTCAAAGCATTTCCTCTCTTTGTTATCAGGATTTTTTTTATTTTTATTTTTTTTATTTTAAGTCTCTAGGAAAAGGGTTGGGTATGGCCCTTATATGAGCAAAAGAAATCTTTTTTTTTTTCCTATCTAGCTGGAAACTTATCAGCTGATGATTAGTTGGGGTTTCCTGTTAAAGAACAGCAAACAACATACAGATATATGGTTTCACATCTATTTGCTTTTAAATCCACTGAACCCATAAAACATTTATGTTATATCCAGGTTATAAATAACCTGATTGTTCATTCAGTCCTTGAACAAACATTTATCTTCAGCGCCTGCACATATCCTGGCACATTATCTGCTCAGTTCTTGAATGATTTATGAAGCACCTGCTTTATCTAGCAATGCATTACAGCTGCAAGCCAAGGGGCGGCTGAGCCAATGTACTCTGGCCCTTGAGCACTTAAAATTCAGTGGTAGAGGCAGTTACAAACACACACATTTTTTTTTTTTTTTTTTTTTTTAGTTTTTGAGGTTTTTTTTTTTTTTATATTCCAGATTTTGCTAGCTTTATACTTCTCGAATCATATAGCCCCCCTCTAGAATGTCAACCCAGTTAATTACTGTACTGCTACTGGTATGTATATCTTTCAGACAACAGTAAGGGTTTTCTTAGATTATTCTGTCATTTTGAGTATTGCCTTCCAATGTATGCGTGTTATGAAACATTGATTATTTACATTTTTTCTCTGTGTGTATGTGAAACAAGATTACATCAGGGGTGGATGAGAGTTGCCTAAGTGCCCTCTCCATGCAGGTGGTATCCTAAGATGTTAATGCAGGAAGTGGCCTCTTTTTATGGAGAAGAAACTGTTCCAGAGGGATTGTGATGTCTCAGAATTGTACTGTAAATTAATAACAAATTGGTAGCAGGGTGATCTTGGGAAGTTCCCAAACATTGTGTAAGTCATGATGCTAAATGCCTATGGCCTCAAACAATAGTTTTTTTTTTTTTTTTAATTTTTAAAATGTTTGAGAGAGAGAGACAGCGCAAATTGGGGAGGGGCAAAAAGGGAGGGAGACGCAGAATCTGAAGCCGGCTCCAGGCTCTGAGCTTTCAGCCCAGAGCCCGATGCGGGGCTCGAACCCACAAATGTGAGATCATGACCTGAGCTGAAGTCAGATATGCATAGAAGAATTTAAAGTTTTGACACTTTAGGGGCGCCTGGGTGGCTTAGTCGGTTAAGCCTCCAACTTCAGCTCAGGTCACGATCTCGCGGTCCGTGAGTTCGAGCCCCGCGTCGGGCTCTGGGCTGATGGCTCAGAGCCTGGAGCCTGCTTCCGATTCTGTGTCTCCGTGTCTCTCTGCCCCTCCCCCGTTCATGCTCTGTCTCTCTCTGTCTCAAAAATAAATAAACGTTAAAAAAAAAAAAATTAAAAAAGTTTTGACACTTTAGTGTTCACAAATAGAGTTTCAGTTTCAGATTCTTAGAGTAGTTAACTCACTGAGCCACCCAGGTGCCCCTCAAATAATAATTTTAATAAGGATTGTATTGCCTTTTGTTGCAGAATAGATTTGATTCAAAATTCTCACATGAACCCTGAAAGGTAGGTGATGTGTGTCCTTATTTTATAGATAAGGAGACTGGTGATCACAGAGTTTTTGACACAATCAGGAATTGGCAGTGTTACAGCTCAAACCTAGGTTTTCTCCAGTGTCATGGTGTTTCCAGAACTCATTTCTTGTGCTTCACAGTGTATGGAGTGTATGGAGTACACTTTAAACTTTGAGAGGTGTATTCAAGAATGCGATGGATTGAGAAATCTGATCAAATGCCAGATAGCAAATTATAGGTAGTATACTCTGTGTGAGGAAACTTCTAAGGAGATGAACATCACACATTCCCTAACCTTGCAAATGTCACAAAAAAACCAGTACTCAGTAAAACTACCATTTTAAATGGTGTCAAGCATAATCTCAGGGAATGTTCAACTCAGTTACACTGGAGCTATTTCAACTACATTGCTTAAATAGGCATTTGTAGAAAGCTACTCATAAAAGGGGCATTCTTTCTGCATTTTTTGCAAGGTGATTATTAAGGGTCGTAAAAGTTCCTCATGGACCCATTGTCTACTTATTCACCTAGTGTGAATTGTGTAGTCATGGTTTAGTTAAGTTGGTTTTAAATATTTTCTTATGTTTGAGAGCTTTAAGATAATTTTTGGGAATAATTTTGACATTTAATGGTACAGAAAACTTACTGTTAAAGCTTATTTAGTTGCTGTGATTCTGGAAATAATTAGAAATAGGATCAGAATATAGAAACATTTGGGGGGAGACACAGGATAAAAGTTAAATTTAATAAGTGGCTATGAGTGAAAGGTTAGGTTAAGTTTTTTTTTTTTTTTATTAAATAATTCTTTGAGCAGCTTATAAATTGGCATTTTTGCATGTAGGCTCAAGTGACTTTCAGTACTTTTCTGTTTATCATGGCCAGAATTGAGAATTGTTGATTTCTGAGAGCTAAGACTTTCTATTTCCTAGTGGCAAAGTAGGCCCAATGATGTCTAACTCAAATTTTGTAAGGGAGGAGAATCCTTCACACAGAACAGTTTTTAGTCTAGTACTGCATGTAGCTTCATTTTCCTTTACAGTTCTTATTAAAAAAAGTTATTGACTATTCAGGCATACAAAAACTCCATAAAGAATAATATAGTGAATGTGCATTTACTACCAACTAGGCGAAGAAAAACGTTACTAATACATTTGAACCTCCATTTATACCCTTTCTAAGTTGTTTCTCCTTCCTTCCTCTCCCCATTTCACCTTACCAAGTAGCCATCCTGAATTTAGCATATATAATCATTATTTATTTCCTATTGCTTTTACTCCATATGTATATGCATCACAGCATAATGCTATATAAGATCATGAACTCTAGTATCTTACATTTTAATCAGGCAAAAAAAAAACTTTTCAAGTTTGGTAAGTTCTTATTTCACTGGCAAGACATAACATTTTTTAATGTTTATTTTTGTGAGAGAGAGAGAGAGAGCGCGAGCGCGAGCACGAGTGGGGGAGGGGCAGAGAGGGAGATAGGATCTGAGCAGGCTCCTCACTGTCAGCTCAGAGCCCGATATGGGGCTTGAACTTGCAAAATGTGAGATCATGACCTGAGCCGAAGTTGGACGCTTAACTGACTAAACCACCCAGGTGCCCTGCAAAACATATGTGTAGAAGAATTTAGAGTTTTGACACTTTAGTGTTCACAAATAGAGTTTAAGTTTCAGATTCTTAGAGTAGTTACCTGTTAAGGTAATTTGTGCATGCTTCTTAACTGATATATTCTCCATACTAAATTAAAGAATTATAATTAAATTTATAATATAAAGAGTATGTAATATAATCATTCAAATGACTGTTTTTAGTAATCATTTCCTACTTGATTGAATTTGAGCCAGTGACCTGAAGATCTTTGCCATTTCCTTTACTTGGTATGTACACTTAAAGCTGTAAAAATCTAAAAAAACATTTTGAAAATACGGTATTGCCTAGAAATGGACTTTTATTTTTTCTGTAGTCACTATAAAGTTTTTCACCACAGTAATATGTGGAATATGTAGAAAGCACTGCAATGAATCTAGAATCAATGTTTCTTGAGCAATTTCATTATTCATCAAATATTTATTGAGTGTGTGTTATGTTAGATGTTGGAGATACAAAAATAATAAGACATTGTTCCTGTGCTCAAGGAGTTGATAATATGGATGAGATAAATACATCAAAAAAAAATAGGTAATGTCAAGTGATAAGTGTTGAATTATATGAATAAAGAGCTTTATGAGCAGTAGGGCCAGGAGGTTGGGAGTAAGAATGGGAAAAATATGAATGCTAGAGAAAGCCTCATAGGAGAGAGGGTAACTACCCAAGCTCTAAGAATGATTGGGTTTTACCAGAAGGAGTAGGATTTTTCATATATACGAAGGTTTTCATAGTGGTTAAGAACACAGATTTTTGGAGTGTGACTGATTTGGTTTGGAATTGGTTCCATTGCTTCCTCTGATTTTGAGATTCAGGGTTACTTGAACTTGCTGGAGGATTTAACACAGTGTTGGGCGCACACTAGACATTCACAGAATAAAAGCTGCTATTACCACACTATTATCCTGACTCCTGTTATTATTAAACCATAAGCAGAAGCAGAGCAGTATGAAAATATACAGCATTGTTTTCTGAGACTCACGTAATATGGCTGTGAGTAGGATATGTTTGTCAGGGGAATTATTTGGAGTGTTGGAAGGCACAAGGGAAAAGTAGTATAGTAGGTGGTGCTGCTGGTCTTCACCTCGACCCCCTCTACTGGCTGATGTGTCCCTCCTCTTTTGTCTTCTACCTGTCCCGTTCTTCAGAGTATTGGCCTTCGCCAAGGCAGCTGTCTTATCCAGGTGGGTTTTTCTCACCCAGTTCTGCAGCCAATGATTGACAGATAAAGGGACAGAAAAAGTCAGGCCTCTTGCCTCAAAGCAAAACATGTCCAATTCATGCTCCAGAGCATCCTGTGGGAGCTGAGCCCCTGAACCTACTTAGCTTTTTCTCCCTGCTCTGTTTTGCTCTACTCACTCCTTTATGCTAAAACTCCCTCAAGAATAACTTGTACAAGAATCTCTGTCCCAATCTCTCAATTTCTGTCTACTTCTATGGACTCCAACCTAAGACAGATACTTTGGACTAGATTGGAAAGTCCTTGCATGTTTCGGCTTACAAATACGCATGCTGTCCTGTAACACCGGGAAGCCTATCTGCGCTGACAGCAGAGAGCCCGACAGTGGCTCAAACTCACGAACTGTGAGATCATGACCTAAGTTGAAGTCAGATGCTTAACTGACTGAGCTACCCAGGAGCCCCTGGAAGCCTAATGTATTTTGAAAGGATCACTTTAGTAAAGAGTGGCATGGAAAGTGGCTAACAGCCTAGAATCAGAGCTTTGGCATGATTAAGGAATGATAAATACCTCAGTCATTTATTATCGATTAGGGTAAGGGAACATGAGATATAAAAGTCATTTGTAGGGGTTGGGAAGAACTGAGAAGTCTTAGATAATTTGAATCTGGGGAGGAGGAATCAAATTTCTGGATTTAGTGACTAGGCAAATTGTTAATAATTATGTCAACTATTTCAAATAGTTAAAAAAAATAAGACACTCCTAGAAAGAGGTAGTTTTGGAGAAAGTTATTGAGTTCAGTTTTGGCTCTGTTGAACTTAGGAAGTACCTCAGAAGTTTCATAGGTGAAAATGTTTAGCAAGTTGTAGGAAATCCCTGTCTGCAGAACAGAAGGTGGGTTCAGGTCAGCAACATTAAGGTGATTGTTCAGGCCATAAGAGTTTGTAGGGTCCAAGACAAAACATTAGGGATTCTATTTTGTCATTCAGAATGTTTTCAGCTACAAGTATAACAGACATTTTACAACTTGTTCAAGAGTAAAGAGACTTTATTGGCTTCTATATCTAAAAATCCACTGGTGAGGTAAGCTTCAGGTGTTTTGATGAGGTTTCTGGCTCCATTTTCCTGTGATTATTTTTGTTGCAATAATAATGTGGCAGCTTTGTTCTGAGTTGTGCTTTCCTCCTGGAGGCAAAGTGACTCCAGTGATTCCAGGATTCCATCAACAAACTGCATATTCCATAAGGAGAGAGAGAGAGAGAGAGAGAGAGAGAGAGAGAGAGAGAATATGAATCTGTGTTCCTTAATTCCTGGTAGAAGTCCTAAACTTTGAGCTGGCTGATCAGTTTTGAGAGTGGGAATTATTACAAAGATAATTTCTTTTTTTAATGTTTATTTATTTTGAGAGAGAGAGTGCGTGTGAGTGTGAGCCCACGTGAGTGGGGTAGGGGCAGAGAGAGGGTGAGGGAGAATCCCAAGCAGGCTCCTCGCTATCAGCACGGAGCCTATGCGGAGCTTGATCCCATGAACCATGAGATTGTGACCTGAGCCGAAATCTAGAGTCTGACGGCTAAGCAGTTGAGCCACCCAGGTGCCCCAAAGAGATGGGTTTTCTAGTTGGTTAAGATCAGTCGGGGCTGGAGATGGGAAAGGTTAGGCCCATCCAGAGAATGTGACTGCCATTCTAAGAGTAGTGGTGGAGTGTATGTTTGGGAGAAAAGCACAAAATTCACTCTAATTATCTTACATATGAGGGACAGATAGGGAAAAAGAGCCAGCGACACCGGAAAATGGTGAGAGAAATGGGAGGAGAGTCCTGGAGAAAAGCACCTTCTTAGCTCAGAGTGGGAAGAGTTTTGAAGAGGAAGGACTGAAATTGTCCATTCAAATAGCCATTGGATTTGATAGGTGGCCATTGGGGACCTGAGAACTGTGTCTGTAGCCTGCAGGGGTAGAATTTATATGGTTGTGTGGGTGATGGGTAATGATATGAAAGCAATAAGCATTTTTTTTTTTTTAATTTTAAGAAATTAAAGGGTATATAGAAAGTGGTAGCTTAAGAAAGAACTGGATTAAGAGAGGCTAAGAAATAAATTTAAACAATGATTATGGGAGACTTTCATCTATGTTACTGGATGAGGAGAATGAATTTAGGGTTTGAGTTGGATAGCTTCAGTTTGTGCTCTGGCTCAAAAGACAGTTAAAAAAAATTTTTTTTTAAGGTTTATTCAATTTTAGACTGAGCACGAGTGGCGGAGGGGCAGAGAGAGGGAGACACAGAATCTGAAGAAGGCTCCAGGCTCTGAGCTGTCAGCACAGAGTCCAATGTGGAGCTTGAACTCACAAACCATGAGATCATGACCTGAGCTGAAGTTGGACGCTTAATTGACTGAGCCACCAGGCACCCCAAAAGACAGCTTTTTGTAGGGCCCTGTGTTTTGTCAAGCTCTGATGAATAACAGTCATGATAAACATTTCACAAGAAAGCTGTTAGAGCAAGCAAGATAATATATAAAAGAGGTTTGTCAACTGAATTGTTATACAAATATTAGTTGGTAGGTAAGCATGTTGTTTATTTAAACCCTATCTTCTTGTGCAAGAATGTAAGGTATTATAGAACTATTATGTAGAACTGAAAGGTATGAAAGATAAGAGTGGGGGCAGGGGAGAGAGAGAATATGAATGAATGAATTCATAAAATGTGGTCCCAATTCAGAAGCAGTTATTCCTTTTAACATGGTTACGTGACAGCAAAGCAAAAAGCCCTTAGATTTGACATAATTTCTGTTAGCAGTATTTTGTGTGGCCCAAGAGGAGGGCCCCTCGTTGTTTTGAACATATACGTTTCAGTTCCTTTGGAATGAGGACAAAGGAACACAAAACAGATGTTTATTGTTTTGGTTATCAAGATGACTTTTATTGGATGTTGCAAAGTTTAGTGATAATGATAAATGTTTAACAGTAGCTGGTTCTGTCAGCTTATGTGTCGTTAGGTATATATGATTGATCTTAGCTGAAGCTCTAAAGCCAGCACTTTTAACCAAATAGTCTAAATAGTTCTAAAATTCTTGGATCAGACATCTTATTATTAAAGTTGGTAGACCTTTTGAAGTCATTATTACGCAATCATTATGCAGTAGTCAAAATTGCAATAAAATGCAATTTTATTCCTATACATTTCTGTTTCTTAGGTTGAACAGCGTCACTTTCTGCTTCAGTTGAAGCAGTCTGATGTTTTGAAGCATAAATAGGGGGAATAACAGTACCTATCTTGGAAGGTGATAGTGAAGATTAAGTGAGCTACAAAACTTAGAATAGTGCCAGGTGCGTTAATATTAGTGGCTAGAATGGTTAGTTCTTGACATATATGAGAAAGCACTAAGTGAGTGAATGGGTACTTCAACATAAAACAGTTGAAAAAACTTTTGGGATTTACTTTTGAATAAATTAAGAAAAAGTAAATTGTTTCCTTAACTATGACTCAGATTCCATGCTGGTTTCCATCGTGGGGATGGCCCTGTACACAGGATATGTCTTTATGCCTCAGCACATCATGGCGATATTGCACTACTTTGAAATTGTACAATGACCAAGACGTGACCAGAATTGAGCGGTTCCTTGGGGAAGATCCACCTTCTGAAGTTGGGATGAAACTTCATCAGATGTCCTAAGAAACTCTACTAGATGTCAACATAACTAACCCTATGAATATAAAGACTAAAATTCATGAGTAGAACAGGAAAATAATCCTGACTCATGTGTTGTGTTCTTTATTTTTAATTTTAAAAGAGGCTCTTGTATAGTAGTTTTTGTGTATTTTAACATTGTAGTCATTTGTACTTTGATATCAGTATTTTCTTAACCTTTGTGACTGTTTCAATATTACCCTGTGGAAGCTTTTCTTAATGTAACTTTGAGTACATTTTAATTGCCTTCTATTTCTAAAACCCAAAGTCATTAGTTGGGCTTTACTGTTCTTGCTATTGTATGGCACATACATCTGCCTGGATATATTTCTACTCTTGACCAAAGTTTTGTAAGAAACAATACAAGATTTGGGGCAGGGGGATGGGAGGGAGGATATTTTATTGAGAACTATTTACAAAAGACTTAATCTGTAAGTTTGAACTCAGGAGTACAGTTTTAGCTATCTAGACTCTACTCTTAACAGCTTTTGCTTTAAAACTATTAAAGTATTTCTTAATAATGAAAAAGAAAGATCTTGCTAAAGTTAAAATAAGGAACATTTCACCTTTTAAATATTTAATTTTTATGTGGACTCATTTCCAGAAAACTTTGGTGATGATTCTTGTGACAAAAGCATTAAATAGCATTAATAGCATTATTATGTAATGCTTATATACCATAGAGTTTTTAGTAGAAAGTAAATCAGTTTCCTCTGAGGGTTATTATTAACAATGTACTTGCTTAAATTTAGTTTCATGATTGTACTGGGTGCTGCAAATGCATTTGCACATTGCAATAAGATATGATGAGATGAATTGTTAAAAACTAGCAAAAAGAAATGTCAACTTGGTTAAAATCCTTTCACTCTTTGTATTTTTTTTAAGATTTTTATTCCTTAAATGTAAAATGACTACCTAATTTTTTGATGTAACTCATTAAATTCAAGGAAAAATCAGCTGATGTAGCAGTATATTTTTCTCCGGTTGTTAAATATTGATCTAGTACTTACATTTTTCTGAATTGATTGTTGTGAACAAGTAAGCAGTAAGTATATCTTAAAATGTTTCTCAACATAAAAGTAATGCTAATTAGGAATAGACATTTTAACATGCCTCCCATAATAGTTTCACTATTTAAAACAATGTAAGTATTTTTGGCTCTCAGTTTTAAAGACTAGACTTTTGAAGTGTTTTCTAGCCTAGAGGTATGGAGTTTAGTGTCTTCAAAGAGTCCATTTATATCGTCACTGTTAAATAGGGATGGTGAAGATAATATGTAATTATTTAGTTTCAGTATTCATACTGTCTCAAATTGAAGAATATGAGGATTTAACTTTGGATTTGTTCAATTAATGCTCAAATTTGGCTTTCCCCTGTTGAAGCCTCGTAGAGAACCATTGACAAGTGGATGTCTAATATCTGTATCTCTGGTGAGTTGAAGACAGGGAAAGTTGAAAATGACTAGTTTAGATGGGTATACAGATGACTTATCCCAGCCCTCTGCTCAGAAATATTTAATTCATCCTTGCTCTTCTCCAAAATCCATTAAATTGCTGTTGTGTAGCTGGTGATTGTTACGATTTACATGACTACACTGGCCTGTGAGATAGATGGAAGAGAAGTTTAGCTTTACAGAGGATCTTGAGGAGAGCCAGAAAGAGAAATAGGAACGGGTCCATTGAGAGGTAATCAGAGCAGCATTCTCTCCACCAACTGAAGCAAGTCTGGTCTATTTGTTAGTAAATAATGAATTGGGAAATCATTCTACTTTATCTGTTTACAAGAAGGTACTTATTAGACAGTGCACCATGAGTTTCTTACATTTCTGTATGTCTTCCAGACAGAGGTACTGAATATTTTTTCTGGAATATTTTTCAAGGACGCTTGTATGATAGGGAGAAGATAGAACAGAGATAATGTCTCCCTCTGGAACAAAGGAAAAATTACTTACAGCCTTAGAAGATAGTGTCTCTGGAGCAAAGGACACTATGAAAGATTTGGGTTCCCTATGCTCAGGGTTCCTCCCTATAACACACCCCTCTGCATGTATACATATCACCTGGCTTTTCCTTTCATTGTCCTGTTGGAATTGGAACTTGGGAGCCAGAGCAAGACAGTGATACTTTGGCTATTGCTGTGAGTAATAAAGTCTTTTGTATCCAACCCTAGAATCTCAAGTCTTCTGCCAGGACCCACAAAACCGTGCCAGACTAACTTGTTAGCTTGCAAGTAGGGTAAAGTCTCAGACGCTTCAGAGTTCTTGAGTTTTGGAGATGAATATGGGAGGCCCACAGAGACATGGTCTTCCAGAAGAGGAAGGGTAATGGCCCCACAGGCCAGACTGAAGGTTGAGACAATTCCCTGTGATCCAGTAATAAATGCTCTTTCCCAAGTATTGGGTGGGTTATGGGAATAAGGGTCCCCTGCTATCCTGCTTGTTAATTAATGATTAGAGGCTGAGCAGTGAGAGGTAGGATTGAAAGAAACTGCCTAAAGGGTATGTTAGTTGTTGGTCACTCTCCTCTGGGCAGGTTGAAGAAGGAATCTTAGGATAATTGGACAACTCTAAAGTTAGTGTGGCTGTGGCTGCTAAGCAAAAGAATCTCAAAAATTGATGGCATCAGCAGTGAGAGGCATGTTATTTATTTATTTAAAAATTAAAATCTTTATTTTTGAGAGAGAGAGAGAGGAACAGAGAGAGAGGGAGGCACAGAATCCGAAGCAGGCTCTAGGCTCTGAGCTATCAGCACAGAGCCCAATGTGGGGCTTGAACCCACAAACCACGAGATCATGACCTGAGCCGAAGTCTGATGCTGAACCGACTGAACCACCCAGGTGCCCGAGAGGCATGTTATTTAATATAGACCCGCAAACTTTAGATGTTCATTCAGGTGAGCCATGAATGAGCAGCTACTGAAATTGAATGCAAAGCCTTGCTCACTGGCTTAGAGGTGCTCTTGCTCTGTGTGCCCTTCTCCCTTCACTTCTACCCTGACTTCAGTTTCATTAAGGAGAAAGATGATTAAGGCTAGTTGGTCAGGTTATTCATGAGAACCATCTGTTGTATTCTCTCAATGAGAGAAGGCTGGGTTAGTAGAGAAATATGGTGACATGGACCAGGGTGGTGGCACTGGAGGTAGAAACCACAGGATGTGGTGACTGATTAGATACAAAAGTTGATGGGAAGGAAAGCGTCCAGGCTTCTGTCTTGAGCAACTTGGTAAATGGTGACATTCACTAATACAGCGACTGGGGGAGAGGGATCAGCTATAGGGTGGTCATGTAGGAATTAAGTGGGTTGTAGATGGTAAGGGACTTTGTAAGCCATATTAAGGAGAATAGACTTTATTCTTAGAGCAGTGGGGGACTGATTGGAAAGTTTTAAGTGGGGGATTGATATCAGATTTGCATTTTAGACAGGTTACCCTGGTTACAGATGTTGAACATAGATTGGAGGGGATAAAGACTCGGGTAGGAAAACTATTTAGGAGGCTGTTAGAATAATTCAGGCAATGCATAGTGATCAAAACTAAGTTTGTTGCAGTAGAGATGAGAAGTAGACAAAATTGAGAGATACCAATATGAGAAGAGAGAAAATTAGATGGAAGTCATGGTTGCTGACCTGATTTTTGGCTGACTCAGTTGAATGGTTAGTGGTTCCAATCGTTAATAATTAAAGAGATGAATGAGTTTGGCATAGGAGAAAATTATTTTAGTTTTTGATACGTTGAGTTTGATGTTAGTGAAATATTTGAGTGGAGATATTTAGTAGTCTGGTGAATATGGAGATAAGATTATCAAATAGATCTGTGCTGAAGCTACATATAAGTATAGATGTATAAATAGAGATTTGAATATGTATCATGTATATATTTGCTAGTCTTGGGTAGGTGATAATTGAAAAGGATCATCCCTTGGAAAGGATGAAAGTTATTGGGAAGAGCATAGAAAGCAGAGGTTCATCTGGTGCCTAAGTCTACTAAATCTACTCAAATTACATGCCAAATTATATATAATTTTTTTAAGGCGCTTTCCCATCACTTTAATCAGACTTTCAAAGTCATCATTGTCTTGAAAGGATTAAGATCTGTTACAATCTATCTTTGCATTTTTTTGCAATGAACATGATTAATTAGAAATTTAAAAATCTATAGTAGTAGATTGGAACTAGATTGGAACATGACAAAATGGGGGACAACTGGCAAAACCTATGAAAAAGGGTTTACTTTCCTAATCTACAAAAACATTTTGGAAATCAGTAAGAAACAGGTAGCCTCTTATCAAAAACCCTTGGGACTATAAATATTTCATTTTTGGGGGTCTTTAGGAAGGTAAGTGGTATACATTATTTAATATGCCCAGCGAGGCCCAGGGCAGTATGTGGTTAATCAAATACATTTTAGTTCTGCATTGAAACATGAATAATCACACTAAATGAGATAAACAAATCTGTATTAATTGCTTTGCATCATTCCAGAAAAGGTTTTGCTTATGCTGATCAAGCCAGATTATGCTACCAAATGGATTGTAACCAATTTAAGATTTTCAGAGTTATTTTTGATTTTGGGGATTGTAGATAAAAGATTGTTGACTTGTACTAACATTTCAATAAAACACTGGGCAAAGGGCAGAATAGGTCACAAAAGAAGAAATAGGAAATAGCCAGTAAAGATATAAAAAAGGTATTTCACTTCACTGGTAAAGAATACCAGTTAAAAACAAGATATCTTTTGTTGCCTGTCCATTGGCAAATTTTTTGTTACCTGTGAGGTTGGCAGAGGTTGATAGCCTATGACTAATATGGGGAGCTGGGCACCCTCATTGTGGGAAGCAGAATTCTGAGATGGCCCTTCATCTCTGCCCCTGGTGTTAATGTTTTCTAGAATTCCCTCCCCTTGAGGGTGGGTAGGAGATGTGATTTGCTTCTGTGACACGAGGATGAGATGTTGCTTCCATGATGTTATATTTTATAAGACTGGATAGATTGTTTTGCTGGCCAAGAAGTAAAGAACCATGCCTTGAACTTACTATGGAGAGGGCCATGTGCCAGGGAACTATGGGTGCTCTTTAAGAGCTGTGGCCAACCTCTAGCTGATAGCCAGTAAGAAGCCATTCATACAGCTACAAGGAAAATAATTCTTCTCTAGTTGAGTGTCTAGATGAGAACACAGCCCAACCACAATGTTGGTTGCAACCTTGTGAAACCCTGAGTGGGGGACACAGAAAAGATGTACTTGCACTCCGGAACCATAGAAAGTTAGGCTTTTAAGTTTGTGGCAATGTGTCATACAGCAATAGAAGACTAATACATTCATGCTGGTAGAAGTGTATATTGTTTCAGACCAGATGTATCAATATTTAAAAAACACAATAAATAAATTATATATATGTGTGTATATATGTATACACACACACACACATATAGTTCTTTTAGGCTGTAGACAGTTGTATAAAATTATTTGTTCAAGGATATTAATTGAGATAAGGTATAAATAGTAGAAAAGTAACAAGAAGAATGGCTGTTCCTAGTAATGGTTACTATGGTTAACTACAGTAGTGGTGAAATAATGGTGTCTCTATACTGAGAACTGTTAAGCAAACCTTAAAAGTGATGTACATCTAGGTTTTGCTAGGGAGAGATAGCAAATAACAAGCGTACATATTAGCTACCACAGTGAGCCCCAATACCATCTTTTTACTGTCAAAGGGCATGATATACTTTATATCTGTTATTCAAATGGGTGTGCTCATCTCAGAGCCAGAATAAGGCAGAATTTCCCTCTCAGTCACAGGCATTGCTGGGCCAGGGCATGGAGGGGGAAGTCAGCCTCCAGAGGAACAGCCAAATTCATGCTCCCTGTGGTTAGCTCATTCCCAAGAAGACATGTGAATATGGGCCTTGCGTTCCTAGTTCTTGCCAAACTTCCAAGCAGGTTGTCATATTATCTCCCCAGGTAGACAGAAGCCAGGAGTGCATTGAAGGAAAATCTTTCGTCAAGGAAATTGAGAGTGGGAACAATTCTTCCATTGGTGGTAACACTGGCCTCTGAGTCTGCCATCCAGAGAGCAGCTGCTGGAGGTGGCCCATAGACCTGGCCACAGCAAGGTCAGTGGTGGTGGAGACCTGCTTGGAGGGACACATCTGAGTCCTTTTCCCTTGCTGTGGTGGCCACAAGAGACACATGCGGGGTGGGGGAGCTGGGCTAGCATGAGCAGCCCTGAGAGCCTTTGGATATTTCTGGAGGGGAGCCCTGGGAAAGGATGGAGCAAATTTGTAGCTTTACTCTGGAGTAAAATGATCTGGGGTCTGGGGCCATACTGATTACACATCTCTGGGCTGACCATCTGAAATTTATAATGCAGTCCAGACCTTGCTTCTGAGTGCCTACCTTGTATTTCCTGCTATGTATTGGACACTCTGATTTCCTCTTCTTCGTGGCTTAGACCTGATCCTGCTTCCGAGTCCCCCAGCTCAATATATGGTACCTCTCAGCTCAGTTACCCAAGGCAGAAACTTTGGATTTACCTTATTGCTTCCCTTTTTTGCCTTTGCCATTTCTGATCAACCAGTGAGTTTTAGTAATTCTTCCTATGTAATTGGTATGAACTCTCCACTTTATTTTATTTTATTTTTAAGTTTTTTTATGTTGAGAGAGAGAGGGCACATGAGTCGGGGGAGGGGCAGAGATAGATGGAGAGAGAATCCTAAGCAGGCTCTGCATAGTCAGCACAGACCCTGACTTGGGGCTCAATCTCATGAGCTGTGAGATCATGACCTGAACCGAAACCAAAGTTGGGTGCTTAACTGACTGAGCCACCCAGGCACCCCACTACTTTTATTTTTTTTACTTTCACTGCCAGTACTCCGTTCATTCCTACCTTCCCTGAATTCATTCTTACCATAAAACTCTTTTCCTATACTCACAACACTTCTGATACCGAATATGTGGGTAGTTTTTGCAACACCATGACCAATTCTAATGCCAACTGGGTGTCCTACAATTCATTTATATTCTAACACTATCTATCTGGAGTTAGTATCAGATCCCATAGGTTAAGCAGCCAGTCCAGTCCCACAAGACTGCTACCGATTCAGATGCCAGTGAAAAATCCAGATACTCCTATACTCTGACCTACTGGCTATAAATTGGGGGTTCCCATGACCCACTCCTCAAGTTCAATAATCTGCAAGAACACAAGAAAACACTTTACTTACTATTACTGGTCTAATATAAAGAATACTCAGGAACAGCCAAGTGGAGGAGATGCTTAGGGCAAGGTATGTGGGAAGAGACATGGAGTTTCAATGCCCTCTGTAGGTGTACTACCCTCCCAGTACTTCAGTGTGTTCACCAACCCAGAAGCTTGCCCAACCCCATTGTGTAGGATTTTTATGGAGATTGCAATTCATAGGCATGATTGGATAAGTCATTGGTTATTGGTGATTAAACTCAATCTCTAGCCCCCCTTCTCTCCCTGGAGGTGAAGAGGTGGGGTGGGCCTGAAAGTTCCAACACTCTAATCACATGGTTGTTTCCTCCAACCCCATCCTGTGACTATTTAAGTTTCCATCAAGAGTTCCTCATTTTTTAAAATTTCACATTTTATTTTATTTTATTGAGAGAGAGAGAGGTAGTGAGGTTGAGGGAGAGAGAGAATCTTAAGCAGTCTCTAAGATCAATGCAGGGCTCGATGTGGGGCTTGATCCCACGACTGTGAGATCATGACATGAGCCGAAATCAAGAGTCAGATGCTCAATCGACTAAGCCACCCAGGCACCCCTTTAATTTTTCATTTTAAGTAAACTCCACACCACACACCAGGCTCAAATTCATAACCCTAAGATCAAGAGTCGCACACTCTACTGACTGAGTCAGCCAGGTGCCCCAAGAGTCCCTCATTAACTTAAACCCAGGTATAGCTGAAAGGGACTTACTATTAAAGTAAATTACAAGGATTTTAGGAGCTCTGTGCTAGGATGAAGACCAAAAAATGTATTTCTTGTTATATCATAATATCTCAGTTCTTCACATAGCGCCTAGACTGATCTATGAAAGAACAGATTAGATTATATCACTTCCACCTGAAACCCACCATAGCTTTCTACTGCATCTGGGACCAAGTCCCAAGTCCTTAATATTCCCGTAAGGCCTACATGCTTCACCTCTCTGTGCTCCACGAGCTTTTTCTTAAGACTCTCAACTAACTCTGCCTGTCACCCCCAGCCTTCTTTCCACCTCAGTGTATTTAGCTAGGCTCTTTCCTCAGCCTGGAGGCTGTTTCCCCACTCTGCTTGTAGATTTTCTCTTGTCTACCCAGTACAGCTGTCTCTTCTTCAGGAAACCTCGGTGACACTCCAGACCAGGGGCAGGGCCCTGTGCACAACACAGCGTCACTTAGCACACTTTTAGTAATTTCTGTTATAAGTTGTCTCTTTCCTACTAGTCTGTAAAAACTTTGAGAGTAGGTCTTGTGTCTGTTTTGTTCTTTTCTATTTCAATGTCTGTAAATATACATGGGATGAAAAAATTTATGTTTTGAAGATACGAAATGTACTTTTTCTCCTAGTTCCTATTCTGTGAAACTGACCCACATTCCCCCTCCTCTTTAATATTTTAATAGCAGATTCAATAATGGTTACTTAAAGACCATGCTTTTGAAAAAGCCAGACCTATTAAAAATAGAAGTAGTTTTATTTTTTCCCCTAAGTATAACAATGGTAGAAATTTATTGTACAAGGGGCTCCTGGGTGGCTCATTCAGTTGAGCGTCAGACTTTGGCTTAGGTCAGGTCATGATCTCACGGTCCGTGAGTTCAAGCCCCGCATCCAGCTATGTTCTGACAGCTCGGAGCCTGGAGCCTGCTTCGGATTCTGTGTCTCCCTGTCTCTCTGACCCTCCCCCGTTCATGCTCTGTCTCTGTCTGTCTCAAAAGTAAATAAACATTGAAAAAAAAAGAAATTTATTGTACAAAATTTCAGTAAAATTGGATGGCGCTTTCATTTTGTTAAAATCATCATTATTATCATCAGTACTTACTGTTGAGAATCTATTATGTGCAAGTGCTTTACCTACAGAGTCGTTAAAATAGTCCTGCCTGGTAGGCATCATCTCTATCCTATGATAGGGAAAGCAAGATTAGTACTTCCAAAGGTCACATACTAATAAGTGTTGTGTATGTGTATGTCTGTGGATTTATGCCCAGGGCTATTAAGCTAGAAACTCTGTCTCCCAATGTTAAGTGGTTCCTAACCAGCATGATAATCCTTGATGGTTTTGATTCAGATCTGCCACAGAGCCTGCAAATCCGTACTAATCAGTCCTGTGGTTCTACACTTATATTTCTTTTCCTTTTAATTTTTTAAATGTTTATTCTTTTTTATTTTTTAAAGTTTTTTTTTTAACGTTTATTTATTTTTGAGACAGAGAGAGATAGAGCATGAACGGGGGAGGGTCAGAGAGAGAGGGAGGCACAGAATCTGAAACAGGCTCCAGGCTCTGAGCAGTCAGCACAGAGCCCAACACGGGGCTCGAACTCACATACCGCGAGATCGTGACCTGAGCCGAAGTTGGACGCTTAACCGACTGAGCCACCTAGGCGCCCCTTTAATGTTTATTCTTGAGAGAGAGAGAGAGAGGGAGAGACAAAGTGAGAGCAGGGAAGGGACAGAGAAAGAGGGAGACACAGAATGTGCTGAGCTGTCAGCACAGAGTCCGACACAGGGCTCGAACTCACAAACTGTGAGATCATGACCTGAGCCAAGTCAGACGCTTAACCGACTGAGTCACCCGGGTGCCCTTACAGTTATAGTTCTATAATACCAGACAGTCTTTTCTTAATTTAGAGAAAAGTACAAGCACGCCTGACTTAATACCTGATCATTTTCACTGAAGTTGCCAAGTTGTTTGTGTGCATCTTATTGACTCCTGTCAGCACATAAGCACTAAATGTAGGGCCCCTCCTCCGTAGACCTGCCTGCTAATGCTCCTGGGCATGTCCTTCTGTGGTTAAGGTCTCATTTTATCTCCAGGGTTCTGTACGTCTCTGCTGCCCACCTTTCATCCTGGTGCATCTTGCCTGTAGACTGTGACCTCTTGGGATCCTTAGGTCGTGGGCTCAAGTTGAAGAGCAAGGAAGGAGAGATCAGAATTAAGCCAGGCAACGTTGGGAAATAAAAGGGAGAGAGAAGGAAGAGGAAAGGGAAGGAAGAAAGAAGGAGAGAGGGAGAGAGAAGAATCTGACAAATAAAGGAGTATTTTGTGATTATAGACTAATAAATCTCATTTTTCTCATATGGCTGATAATCCATCTCCGAGGACAGTTTTACTAGAGGAGTCCCAAACATTTATTTTATACGTTTTAGATTGTCACACAAAAGGAAACAAAATGCCATGCTAGAGGAGAAAGTTTGGCCTAGTGCCAAGATGAAAAGATTTTAAAATAATTCTGTCAAATCAAGGTCATCTTTGGCTTTGAAGTCTTTGCATTTGGCTACCACCACTCAAGCCAACCCTGGACAGCATGGACAGCCCCGAAATGAGGTGTCAAAGTCTGAAACGCTCAGTCAGAATGCAGGTTGGTGTATGCTCTTTCAAGGCAAGTCTATTTCAGATACTATGTAGCCACAGGGTGAAGTTGCTGGTGCAGGGCAGTGACAATCCTGGACCGCGAGCCCCCCACCTCCCACCCTCCCCTGCCCCCGCCATCTGTTTCAGGGGCACCGGAAGGACCTGATTGTTAGCGTCTATGGATGGTAGGGCAGAACCTGTCCCGAATGGAATGTATTTTGTAATTTCTTGAAACGGTCACTGAGTGACTCTAACTCTTCAAATATCTTCTTACATCTGTCAAAAATGTCTTAAAATGGAAGTGTTGGTAAGTATTTAGAGAAATGGGAGTTCTCATTCATTGGTCCTGTTCGAAGTGAGAATTGGTATAAGCACATGGAAGGTAATTTAGTACTATTGAACATTCTAATGTTTGTATCTTTTGGTCCAGTAGTTACACTTCTATAAATTTATCCTTCAGAAGTACTTTCTCACGTTTATAATGATACACGTACAGGAATATACATTCAGTATTTTTGAAACATTTTTGGGGGGGATAAAACCACATTCAAAAAAGTTCATGAGACTCACATGTCCGATTTAATAAATATAACGCAAATATATGATCAGTGCTCATCTCAAGGAAAATAACGATGCCAGTTCCCCAGAATTTCCCACATGTCATTCCCAGTTATGGCCTACTTTTCTCCTATAGAGCTAACTTCTTTCCCGACTCTCCTGTCTGCTAGCTCTGGGCTGTCCAATGTGGTAGGCCAGTAGCCACCTGTGGCAAGTAAGCATTGAAATGTGGCTAATTGGAATTCTGATGTACTGCAAGTGTAAAGTTCACCCTGGGTTGTGAAGATTTAGTGTCAGAAAAAGAATGTAAAGCATATCAATAAGTTTTAGGGTTGATTACATGCTGAAATGACAATATTTTGAATATATCGGGTTAAATAAAATATATATTACTTTTACCTTCTTTTCCTTCTCTTCATTTAATATGACTATTAGAAAATTTAAGGGCACCTGAGTGGCTTAGTTGGTTAAGCATCTGACTGCAGCTCAGGTCATGATCTCGTGATCTGTGGGTTCGAGCCCCATGTTGGGCTCTGTGCTGACAGCTCAGAGCCTGGAGCCTGTTTCAGATTCTATGTCTCCCTCTCTCTCTGCCCCTCCCCCACTCTCACTCTGTCTCTCAAAAATAAACACAAACATTAAAAAAATTAAAAAAAAAGAAAAAAGAAAATTTAAAATTACATTTATGGTTTGTTTCTGTGGCTCATATTATATTTATATTGGACAACATAGCTCTACAAGTAACCACTATCTTGACTTTTTGATAATAATTTTCTTTTCTTTAGATTTTTACCACTTGTATATGCATCCACAAAATAATGTAGTTTCACCTATTTTTAAAAATTTATATAAGTGGAAAATGCTTTATGTATTCTTTTGTATCTTGCTTCTTTTGCTTATGTTTGTATAATTAATCCTGTTCTTACATGTAATTCATTCATTTTCATTGTTGTATGTAGTATTCCATTTTGTGAGTATACACTATCCATTCTACTGTGCTAATTTATACTCCTACCAGCAATGTATAAGAATTATAGCATTTTTAAAGTATATTTATTTTGAGAGAGAGAGAGAGAGAGAGAGAGAGCACACACACACGCAAGGGAGGGGCAGAGAGAGAGATTCCCAAGCAGACTCTATACTGTCAGCAGGGAGTTGGTTGTGGGGCTTGAACTCATGGACCATGAGATCATGAGCCCCTACAACATTGTTTTTAATAGTGAAAAACTGGAAACATCACAAATGTTCATTAGTAGGGATTGGAAGGTAAATGGTACATTTATGCAATGAAATGGCATACAATTGTTGAAAAGAGTGAGCTAACTTCCCCTGAAATGATTTGAAACGATGTCCATGATATATTGTGAAACAGAAAAAAACAAAACAAAACAAAACAAAACAAAACAAAACAAAACAAAAAAGTTATGAAATAGATTTATAGAATCATCCCACTAAAAACACCCAACCCTATACCTGGACATAAGAGCAAGTCTAGAAGTGCAATGAAGTTTCTGCAACAAAACAATAGGCTTGAGAGCCTCAGATTGTACAAGAGAGGAGTCAAGAGTGAAGTGGCTCAGAGGCTTTTATTTAACTGGAGGTGGGGAGCTATGGTGATCAGGTGAGGGGAGCACTGAAGACAGGAGGGATCTGAGAAAAGACTACCTCTCAGGCTGTGCATTGCCAGCTTGGGACATTGCCAAAGGAAGGCATTGAATTTGTATCTCCCTGGGCTGCTCTAGTTCCCTTGGGGTCTAGATAGGACCCAGAAATTGCTAAGAGACAGATTGGAGAGTCAGAGGGGACTTCCTAAGGCAGGGGGAAGTATCTGTGTATGTTAGGGAGGAGGGCTATGGAGTGGCACCTCCAGGCTAGGACCTCGTAGGGGTCACAGTGAGAAATTGGAGAGGCCTATTGGGGTAGCATAAACTAAGAGGAGGTTGAATCAACAAGGAGTTGGCTAATAATCCTTGAGAATATTGGGTGAGCCAAAAGAACAGAATGTGGAGTCTTCGGGGAGGCTAGCAGACAAGTTGTATAAGGGCCATCCAGCAGACAAAGAGAGTGACCCTGAAGCTCAGGACACAGGAGGCATATAAACCCAAGGACCAGCACAAGGCCGCAGCTCCCTTTCCTCCCGATACTCTCCAAGGATGTGTAAGCCTATTTCAGTGGGAGGAAGCCTTCTGAGATCCTGAGCATCTTTATCCACACAGAAGACTGAAAAGACTATTTTATTTTATTTTACTTTTTAAATATGAAATTTATTGTCAAATTGGTTTCCATACAACACCCAGTGCTCATCCCAACAGGAGCCGTCCTCAATACCCATCACCCACTTTCCCCTCCCTCCCACCCCCCATCAACCCTCAGTTTGTTCTCAGTTTTTAAGAGTCTCTTATGGGTTGGCTCCCTTCCTCTCTAACTTTTTTTTTCCCTTCCCCTCCCCCACGGGCTTCTGTTAAGTTTCTCAGGATCCACATAAGAGTGAAAACATGGTATCTGTCTTTCTCTGTATGACTTATTTCACTTAGCATCACACTCTCCAGTTCCATCCATGTTGCTACAAAAGGCCATATTTCATGCTTTCTCATTGCCAAGTAGTATTCCATTGTATATATAAACCACAACTTCTTTATCCATTCATCAATAGATGGACATTTAGGCTCTTTCCTTAATTTGGCTATTGTTGAAAGTGCTGCTATAAACATTGGGGTACAAGTGCCCCTATGCCTCAGCACTCCTGGGTAAATTCCTAGCAGTGCTATTGCTGGGTCATAGGGTAGATCTATTTTTAATTTTTTGAGGAAACTCCACATTGTTGTCCAGAGTGGCTGCACCAGTTTGCATTCCCACCGACAGTGCAAGAGGTTCCTGTTTCTCCATATCCTCTCCAGCATCTGTAGTCTCCTGATTTGTTCATTTTAACCCCTCTGACTGTGTGAGGTGATATCTCTGTGGTTTTGATTTGAATTTCCCTGATGAGGAGTGACGTTGAGCATCTTTTCATGTGCCTGTTGGCCATCTGGATGTCTTATTTAGACAAGTGTCTATTCATGTTTTCTGCCCATTTCTTCACTGGATTATTTGTTTTTTTGGGTGTGGTGTTTGGTGAGTTCTTTATAGATTTTGGATACTAGCCCTTTGTCTGATATGTCATTTGCAAATATCTTTTCCCAATTCGTCGGTTGCCTTTTAGTTTTGTTGATTGTTTCCTTTGCAGTGCAGAAGCTTTTTATCTTCATGAGGTCCCAATAGTTCATTTTTGCTTTTAAGTCAGGATAGAAAGAACATACTTAAACATCATAAAAGACATTTATGAAAAGCCCACAGCTAATATCCTCAATGGGGAAAAACTGAGAGCTTTCCCCCTGAGATCAGGAACATGACAGGGATGTCCACTCTCAACGCTGTTGTTTAATACAGTGTTGGAAGTTCTAGCATCAGCAACCAGACAACAAAAGGAAATCAAAGGCATCAAAATTGGCAAAGATGAAGTCAAGCTTTCACTTTTTGCAGATGACATATTATACATGGAAAACCCGATAGATTCCACCAAGTCTGCTAGAACTGATACATGAATTCAGCAAAGTCGCAGGATACAACATTAATGTACAGAAATCAGTTGCATTCTTATACACTAATCATGAAGCAACGGAAAGACAAAGAGACTGATCCTATTCACAATTGCACCAAGAATCATAAAATACCTAGGAATAAACCTAACCAAAGATGTAAAAGATCTGTATGCTGAAAACTATAGAAAGCTTATGAAGGAAATTGAAGAAGATATAAAGAAATGGAAAAACATCCGGGCTCATGGATTGGAAGAATAAATATTATTAAAATGTCAATACTACCCAAAGCAATCCACACATTCAATGCAATCCCAATCAAAATTGCATCAGCATTCTTCTTGAAGCTAGAACAAGCAATCCTAAAATTTGTATGGAACCACAAAAGACCCCGAATAGCCAAAGCAATATTGAAGAAGAAGACCAAAGCAGGAGGCTTCACAATCCCAGACTTTTGCCTCTACTACAAAGCTGTAATCATCAAGACAGCATGGTATTGGCACAAAAACAGACACACAGACCAGTGGAATTGAATAGAAACCCCAGAATTAGACCCACAAACGTATGGCCAACTCATCTTTGACAAAGCAGGAAAGAATATCCAATGGAAAAAAGACAGTCTCTTTAACAAATGGTGCTGGGAGAACTGGACAGCAACATGCAGAAGAATGAAACTAGACCACTTTCTCACACCATTCACAAAAATAAACTCAAAATGGATAAAGGACCTGAATGTGAGACAGGAAACCATCAAAACCCTAGAGGAGAAAGCAGGAAAAAAACCTCTCTGACCTCAGCGGCAGCAATTTCTTACTTGACACATCTCCAAGGGCAAGGGAATTAAAAGCAAAAGTGAAAAGACTGTTTAAAATACTGGATCCAACTGTTTAAGCTGCAGTAGATGCTTAGTAAAATATTTGTTTGTCTGTTAGTGTGTAGGCAGTTAGTGCCTGAGAAATGTAACACAGTCAAATTCATGTTCTCCGCAAGTATGCATTGTAGCAAATTAAACTTTGCAACCTCACTACATATGTATGTTAGTATATATGTAGAAGAGAACATCAGGAAGAAGATGTGCTAAATGGCTGGCAGTGGGCAGTCTCCAGGGGTGGGTTCTAGGTGACTTCCCTTTTCTATACTGCGTAGTTCTGTAATGTTTGCTTCTCCCCTCCAGTTTTTTTTTTTTTTTTAATTTTAAATGTTTATTTCTGAGACAGAGAGACAGAGCATGAGTGGGGGAGGGGCAGAGAGAGAGGGAGACACAGAATCTGAAACAGGTTCCAGTCTCTGAGCTGTCAGCACAGAGCCTGACTCGGGGCTGGAACTCACGGACCGTGAGATCACGACCTGAGCCGAAGTCAGTCACTCAACCAACTGAGCCACCCAGGCACCCCTCTCCCCTCCAGTTTTAATGAGATAGAATTGACATCTACCTTTCTATTAGTTTAAGGTTTACAGAGTAGTGATTGGGTATCTCTCCTTGCTGTACAGATCAGCTGCCTACCTTTTTGGGTTTCTGGGGATTTGCCTTTGCTCTCCATTCCTGCTATCTATCTCTCATACTCATTTTTTAAGAAGAGTCTTTCCTGAAACACTCTTTTTGTCTTTTAGTTAGGCACCTGGAAAGATAAAGCTCACTTTGTTATTTATCATTAAAGTTTGGTTAGCAGGAGAAACTATATTTCCAGGACAAATTTTCCCTTATACTTATGTGTTTTCACTAAAGCTGCAACATACATAATGTAAAAATATAATTAAGTCTAAGAAACTTTTATACCTTCCCCAAATCTTCTAACTTTTAGTATATGTGCTGCCGAAATGAGCACCTTCCCCAAATCTAGAACTTACATTTGGTGCAACCAGAGTTTTGCTTTATTTTTAACTTGTCATGGTATGGAGGGTTTTTTTTTTTTTTTTAATTTGGCTTCATGCCTGGTGTAGAACCGAACTCGGGGCCTGAACCCATGACCCTGATCTCAAGACCCAAGCCAAGATCAAGAGTTGGCTGCTTAACGGACTAAGCCAGTCAGGTGCCACTCACAGTATTTTTTAACACAAGAATCTGGTTAAAAAAAATTATACTTACAGCTGAAAGACTACTAGAGCAGACATAAATTGTCACTGAGTAATTAGAAATATACATAGTGAGACTTGGAGACGTAGAAACACGATAAAGCTAGTATTTCCTATAGATCATTTTGGGAGATAATAGTGTCCAACAACAGTGGGAGAAAGCAATGGGAGATTGCAAGGTAATAAAGTTTGAACCTTTGAAAGTTTTCATGCCCATCTGCTTCTGGAGCTTTCTGCTTTTGCCTTTATAGAAATGTACAGAAAAATTCAGTTTTGATTTAAGAAAAATTTCTTGCGGTATCAAGGTTTGTTCAACTGGATAGGAATCCAGACGTAACTTTGGATTTACATTTTCTTGTTTCCCTTCCTTGGCTTAGAGAATTTATCAGATTCATTCTCATTGCCCATTAGTTTTTAAAGAACAATCCCTAATTTACGACATTTGTAAATAAAGTTCATTTGAGAAATTTATGTCATTTCTCATGGACTTACTAAAACTTTATGCTTTTTCAGCAGGATAAAGTTTAGGAAATTGATTCATTTTTTTTTCTTGCTTCATTCACCAATGTTAAAGACCATTATCAGAGATAACATTAATTTTTGCTTTTTTGTCTTCTTCAAAGTTTTTTGAAATTGCCGTACAAAGACATAAGTAAGTTCATTGATTGAACATTTGTTGTGATCAATATGAAAATGCTGATTTATGGGTATTTCTAGCTGGTACAATGCTAGGTATAAAAACTTCAGTATAGGGCTGCCTGGGTGGCTCAGTCGGTTAAGCGTCTGACTGTTGGTTTCAGCTCAGGTCATGATCTCATGGTTTTGTGAATTCCAGCCCCCCCATTGGGCTCTGTGCTGACAGCACGGACCCAGCTTGGGATTTTCTCTCTCCCTCTGTCTCTGCCCCTCCCCCACTCATGATGTCTCTCCCTCTCTCAAAGTAAATAAATAAACTTAAAAAAAACCTTCAGTATAACAAAAATAGATACCATTTATTATGCCAATAAAAATGCAAGTAACTATAAGAAAAACGGAAAGATAAAGAGTACATAAAATTATTTTTATGAGTTAAAGCTACTTTTACTTTAGTACCAACTATGGTAAGATCTTTTTCCAACTTCTTAATTGGAATATTTTGAGTCAGAAAAGTTGAAAGAATGGTGCAAGTAACACTATATGCCCTTTACCTGGATTTCTGAATTGTGAGTATTTTCTGACAATTCTAAAAAGTAACAATGCATCTTTTATTTGGATAGATGAGAATTGCATTTTTTGTTAGTTTGTTTCTTGGTGATTAGTGACAGGGACAAAAAGACACTGTAACAGAATTATCCCCTACCTTCCTTCAGTGCCAGCCTCATGGTATGGACTACTTATGAGCCATTCATTTAGGGCATGGGTTCTCTTGGATCATAGCAAGAGAAGAGGAGCATCTTTCCTGTATAAAGTGTCTTTTGACCCCTTTTGCTGAGTGCTTGCTGATCTGAAGAATTAACCGTGTGCATCAAGGCAGGGTGAATTCAATTTCTTTTCTTCTTATCAACTGAAGAAAGTTCAGTCTTCCTCAGTTTTTCTGATATACTGTATTATCCATCAGAAAGTTTGCTATGATTCTGGGTTCTGTTATATTTCCCACAAACCTATCTTCGGAGTTAATAGTTTATGGCACTCTCGTTCAGATAAGAAGGACTGGCGCTGGAGGATTTATGATATCTAACCTAATTTTCCATCACCATACCTTGACCTTGGCCTCATAAGTTGTAGCCCATACAAAGCAATCGATTGCTATCTGATAGAAGCAAATGACCCTCTTTAACTCTAGGGCAATAGCTAATAAGGTCTTGATAATTGTGATTTATCCACTGTCAGCTGTGATTGCATGCGCCCCTCTGAAGCTGCCCTGAATTGATGGATGCAACTTGTATGACAGGAAGTCAGTTCCAGGGGCTTTCCCCTTTTATCCTTAGCCTCACCAGGGCTCCCAGAATTGGGGTGGATGAAGTCATTTTTCTTTCATTGTGGTCTTCTGGACTGAAATATGGTAAAAATTCATCTTCTCTTGAGCATGCCATTTTTTTCCTTGTCAGATCTACAGTCTTTCCGTGACTGAACCAATTTGTTATCTACAAAAGCAGTGGCCTTGCGTTTCCCTTTGATTCACGGAACTCTGCATGGCCAAGAGGCGTTTTCTTCTATAAATTTAGTAAAGGGTCATCTCTTTCCTCAGCCAAGACATTTGGTTTCCCTTTTAATGAATTTGAGAGAAAAAAAGAAATGACTGTTATTGGTGATCCTGTGGAATACTTCAAACTGTTTCATCTTTCAGGCATAGCTGACCGACACTCTGGGCAAGGAGAAACCCAAACTTATTTTTCTACGTGATCCAGGATCAAAGGATATCTTAGTCATCAGTAGAAATGAGGATGCAATAGTCTGGATACCCTCATTTAGAGAAGTTATCATTGGGGCGCCTGGGGAGCTCAGGTGGTTAAATGTCTGTCTTCAGCTCAGGTCATGATTTTGCAGTCCGTGAGTTCAAGCCCCGCGTCAGGCTCTGTGCTGACAGCTCAGGGCCTGGAGCCTGTTTCAGATTCTGTGTCTCTCCCTCTCTCTGACCCTCCCCCGTTCATGCTTTGTCTCTCTCAGTCTCAAAAATAAATATACGTTAAAAAAAATTTTTAAGAAGTTATTACTTATGAATTTGAGGAGCCTTAGGGTCAAGGTCTTTGTGCTTCTGGCCTGTCCAAAAGTGAAAGTCTCTTGGCATGCCCTTTAAAGTACTGAATCATGGATAATATCGGATTTAATATTAACGTGTGCAAGTAGCTGGGGCAGGAAGTGATCTTACGTCCTGATATCCAGCCCTACCACAGTGGTACCTTTTTATATATTTTTTCCCTGACTTTGGCTTGGTAGTACTTGATTTCAATTCAGTTTGTATCTGAAGTTCAATTTTTTTCATCCAAACTCCTGTTTGTTTTTGTGTTTGTACAGATTTGTTGCCTAAATAAGACCACATGTGTTAAACCTTTCTTGGGCTCAGGGAGATGAAGACACTTTATATTGAAGTGAAGCAGTGTGTTTTGGTTGTCATATTAAGTGTAAGCCCTCTTACCGTCAAAGACAACATTGATTGCAGCATGATTATGATTGGTTCTTAGGCAACATCTCACATGTGACCCAAGATACCTACCTATTAGTCCAGATGGAATCACGTCAATCCTAATGACCCGGATGACATTGAGTCTTATCCCACCCACTCCAACAGGACTTTGCCCTGTAAAATATTTTTAGACATCTCCGGGAGGTTTCTCTGAAGTGCGCGTGAATGAACACATTCCAGCCTGCACTGCTGCTAGCTTCGCCACCTCCACAGGGTACCCTTTGGGTCCTGCTGTCCCCCGCTGGGCCCCAGTGCCATGTCTGAGTCCTGAGTCCTGATGTCCCTGGGCTTTCACAAGCCAGAGCTGTGTGGCATCCGTGAGGTGGGAAAGAATGCCCTCTCACTTCGGAGCCTGAGGTTGCTCTCAGCCAGAGGGCCTGCACGGCATGACTTACCCAAACGTACCACCAGAACTGTTTCCTTTTTCTGTTACCTGTATATCTTAGGTCCCAGGTATGCATCCACCGGAAGGGGGTGGGGGTGGGGTTGTTATTATAGATAGTCAGCAATTATTATTATTATTTTTTTTTACTATGTCTTATATATAACTGTTCATTGAATGACAATTAGAATAATTTGAGTTTTTTCACTATTGCAAACACTGCTATCATAAATAACCTTGTGATATACAATCGTGCACGCTTATGTGATGTGTCTGTAAGACAGATTTCTAGAAATGGAATTGCTGGGTCAACAAGTAAGTATATTTGAAATTCAGATAGATACTATGAAAATGCCATCCAAAACAGTCGTGCCAGCCTGTGTGCTTATCAGCAGTGTGCATCTGGGATCTCCAGTTTGTAAGCTTTGCCAACCTGGTAGTAAACATGGTATAATATTGTTATTTCATTTTATTTTTTATTAAAAAATTTTTTAGGGGCACCTGGGTGGCTCAGTCGGTTGAGCGTCCGACTTCAGCTCAGGTCAGGATCTCACAGTCTGTGGGTTCGAGCCCCGCATCAGGCTCTGTGCTGACGGCTCAGAGCCTGGAGCCTGTTTCCAATCCTGTGTCTCCCTCTCTCTCTGCCCCTCCCCCACTCTCACTTTGTCTCACTCTGTCTCTCAAAAATAAATAAATATAAAAAAAATTAAAAAAAAAATTTTTTTAAATTGGAATCCAAGTTGGTTAACATAGAGTGTAATAATGATATCAGGAATAGAGTTTAGTGATTCATCACTTACATATAACACCCAGTGCTCATCCCAACAAGTGCCCTCCTTAATGCCCATCACCTATTTAGCCCATCCCCCGCTTACCTCCCCTCCAGCAACGCTCATTTTATTCTCTGTATTTAAGAGTCTCTTATGGTTTGCCTACATATTTAACAATTATTGAGCATTTACTATGTGTGTAGCTATGTGATAAGCCCTTTAATATAGGTTCTATTATTATTTCCATTTTACAGAGGAGGAAATCAAGGCTTCAGAAGTTAATTTACTTGCCCAAGTAGCGGAGTAAGTACTGACAGTCTGACCTCCAATCTCCTATCTTAATCACTAAAACATGACTGTTTTCAGCATCACCCCAGCCTCTAATAACCAAAGCTTATTTATTGCATTACTTCCTGGTGCCAAGTGCTTTCCTTGTAGGAAAAGTTTCTTGCAGGAGGGATCCCCAGGCTCCTACCAAATAAATTTCAGTTTGGTTCTTCCATCAGCTCAGGGGACATAATAAAAATTTATGCAAAGTTTAGCAAAAACATAGCGTGATTTCTCCCACCGAGAAGGCACGTCAGTCTTTTAGGCAACTTGGCTACATTTCTGGCAGTTCCCAAGTAGGTTCAAACTGGGCCACCTACCACTGTCCCCTCTTATGCACAATGGTTTATGGTTGATGTTGTCACTTTCAGAGACGGGCACGGTTTGCAAGTCAGCTTTCTAGACTCAGGGTGACCTGGGTTTCCAGTCATCGACTGAGGATTGTTGTACTCAGGTATCCCACTTTAACTTCGTGTAATATATAGAAAATGTATAGAAACATCCCAACATTTTCTTTTTGTGGGTAGGACTTTTATTCTATCTTTTCCCAAGAGTGAATATTCAAAGAAGTCTTTGACTCTTTCCTCACCTCTATTATGTTTGGTCAACTGCTCTTGATCTTTCCACATGATCTTTCCATCCTAATGCACAACATTATTCCAGTGAGTTTCAAAGCCCAAGTAAACAATCACTCAACATGTTACCTTGAAAATCTTTGTCTCAGGTCTAATTGATTTCCCTTTACTACTCTAGCCACTCACCCCACGCTACATGTGGACGTTGTCAGTATGTGGAAATGTTCCATCTTAGAAGTCTTAAGCTCTGGGACATGTTCTATCCCTTCAAACTTCCCCAGGCCCTCTCCTTGCTATGCCCATCTTCTACATGAACTGCCTGCCACACTATTATAGTTGCCTGTTATCATACAGATGGCTATTTCCCGTCAATGTCATTTTTATCTTTCTTCTGTAAAGATAAACTTTCTAATTTTTGGCTGGATACATGGTTGCCTTGAGAATAAAGACTATATTTCCCTGCATCATTTGCAGCTGGTTATGACCATGTGACTCCATTCTGGCCGGTTGGGATGTGAGGAAAGTGACATGTGTGGCTTCCAGGGAGAGGGCATGCATACCGCCACACTGAGTATGATGTGAACTTGACAGCCAGGCATCTTAGATCTTAGACCTTGTGGACAATGGCATCCCTCAAGGGGTGGTGGTATAACAAGTTCGCCTTGTTCTCTGGACAATCTCATGGAATAGAGCAAGCCTACCAACCCTCCACCTATATCTGCACTGTTTCATGAGAGAGAAATAGGTTTATTCTTATTTGACTCACTGCATTTTTGGGCCTTTGCTTCATGCAGCTGAACCTGTATTCTAATTACAACCTGATTGTCTGTTTTCCCGAGTATACTCAAGCTCCTTGAAGTTGGGCCCCATGTCTTAGTAACCAGTTGTGCTGGTCTCGTTCAGGACGGATTGGTTGGTTGCAGAGGTGGAAGGGGAAACAGATTAGTCTTTTCCCTCCAAAGAAGAGGACCTTTCTGATGAGACAATAATATGCAGGGAAAATGGGTAAAACACAGGCAAATTTTTATGCTGCCTCTTTTTTTTTTAAAAAAAAGTTTTAATTTAAATTCCAGTTAGTTAACATACAGTGTGATATTAGTTTCAGGTGTGCAATATAGAGACTCAACAATTCCATACATCACCCGGTGCTCATCACAACTCACAACAAATACACTCCTTAATCCCATCACCTATTTTACCCATCCCCTACCCATCTCCCCTCTGGTAAACATCAGTTTGTTCTCTACAGTTAAGATTCTGTTTCTTGGTTTGCCACTGTCTCTCTTTATTATTTTTGTTTCCTTTGCTCGTTTATTTTTTAAGTTCTACATATGAGTGAAATGATATGGTATTTGTCTTTCTATGCTGTCCCTTACCTTCCTAGACTCAGTGGAGAAGGAAGGGCAGGGTCCCTAGGCAGAGGGACAAAGCCTTAGAGGGCAAAGTTCCACCCACACTGACAGTAAAAAGGGAAAGTGATGATGTCCTAACGGGCCATAAGTAGTGGACAAAGCCTGGTATTTCTTATCTTCCTGTGGAAAGAAGACCCTGTCAGCACATTGCAGCTGGCACCATAATCACATGTGTGTTCCATTGCCTCAGGCTATTCCTTGCATAGGGTCAATTGGTGGGGTCCAGAATCCAGAAAGAATTAATGCAGGTGGGTTGGGCAGCCTGATTATATCCAGTTGGCCAGGCATTTAGGAGTTGGGCTACACAGTCACATTAAGGGTGGCCAGACACTCAGGAGCTGGGGCTCCCTAGATAACGATGACTCATTAACCTTATAAAATAATGGATCTAAGCCAATTATATGATTATATTAAAAAAACCTGGTACCATCACTGTCCAGTCAAGAGTCAGAGACCATACCAATTGTTTGAACAAGGAGAATTTAATGTCTAGATTGTTGTTAACTAGGTAGCATAAAAGACAGAAAGGAGCATCAATGCATCACAGAGTTAGCAATTGCAAGAAGCAGTTAATACTTCCAGGGTTTGGGGAATAAAGACGGGGATTATTAAAATTTAGAAACTTGGAGGAGGGGCCGTATGGAATGGAGTTTACACCTCTGGGGAAGGGGCATAGCTCTGCTGGAAACAGTGTCTCAGCTTGGAGCGGGGACCCCGTGGGCTGGAGAACCAGACCTCCGGGAAGGAGAAAACAGCCAGGATGAGACTAGTACTGCAAGCATTGGAAAAAACCTGCCAACTGGATTTAAGTGCTGCTACGGGAGCAGAAGCGTTGCTGGTGTGTGTGATGCTCACAGGACTTGTAAACAGACGGGAAGGAGTCCCTTCTCCTTCCTCCAGCCTCCCAGTCCTCCTCTAGCAGAACAGAGCCTAACTGGGAGACTGCTGGCCAAGCAGAAATGTGGTTTGCAGCGTCCAGGTCCCAGTGCCACAGGGCAGGGCAGCAAAGATGGGTGTGGAGATGTGAGGCTATACAGCATAGTAATTGGCACATACCTCAGCAGTTCTAAATTCAGATAGTTTCATGTTGTCTCAGCCAGCCTCATAGGTAAGGCCTACAGACTTCAATTTTTTAAGGGACGATCTGGTGACTAAAGGAAGAATGCTTTGTTGCCACACGACATGTGAAATGTTCCAGAGGGATGAGGCAGATAAGACATCACCGGGCTGGTGATAGGAAGTGAGTCTGGAAGGATGAAAAGGAGTTCCTTGGGCAGTGGAAGAACCAGTGGAAGAACTAACCACTACCTAGTGGAAGAAGGGTGTCCCAGTCAGGAGGAACAACAGGTGCAAAGGCCAAAAAGAGGGCCCAAACCCTTAAATGGGCTGAGTTGCACTCAGGGCAAAGCTACCCAAGTCTTGGGGCTTCCCTAGGATAAGGCAGGAGTTAGGGCATGGGTGACTGGCGCAGAGTACTCTCCCAGGACCAGTGACCCCCTCAGAGTAATTAGGACCCTCTACCAGTTCTATTTAAGCACAATGTTTTATGCTGGCTGGACTTGGACAAGGTAATTAAAATCTCTGATTAGAGAATATTATTCCCATTTGACAAATAAGGAGACTGAGGCTCTAAGAATTTAAGTAGCCTGCCCATGATCACAGAACCTGTGACTCAAATGACCTACTTTTCTCCCGGACCCCTTCCCTGGATGTCCCCATGGATTCTCCCGCTGAGCACGTTCCAACATGCACGCCTTCCCTTCTTCTGTGTCTCACTTCAGACCTCCTTTCTGGATCCCTGAAGTCAGGTCCTGGGTTCCTTCCTTTTTCCTGCCTCCATGCCCCCACCTCACCCCATACAATCCATCACCAAGTCTTGTAGATTTGACCTTCTAAACAAAGAAGCCTCTCTAGGCCAGAGAAAGCTTCCAAAACCACAAAAATCATGCCATTTTCCTTCTTAAAACTTCCCAGTGGTTCCCATGGCTTACTGGAGAAAATCCAAGCTCTTTTATTTCATAGTGAGGCCACTGTGCTATGGTCTTTATTAACTTCTCCAGCTTTGTTGGCCACTGTCTCTCTATCCTGCGGTGAGACCGGGGGGCAACTCTGGCCAGGGAAACAAGACGAGGGTTCACCTCCTCCCTCCACCGATTAACCTGCAGGCAAGAAATTGCAGTGATGCCACATTGTTTTCTATGCCTTCCAGCAGGTTACCTACCTCTGATTTAGTGGCTGTGCAACTTTAGCCACTGCTCACAGCAGGGTAGCATTGATGCAGGCCCGCTGGCTTCTGTTTTCTGTGCTGGAATGAATGCGTGAGGATGCCTCTGGGTACTGTTTCTGGCCTCTCGCCTCTAATCCCTTCCTCTCTCCCTCCCTCCCTTCCTTTTCTCTCCTCTCTCTTTCATAAAAATTATACTTATATTAGACAGGAACCTATTTTATTTTATTTTATTTTATTTTATTTTATTTTATTTTATGATAGAGAGTAGGGGGAGGAGGAGAGAGAGAGAGAGAGAGAGAGAGAGAGAGAGAGAGAGAGAATCCCAAGCAGGCCCCATGCTCAGCGCAGAGCCCAACGTGGGTCAATCCCACAGCCCTGAGATCATGACCTGTGCCAAAATCAAGAGTCAGATGCTCAACTAACTGCACCACCCAGGTAGACTAGACAGGAACCTTTTAATGCAAAGGGCAGAAACTCAGTTCAAATTAACTTAAGCCTAAAAAGGGAATTTATTGACTTATTGAACTGGTAAATCTAGGGGTAGAGCTGGATCCAGGGATATAAATATTATTATTCTCTCTCTCCCTTTCTGTGTTGCTACTCTCTGTGTTGGCTACATTCTCTCCTATTTCAAGATGTATTCCCTGGGTGTAGGAGGTGAAGGGCAGCAGGGCCACAGGCAGCTCCGAGTTTATGTCTCCCTTGTCCACCCCAGAGGAATGGGAGCTTCTCTCAATGTCTCTCCATAAAATCCCGAGGAAAGGCTCTAATTGGTTCTGTTTCCTAATTTGTCCTTGCTTCAGTTCACCCCCTGCCCTCCAATCCCTGGGGCCAGGAGGAAGGGGGACACTGATTACAAAGGGCTGGATCAGAAGCTCATCCCTACGGTCAAGGGTGGGGGACAATGTGATTGGCATTCATCCAGAACCACATAGACTTGGAAGGGTAGTTACCCAAAGAAATAGGGGTGCTACTATTAGAATATGGACAAAAAACCTATTGGACAGATAGAAAAAAAAAAAGGTAGCCAAAGTGATGTCTATACTGCTATCATCACCACCACTATTACGACCACCACCACCGTTATCGAGCACCTGCTGTGTTATAGGCACAGGGCAGTTCCTTTATGTATACAGGTTATTTCTGAATATTACACATGACACCATTTTCAAGAAGAGGAAACTGACACTTGGGCAGTTTAACGCTCTTGCTTGAAGTCATGGAGCTAGCCTGTCTGACACCAGGTGTGTGCTTTACCTCACGCTGCCTTCTCTGGGCTGGGGAGTCCTCTGTCTCACCATTGCCCAGTAATTACGGCTCACAAATGACCCTGTGGAGGAGTGGCTGGATGAGTGCATGACTTATATAATTGACCTTCAGTCACATTGGCCAACTTATGTTTTCATAATGTGGAAGGTGCATTTTTATGATCCAGTCTGTGGAATGGGGTTAATGAACCGGTACTTCCCCACCAGGGGCCGAATGTACCCCGCTGAGATGAAGATAAGGGGGGCTGAGCTGTTTAAGAGTAGTAGGGCTGCCCCCTCCAGGAAGACCAAAGCCATCTACCGACGTTGAATTCAGTGTTGCAAATAAACGTTAAAAAAAAATCGAAGCCCTCAAAACACGTTTGCATCTGGCTTTTTACTTTGGGTTGCTTAACTTAAAAAGTCATTTGCTATTGGTTTGCCACTAGCTGTTAAAGACTTTAAACATATGGGTAAATAGTAATCAAAAACACAGAAATATAATTTAGCCTTGACATATGAGCTATATAGTGGCTTAAGGGAAGGAGTCAATGTTGTATACTTAAATATATATACTAGATATACTTAAAACTTACTATATATCCTATATAGTACTTAACATACACCATACACATACACACATTGAAAATGTTGTCTATACTTAAAATGTGGCTCACATATTCGGCGAAGAAACTTGGAGGTTTTCTTTTTTTAATGTTTATTTTTGAGAGAGAGAGAGAGCAAGAGAGCACATGTGCACAGAAGTGAGGGATGGACAGAATGGGGGCAGACAGAGGATCCGAAGCAGGGTCTGTGGTGACAGCAGAGAGTCGGATGTGGGGCTTGAACTCATGAACTGTGAAATCATGACCCAAACCAAAGTCGATGCTCAACCGACTGAGCCACCCAGGATCCCAAACTTGAAGGTGTTATATGGATCCTGGTCTCATTTTGATTACAGTATACTTTGCTAGGTTGGGGGACTGCCAAGGTACTTGAAAAACATTTATTTAACTTAAGTCTCCTGGTTATACTCCTTCAATTAGTGGCTGGCTCTCACAAAGGGGTTAGAAAGACTGCAATTCTTTATAGGCTGGCCAATCATGGTAGTGTCCCTTAGCCATCTCCCAGTAAGGGAGGAGATTTTCCTACTCAGAAGTGAGCACCTGAGTTTTCCTACTCAGAAGTGAGCACCTAGGCCAAGGTGAGTCAGGCTCCAAATTGATCAATGGCCTATAAGATGGCTTGATACCCAGGATCTGCCTAAATTGTTCTTTTTAAAAAAATTTTTTTTAATGTTTATTTACTTTTGATAGAGAGGGACTCATTAAATTTTTTTGTTTGTTTTAATGTTTATTTTTTTTTTATTTTTTTTTTTAATTTTTTTTTCAACGTTTTTTATTTATTTTTGGGACAGAGAGAGACAGAGCATGAACGGGGGAGGGTCAGAGAGAGAGGGAGACACAGAATCGGAAACAGGCTCCAGGCTCCGAGCCATCAGCCCAGAGCCTGTCGCGGGGCTCGAACCCACGGACCGCGAGATCGTGACCTGGCTGAAGTCGGACGCTTAACCGACTGCGCCACCCAGGCGCCCCTTAATGTTTATTTTTTTAAAAAAATGTTTATTTTATTTTTTGAGACAGAGAGAGACACAGCATGAGCAGGGAAGGGGCAGAGAGAGAGGGAGACACAGAATGTGAAGCAGGCTCCAGGCTCTGAGCTGTCAGCACAGAGCCCGACATGGGGCTCGAACTCACGAACTGTGAGATCATGACCTGAGCCGAAGTCGGACGCTTAACCGACTGAGCCACCCAGGCACCCCTTAATGTTTATTTTTGAGAGAGAGAGCAGATTGTTCTGATGGTGACCACACTGGAATGAGCAATGTCTTTGTCTTTAAGAGGATTAAGATACAGAGAGTTGACTGGTTGTGGGTGCGGGAGCTGAAAATACTGAGAGAAGGAGGTCTGCAGATGCCACGGCTTCCTCAAAGCTGTGAGGAAGCTGAGGTCAAGAGGAAGAGGAGGGGCATGGATAAGCCCCAGCCACCTAGCCTGAACTGTGTCTCACAGCCGGTAGCAGCTGTTCCTTGAATGGGATTTCCGAGGCCAGTGCATTTGGGAAAGTAAGAAGCTTGTCTAATGTTAACTCAGTGTTTCTCAGACCTACCTGACAACAGAACTCTTACCTGTTAACACATTTTTTTTGGTACACTTTATTTATTGTGTGTGTGTGGGAGAGAGAGAGAGAAAGAGTGCATGAGTGGGGAGGGGCAAAGAGAGAGAGGGAGAGCGAGTATCCCAAGTGGGCTCTCTGCTGTCAGCACAGAGCCCAACACAGGGCTTGAACCCACGACTGTGAGATCATGACCTGAGCCGAAATCAAGAGTCGAGTTGGATGCTTAACCGACTGAGCCACCCAGGCGCCCCTCCCCTCTTACCATCTTTTATAATACCATGTTCCATGGAACAGAGTTCAGAGTAGAGGCTGGCAGCAGAGGGTGGAAACTAATGGAAGGATGGCCGCAGAAACAGAGAGGCAGGTCTGTCCTCCTTTCGGGGGAGCCAGGGCACTCCTTGGCTAAGGGGGTGACAGGACTTCCTGGGCGTTTTATCTGTTTCACCCTCTGAACTGCCTTCCAGCCGTTGTGAGTTCTGGGCACAGCTGCCATAATATTTTAGTGTTTCTTATTTTTGTGAGTACTCTTATCTGAAACCTCCACTAATGAGGATGAATTGAGTCAGTCCTTTTTTTTTTTTCTTGTAACTGAGAGTCCCACTAATGTAACAGGACGTTAGAATGACTTTTTAGTTGTCTGCCCAGGTGCTATGTATGGCAGGTGACAAATGCCCCCACTTCCTCCGTGAAATGTCCGACCACCTGTGGAGGACGTGCTGAGAGACTGTAGAACCGGTGTTGCCAGCATTCACCCCTCAAGTGCTCCAGGCGAGGGTGCAGATGGTGAAGAATCACCATGGGCGTGGGCAATGAGAATTCTTTGAAGAGAGTCATCGAGGTGCCTTACTGGGGGAGAAGAGAGAGCCCACCCTCCCGGGGTTGTAAGGCGAATGAGGGAGGCTTCAGAGATTCAGGTGAAGGGATTGGTAGGTGTTTCTGGCCAAAGCCCACAGAGTAAGGCAAGAAAGTGAAGACGGAAAAAATGTACTCCCAGCAGTGGAGTACAGGTCTGAACAGGTGAGGCCCCAGGGAAAAGGAGGTGGGACTTGGCTTATCTCAAAAAGGACGATCTCCTGGAGGGCAAGGTGAACCCAGCGTTAAGAGGCTGGAGGTGGGGGAGCGCCTGGGTGGCCCAGTCAGTTAAGCGTTCGACTTTGGCTCAGGTCATGATCTCATGGTTAGCAAGTTCAAGCCCCACATCAGGCTCTGAGCTGTCAGCCCAGGAGCCTGCTTTGGATTCTGTCTCCCTCTGTCTCTGCCCCTCCCCCGCTCGTGCTCTGTCTCTGTCACTCTCTCAAAATAAATAAACATAAAAAAGATGTAAAAAAAAGAGGCCGGATGTGGGTAGTCTGGGGAACCAGAGCTGAGGGACAGCACCGGTGACCAGTGGGAGGAGCTCCCACCTATACTGGTGACTACATCAAGGTCCTCAGTGGGGAGGAGGGTCCCTGTGAGGAAGAAGAGCCAGTAATGCTAATCTGTTGCGCTGAGGCCTGATTTCAGATTACAACCCCACCAGCATAGGACTTTGGTGTCCCTACCTGTTTTCCCTCCCAGCCCTCCCCTCGCTCTGGAGGAGCCAGAAGCAGCAGAGGGTACAGGGTAGGGGCAGGGTAGGCATGGGGGGAGTGGGTGAGGCCCCATGCACCCCAACCCCAGCAGGTTTTCCTACTGGGGACATAGAGTGTTTGTAGATTAGCTGTTTGAGCAGACAAATTTTTTTTTTGCCTAGAAGTGACCGAAGGATTTTTATTTTCTGAGTGACTAGAGAATCTATGGGCCTCGGGCTGGGAAAGAGCAGGTCTGCAGGTGGATTTGCAGAGGTAGTCCTGCCTTTGGCTCATTCAGTTCTGCACTCCACACACTGGGAATTGCACAAAGCAAAAAATCAGTTTAAAGGGTTTATAAATGTTTACACTGCTTCCTCAGTAACTATTGTTGACCTAAGTAAAGAGGCAAAATGAGTCAAGCTCAAAAAGATGAGCTTATTCAGGAAGGGCAAAGGGATCGCTATTCAGGACAAGCAAACTGAAGCAAGCTGCAGGTGGGTCTGTTGAGGGCTGGGGCTGGCTCTATCTATGGGCAGGGAACGGAAGGAGGGGAAGTTCAGTTAGAGTCAGTTAAAGCGAAAAGCAAACAAAGACCTGCCTTGAAAAATTTCCCGAGCAGACAGAATCAGTCCAGTCCCACACACAAAGCTGAATTCAGCCCACTTTGCGGGACCAACCAGACCTGGGTCGGTCGCCTCCAGTTTATGCCTCTGGTGACACTTCTCACAGTCGATTAACAGAGAATCTCTCTGATCAACCTCCAATCAGCTAAGAAAATTCCAGCCCTATCCATTTTCTGTAAGTCGGATATTTACTGGGAATCACTCTTAGTTTTGTCTTCCTGAGGGCACTGTTGTGAGACTCCCTGTCGTTTTGTTTTTAATTTTTTTAATGTTTATTTTTGAAAGAGAGAGAGAGAGAGACAGAGCGTGAGCAGGGGAGAGACAGAGAGAGAAGGAGACACAGATCCGAAGCAGGCTCCAGGCTCTGAGCTGTCAGCACAGAGCCTGACTCGGGGCTTGAACCCACAAGCCGTGAGATCGTGACCTGAGCGGAAGTCGGATGCTCAACCAGCTGAGCCACCCAGGTGCCCCTGAGACTCCCTGTTTTATATCCTCTGGTTGGATTTTAGATTGAAATTGTTTCACACTATGCACGAACTAATTCTAACGTAAAAGATTTTGGACACAAACCAGTTCCTGCCCTCGAAGAGCATGCAGTATAGTTTGAGAAGTCCCAGGTGAGCCTGGGGCTTTCTTACTTCAGGTCGTCTAAGAATCACAGTAGTGCCTCTGATTCAGTAGGTCTTGGTTGGGACCTAGGAATCTGCATTTGAACAAGTCCCCTTTTCTAAGACCACTGATGGAGAAATAATAATCCAGCCTTCTAACCAGCACCATACACCAAAGCATTTTTTAAAAATGTTTATTTATTTTGAGAGAGAGAGAGAGTGGGGGGCAGGGGAGGGCAGGGGCAGAGAGAGAGAGGGAGAGAGAATCCCAAGCAGGATCCGCACTGTCTGCACAGAGCTTGATGGAGGGCTTTATCCCACAAACAGTGAAATCATGACCTGAGCTAAAATCAAGACTCAGACTCTTCTTAATCACTGAGCCATCCAGGTGCCCCACACCCCAAGCAGTTTTAATACCTTAGCTCTTTCTTTCTCTCGTTCCTTTGTTCTTTCTTTCAACATTTATTTATTTTGAGAGAGAGAGAGAGAGAGAGAGAGAGCGAGCAGGGGAGGGACAGAGAGAGGTGGAGAGAGAGAGAATCCCAAGCAGTCTCCACACTGTCAGCTTGGAGACTGACTCGGGACTTGATCCCATGAATTGTGAGATTATGACCTTAGTTGAAATGAAGAGTTAGAGGCTTAACCCACTGAGCCAGCCGGGCGCCCCCTAGCTCATGCATTATTGACTGCTACAGAGTTTACCCCCGATCTTGGACGATACTACTCAGCCATTTGGATAAAACAAAGTTTCTTCCTGTTCTTTTATTTTTTAACTGATTTTTTTTTTTTTTTTTTTAGAGTAGGCTCCACGCCCAATGTGGGGCTTGAACTCTTGACGCTGTGATTAAGAGTCATGTGTTCTACCGACTGAGCCAGCTAGGTGCCCCACTTTATTTTATTATTATTTTTTAAGTAATCTCTACTCCCAATGTGAGTACTCCTAAGACCTTGAGATCAAGAGTCACATGCTCTGCCAACAGCCAGGTGTCCCTCTGCCTGTTCTTTATTTCATTAAAGGAAAACCACTGGATAGATTTTCACCAAATTAGAAGAGTATGTTTGGGTTTGTCTGACTTAAAAGAAAGGATAAAGGAAATTTATTTCGGGAGATCCTGAGGAGGGGATCCTTGCAAGAGAGAGGCGGCTGTATTCAGAGCAGAATCAGGCACTGAATTCTGACAACGACACTCTCCCAAGAGCAGGCTGGGCTCAGGGAGGAAGCAGCAGCAGTTTATTGGTTTAATGGTGGTTAATGATTGATGTGAGCTGCCCAGAGAAGGTCAGGTACACGAGAACAGAATTTTCAGAAAAAGTCTGCAGGAGAAAATGGACTAGAAACATGTGAACAGAGCATTCTAATCCTCATTTAGCTGTTTATCATGGACATTTGGGCAAGAGTCTTGTGTTTTCTGTTTCCCTAATTATAGAATTTTCACAGTGCTGACTTTTTTTCACAGGGTTGTTGTAAGGAATAATGAATGAAATCCCATGTTTGCACTTGGGTACTTTATGAAGATGAGGTGTTTTTTTTTTTTTTTAAAGATGGGTTTTGGGGTGCCTGGGTGGCTCAGCTGGTTGAGTGTCCGACTTCAGCTCAGGTCATGACCTCACGGTCTGTGAGTTCGAGCCCCGCGTCGGTCTCTGTGCTGACAGCTCAGAGCCTGGAGCCTCTTTCAGATTCTGTGTCTCCCTCTGTCTCTGCCCCCTCCCCTGCTCATGCTCTCTCTCTCTCTTTCTCTCTCTCTCTCTCTGTCAAAAATAAATAAACATTAAAAAAAGTAAAAAAAAAAAAGATGGGTTTTAGTTGTATGTTAAAAATGCAGAATAAGTGGGATAAGCTAGATTTTATTGCAAGATGGATTTAATTTAATCTCGTGTTCTCTTATAGTGTGTTATTCCCTTTATTGTTTGTTTTGATGACTCAGTTTACAATATGATGTGATTTACAATTTTTTTTAATGTTTATTTATTTATTTATTTATTTTTTAACTTTTTAAATTTATTTTTGAGACAGAGAGAGACAGAGCATGAACTGGGGACGGGCAGAGAGAGAGGGAGACACAGAATCGGAAGCAGGCTCCAGGCTCTGAGCCATCAGCCCAGAGCCCGACGCGGGGCTCGAACTCACGGACTGCGAGATCGTGACCTGAGCTGAAGTCGGATGCTCAACCAACTGAGCCACCCAGGCACCCCAAATGTTTATTTATTTTTGAGACAGAGAGAGACAGGGCATGACTGGGGGAGGAACAGAGAAGGAGACACAGAATCCAAAGCAGGTTCCAGGCTCTGAGCTGTAAGCACAGAGGCTGGCAGGGGACTTGAACTCACGAGCTGCAAGGACGTGGCCTAAGCTGAAGTCAGATGCTTAACAGACTGAGCCACCCAGGCGCCCCAGTGTGATGTGATTTTAAAGTCACATGTGATTAGATTAAAAAAATCTAATGTGTGAGGTGCCTGGTTGGCTCACTTGGTGGAATATGACTCTCTTGACCTCAGGGTTGTGAGTTTGAGCCCCACGTTGGGTGTAGAGGTTACTTAAAAATAAAATCTTGAGGTGTTGCCAGCGCAGAGCCTTCTTGGGATTCTCTCTTTCTCTCACTTTCTCTCTGCTTCTCTCCTGCTCATGCTCTCTCTGTCTCTCTCAAAATAAGTAAATAAAAACTTAAAAAAAATGAAAATATCTAAAAAAAAACAAGCTAATGTAGGAAAATTAGGGTGTTCTAATGGGTGTCCACCAATTAGAACATGGGGTGGACATTATTTTTAGAAAGGTGAGTAGGATTTTAGGGATAGAACAAATATGGAGAAGTATGCTAAGCAACTGACTATGGACTTAAACTCTTTTGGTTATTAATTTGCTAAGGGGCCCTGAGCCATGAATATAGATGAAAATCTATGAAAATTGACACGTGTACTCAGATTGGGGCAATATATCATCACCACACCCAAGATATGGTATAATAAGAACATCTTAAATATTTAACATAATGCTATGCTGTATAATTACACATATGGCATTATCTTTAATAGGAGCTGATTAATGAACGTGACATAAAGCAAGGATTAATATTAGCTCTTCAGACACTGATGTTCAGATAGCCACCGGAAAAGTCATTTTTCTCCAAGTTCTTTTCCTTAAGGATTATAGAAATGTCAATTGTTTTTGCAGTTTCCATTTCAAGAAGCAGTTATTCATACTCCCCAGAGAACTCTTCCCTAACAGACGACAGTAAAACTTGGAATTAATGGCGGTGACATTTGAGACCTAAATTACTGCCTTCGTGGTTTAAATAATTATCCTGCCATGTCTATGCAAGAGACTTTCCAATTTTTCACTTTATTCCTGGGTTATCTCTCATCTCCACTGCTTGTCTCTTATGGCTCAATTTCTAATTTCCCCCTGAAAGTTCTCCTGCTTATTAACAGTACTTTTATGGTAACTCATCTAAAATAGTTTTTCAACAAGCTCTTCTCAAAGGTCCTCTCTTGCTGTCCATTTGTTTCTTCATTTTGACACTGAATGGATGCTATGCACTGGTCCTTTCTGCAGATGTATTTTTATATTTCCTCACCTCTATTTCTTTGTTAACTTTATTCCCCAAAGGTGACCACCATATACATAATTTATTTTTTAGAGAAGTTTTAGGTTCACGGCAAAACTGAACAGAAGGTACAGAGATTCCTCATGTATCCCCTCTCCCCACGCATGCAGTCTTGTCTTCTCCATTATCAGTGTTCCCCAACCAGGGTGGTACATTTGGTACAGTTGGAAAACCTACATTTATACATCATAATTACCCAGAATCTCCAGCTTTTGTTAGAGTTCACTTTTTTTTTTTTTTTTTGAGCATAGTTGATGCACAACATTACATTCGTTTTAGGTGTACAACTTTGTGATAATTAGGGTTAACTATTGGTGATGCACCCTGTATAGGTTTGGACAACTATATAATGAAATGCATCCATTATAGTATCCATTATGGTATCCTACAGAGTAGTTTCACTGCCCTCAAATTCTCTGTGCTCCCCTATTCACTCCTCTCCCCTGACTGTCCATTTTTAAATAAACAATTGTTAAGTGCCTGCTACCAACTGGAAATGGACTGGTCACTTCAAAAACAAACTAAAAATTAGGTTCCATGTCATTAAGAATTATACAGTCTGTGGGGAAGGCAGTTACATAAACAAATAATGTAATGAGTTAAATTGCTTTAATGAGGTTGTGTATCAGTGTTGATAGGGCCCTAGCAGAGACGGTGCTCATAAGTCAACCTGCGAAATATAGAGAAGGCCTCCCAACAGACATATCTTCTCTAGTAGGAGTGTGCTGGTATGCAGTGTGGGGAGGGGTTGGTACAGAGATGCCCGGGGATGGTATCTAAGCTGAGAGAGTGGCATGTGCAAAGGTCCAGCAGCTCTGGAGGACAAGGCGTGCTTGGAGTGACTACAGCAGTTTAGTATGTTTGAAGAACTGGCTGTGGGATGGGGTGCAGGAGATGGGACTTGGAAGGAAAGCAGGGACAAAGATCATGAAAGGCCCTGAATATCATGGAAAAGGAGTTTACTAGATTTTACCTTGGAGCCACTGGGGAGCCACTGAAGAATTCTGAGCAGTATACGGATATGATCAGATCGTTATGTTAGAAAAATCCAGTCTGGTGGAAGGGTGGAGGATAGGTTAGAGGGCAGCAAGATGGGAGGTAAGAAAGGCCAGTGAGGGTGTTTTCATAATATTTCATAATATTTAGGGAGACAGCAAGGGAAAGAATAGGGCAGTGAGGAGGGGTTGAAGAGGAGAGATTTAGGAGGTGCCCAGGTTGGGTAGTTGATTGGATGGGGTGCAAGAAGAGGGAAGTTTCTAGCTTGGTCATTTCGACATTTATCAAGATAGAGAAGACAGAGGGGCACCTGGCTGGCTCAGCTGGTAGAGCATGTAACTCTTGATCTCAGGGTTGTGAGTTTAAGACCCACATTAGGTGTAGAGACGACTAAAAACAAACAAAGACAGAAAGAGGAGTGGGTTTTGGGGGGAGGGCATTGGGGAGAGGAAAGATGTGTTTGGTTTTAAGTATAGTGAGTGTGAGGAGCTGCTGGAACATTCAGCAGGGAATGTCAAGTTGAAAGGCTCCACAGGTCTGCAGCTAAGAAGAAAATTCTGAGCTAGAGATATTGATTTGGGAGTCATGCTGTGGGTGGGTGTGGTAAGTGTGAGTAGAGTAGGTGAGTAAGTATGAAAAGGCTGAGGAAGAAGAAAGAGAAGACAAGATGAAAAATGAAAGAGTCTCAGGCTGCAGACAGGATGATAGTTCAACCCTAAGTACTTCAACTGGTGTCTTTGAAGAACAAGGAGGTTCTCCTAGGTAACTAAGACATCAGTTTTACATCAAAGAAAATACACATTACTTCAAAAACTTTCAAAATTTTGTCTATACTCAAATTCCCCTGGCTGTGCTTTTTTTTTTTTTTTAAGTTTATTTATTTATTTTGAGAGAGAGAGAGCCTGAGCAGGGGAGGGCAGAGAGAGAGGGATAGAGTCCCAAGCAGGCTCTGCACTGTCAGCACAGAGCCTGACATGGGGCTCGAACACACAAACCATGAGATCACCTCCTGAGCAGAAATCAACAGTGTCATGCTTAACTGGCTGAGCCACCCAGGCGCCCCACCCCAAACTGTATTTTGAAGATGTTTCTTAAAACCCAGGCTCTAACTGGGGTGTCTGGGTGGTTCAGTCGGTTGAGCACCCGACTTTGGCTCAGGTCATGATCTCAGGGTCTGTGGGTTCTAGCCCCCTGTGCTCTGTGCTGACAGCTCGGAGCCTGGAGTCTGCTTCAGATTCTGTGTCTCCCTTTCTCTCTGCCCCTCTCCCGCTCATGCTCTCTCTCTCAAAAATAAATAAACATTAAAAAACAAAACAAAACAAAAACCCAGACTCCAATCAAGTTCCATGTACTGCATTTGACTGTTACCTTTCTTTAGTCTCAGTCTGGAAAGCCCCCCTACCTCCCTCTATTCTCTGTGGGATTGAGTGCCTTTGAGAGTCCAGGTCAGTTGTTCCACAGGGGACAGTCCACATTCTGGATCATAGATTTGGGTCAGTCATTTCCAGTAGTTCACCATGAGTGATATTTCTACCTCCGACTGCGTCACATCAGAGAGATTCTAATGTCAGGGTCAGGCGCCTTTAACAGTCCATTTTGACGACAGTATCAGAAACTGTTCAAACTATTGCACCTGACGAATATATATATTTGGATCCAAATGTTACATATACGGCCTGGCCTTTTCTACAAAGTGATACATATTCTGAGTCTTTTATCTTTGATAGATAGCCCAAGTCAGCTGTGGATTCTGATTGTTTTTTTCTTGATTTAATTTTCCTATAGAAACCTGTGTTGCAAATGGCTTGTTCTGAGTGAGGCCCTGTCTGGCTCAGTGATATGCAAAGACTTTGGTCAGACTGGTTCACTGACATGACTACTTTTCTGTCTCACCGACCACTATCCCCCACAACTCTGACAGATAACCCAATGTTTAAGGGATGGACAGAGAAAGAGTTGCCTGCTGAGAAGACCCAGAAGGAGTAGCCAGAGAGAGAACCAGGAACGAGAGAATGTTTATATTAGTCAGGGATCTTTTGATAGTAAGTATAACAGAAGCCAGACTGTGTTGGAGTCTTCCAGAAGAGTGAGTCAGCAGGCAGGATTCAAAAGAGTAGGTGCTTATGCGGGGTGGATATTTATTGGGGTTAACTAATTTATGGTGAGTCACCTTTGTTTCTTAAATGATCTTGAGCCAGAAGGCAGGGAAAGGGTGGCCTCTGGCCCAGGGACTCAGAATCTGGAGTCTGAACTTCTCTTCTTATGGAATGATCTCAGCTCAGTCTTTAAGATTTTCCATGCTTGAATTTTACAACCTGTAAAACCAGGTAATATTATCCACTTATGATATTAGGGGACTGTATCTGTTGACATTTCTGAGAGGTACCATTCGAACAGACTGTTGAACACGTTACTGTTGAGGGGAAACCTAGAAACCCTTGTAAGCCACTCCTGTGATCTGAATGTTCTCTAAGCCACAATTGTGGAAGAACCGGTTTCTGAGAGAAAAGCTTAGTGACATTCTTTAGAAAAATCTTCCTCATGGATGACGCTCATGTACCAGTGAGAGCATACTGATTTTTTGATTTAATAGCATTTTTGATGTAAAGGCATATATTTTCCTGCCTTTGATTTTCATAAACCCTTGAAGCTGGCAACCTTTTCTGTAATACTGAGACTCTGTTTAAAAATAATTTAATAATACTAAATCACTATATGGGTGCCTGGAGGGCTCAGTTGGTTAAGCATCTTGACTTTGGCTCAGGTCATGATCTCATGGTCCATGGGTTCGAACCCTGCGTCGGGCTCTGTGCTGACAGCTCAGATTCTGAGTCACCCTTTCTCTGCCCCTCCCCTGCTCACGCTCTCTCTCTCTTTCTCAAAAATAAGTAAACATTAAAAAAATAAAAAAAAAACCAAACAACAAACTAAGGGATCACTAAGCTACTTGGGACTTAACTATACTTTTAAAAAATGTTCCATTCAACTTATTCTTTTTTACGTTTTAAATTGTGGTAAAATATACATAACGTAACACTTCCCATTTTAATCATCTTTACATGTACAGTTCAGTGGCATTAAGTACATTCACCTTGTTGTGCCACCAACACCATCATCCATCTCCAGAATCAGCCATACTTCTTTAGAAATGAAAGTGAATGATTTGTCTTTTGGCTTTAGTGATTCCTTCTGCCGGGGATCTGTAATGAGGTGGCAGGCTGAGTAAATCCTTGCTCCTGGGAAGTCTCTTTGTTGTTGCTGTTGTTTTTAAAGCAGGCCTCACACCCAGCGTGGAGCCCAATGTGGGGCCTGAATTCCCTGTTGAGATCAAGACCTGAGCTAAGATCAAGAGTCGGATGCTTAGCCAACTAAGCCACCCAGGCACCCCAAGAAGCCTCTTACTTTTGAGGAAGCGTTCTGCAATGAAATGAAGAGATATGAAGACCAGAGGCCCCCATAAAAAAGTCTGACCTTGTCAGGGTCCACAGTAGTTAAGGATTTCTACTGCAGTTTAGCCCGAAGTTTCTCACAGCTCTTGTTTGCTGACACACTAAACTGAGTTTTATGTGGAGGGCAGAAGAGAGTTCCCAGGTTTTCCTGACGTCTGGAGCTCCAGAGGGCTTAAGGGCTGAACGGTGCTGGCAGCACATCTCTGGCCCAAATCCATCAGCCTCTGCCACCTGTGTGGCTGCAACACTGAAGTGGACCGGGATGGGGGCTGTGAGCGGGTGAAGTGGCACAGGACCTGTCCTCGGGGAGTGAGTAGGGCACTGTCCCAGCCTGCTGACTCGAGGAAAGAAAGGTCACACGCGTGCAGTTGAAATCAGCTTAACATCCTGTTGGGTGGGAGCCGGATGGCTAGTAGTTTCGAAATTCCAAGCATAGAACTTCAGTGATCTTCAACTCTTTCTCCATATTCAGTCTTTCTTTAGCATCATATGAAAGAGAGATATCGTCTCCAAAAGGGTTCACTCAACACCTGTTCCCTAAAGACCTCCTGGTTCCAAACGTGACCTCATCCATACTTACCTTTTCTATCCAAGTGTGTTGATGACAGGTGTTAATGAGCTCACGGTTTACAAGCCAGGGTCATCCTGAAGGCCAACAACGGGTCCCAGGTGTCCTCCTGACTGGGTTAAATGTCTCCTCTGGAGGACTGGGTTGTTTTTCCCTTCGATGTGGAAATAAAAGTTTGTCATTTATATTTGTGACGGAAAGTGCCTTTGTTGTTGCCCGGTAGCTCTTCCGGGGAGGGAATTGGGTAACCTTCTTGTTGGATTAAGAAATCCTCTGCAAGTGAGTTCAAGGTCATGGGGTCTGCACAGCCAGGACTTGATGCAATAGGGCTCTGCACTGTTCTCCTGGAGGGATGCCTCGGAGAGTGCCAGGACAGCCTGCTCCTGCCCCAGAGAGTAGCCCGCCATGTACCGCTCTGTGATACCTGTCATGTGTGGGTACCAACTGCCTCTGTTTCTCAGCTCTCCTCTGTAGCATGGGACGCCTGGTGGCGGGATATGACCTCCTTGTTCATCATCTGTGTTGATTTATGAGAATCATGTAAGGAAACATATTGGACCCACAGTAGGAAAGGGAAATGTAGGCAGAGCAAGAGACTTGGTCAGTGGATTGACTGGCATGTCTGTCAGTCTGTGCATCTGTCTGCCTTTCTCTTCCTTGCTCCCTGGTGTCTTGTCTTTCTCTTGGTTTCTCTCTCTCTGTCTTGTGTCTATGTGTGTCTCAGTATGTCTTTCTCCATTTCTGAGCATATGCTAAATTTCAACTATGTGCCAAGTATGATGCTAGATTCTGAGTCTAAAGGCAAATAAGACACTCTGAATAATAATAGTAACAATGTATCTGACTTTGTTACTAGCTGCTTAGCATATACCAGACTCTGTCTTAAAAGCTTTATATGGGCGGGGGTGGGGGGGTATCTGGGTGGCTCAGTCAGTTAAGTGTCTGACTTCAGCTTAGGTCGTGATCTCACAGTTCACCAGTTTGAGCCCCACATCGGGCTCTGTGCTGACAGCTCAGAGCCTGGAGCCTGCTTCAGATTGTGTCTCCCTCTCTCTGCCTGTCCCCTGCTCATGCTCTGTCTCTCTCAAAAATAAATAAACATTAAAAAAATTTAAAAAAAAAAGGAAGTCTGATAAACTAATATAAGTGGTATCTAATTATCCCTTAATAATGAGTAAAAAAAAAAAAAAAAAGAGACTTCACTGTGGAAACCCTTCAGATCGGTGCCTCAGAGTTCAGAACCTCTTGCAACTTTGTAAGAAGAATGTGCTTATCATTTCTGGGGTTTATGGGAGAAGGAAAACTGCCATGATATTTAGGCAAAACTTTCCCTAAAACACCAGGGTATAGTAAAATCACAGTACAGAGCATGTGGTTGGGAAATACTGAACAACACAAGTTTATGTTGCTTGAAAATGTTCCTTATGACAGATTGCAACGTCTACCAAAGCAATGATGTAAGCTGTGGAACTAGTTTTGCATGGCCTGAAGTTGAAGCTTTTTATATTTCACCATTTCATTACTTCACAACTTCATGCATCGGAATTGCAGGCTGATTCAGATCCTGGGAAGGAATTTAAATTCCTGGACTGACTGTGAACTCTGGGCAGGTGGCAACCATAGGGCTCCACTAATTTGGCCTTGACCAACTTCAGCCCAAGAGCCTAGGAATCGGGTGCAGACTTTAGAGTTGCACAGAATGGTATGAGCTCTTCTTTTCCCCTGGTCAATTGAGGAAATAATATGAGATCCTTCTCCCATTGACAACTGAAATTTCCACACTAGGTCTGAGATGTGCTGAGAATGAGTTCTCATCTGTTTTGTTTGAGCTCGGTTTTTGGCCTTAATTTGGCCATAGTAGAGTGAAATCCCGTATGCCTCTGTCTATAGCGCTTCTGTGTTTTGCAGGAGGGGAGTGAGTGGGGGCTCCTCAGGATTTTCCTCCATGTTTAATGAGAGCTGCTGGTGGCCCTCAAGGTTTGGAGAACCTCAGGGTGAGCTTCTGCCAGGTTGTTCTGGGCGGTGGCTCCTTGAACAACTTTGTGTTCACACTTGCCATTAGCCCTTCACTTACAAAATGTCTTTTGAGGTTGGATGTGCCACAGGGCTGGCCGTCTTGGCTTGGCCAACGGGTGACTTTGACAATGATTTAGCTTTTGAATCTGTCCTTGTCACTTGCCAGGTTGCTTGTGCCATACATAAAGTGCAGGCTGCGGGGTAGATTGAGTCTGCTTTTCCTGGCAGTCCTGACACTGTGTGAAGGAGCCGTGTGCGAGGATAAAGGCTGGAGTTGTAGGAAGCAGATTAATGCTGGTGTGAGAGCTCTGATCTTGGGCTCCCGGGGCCCAGATCCCACTGTTTGGTCCTGGCAAGCCTCAGAGGCTCTCTGACCCTCAGGATCCTCATCTGTGATTATAACACACACCTTATGGGATTGTTGGGGCGGGGGGTGGGGGGGGACCAGCAAGATGCCTGTAAACGGCAGTGCTGCAGGGGCTGAGCTGGGTGGGGGCACTTCTTTCTTGCTATTTGGATGTCAGTACGTACTCTGTGGTGTGTGGTGCCATTCTTGATGCCAATGGAAAGAGATACATGGGGTGGTCTTTTAGGAATTCTCTATTTCAACAGATATTTTTAGTGCACTTGAAGCAAAGCTCACATAGATATACATAAAATAGTGTATACATCTTAAACAAGTAGGTTCCTGAACAAAAAAATTACGTTTTGTATTTTGGTGAACAGGAGATTGTACTGGTTGGGAGATAGATCTTCATGTGGCTGCAAATGCATCATCGGAATCTTCAGGGTCCAGATGGAAATCCAAGGGCTCTTTGGTTAATCAAAGACAGAGAAGGTGTAAAAGGAGGGAGAGGACGTTTCAGGCCAGCATTTTCCCAGATGCCTACAGAACACGTAACCTACAAGATTTTCTGTCATAAAAGGGGTCTGCACTCAAAAAGGGTTGGAAACGAAATCAGGTTAAGACATGTTGCTTTATGGGGGCACCTAGGTGGCTCAGTCAGTTAAGCATCTGACTTTGGCTTAGGTCATGATCTCGTGGTCCGTGAGTTTGAGCCCCCCATTGGGCTCTGTGTTGACAGCTTGGAGTCTGAAGCCTGCTTCAGATTCTGTGTCTCCCTCTCTCTATGCCCCTCCCTGTGTGTGCTCTGCCTCTCTCTCTCAAAAATAAATAAACATGAAAAAGAAAGAAAGAAATGTTGTTTTACTAAGCACATGTCTTCCCCCAACCCCACAAGACAATGCATAATAAATATATTAAGATTTCTGAGATGTTTGGTAGCAAGAAAACCTCGCATAACCCAACATTTTTCAAACTCATTTGAATAAGAAACTTTTTCCAGGTGTCTTCTATTTAAATCCAGTGGGCAAAGGTTGAGAAACACAGCTTTAATTGTTGGGTGTGGTGTGAGGTTGTTTGTATAAGATTGAGTTGTGAATGGGTTTTTTCTGGAAAATTTTCCAGAGAAGTAATACAGATAGAAATTATATGGCCTTGTGAGTAGGCTTTATCCTTGTTTAAAAATTTTCTTATTTCCTCACCTTTTCTTACGAACTATTTCAAACACAAAGAAAAGTTGAAAGATTGGCTTCAGGAGTAGAACTCCGAACTTACATACACATTGTAACACATCACTTCTCAGTGTTTAGCAAACCTCACTTATGAATGCAAATATTAGGACCCTGATCACTTAGGGATGTAATTTTGTGGTAGAGTTTTTTCTTACGGTCTAATTAATTATTAAACAGTGTCCTTTAAATTATGATAGTTGCATATCTACATGGATTAAAACACTGCCAAAAAAAAAAGAATACAAATATTTATTTATAGAACCGCAATGTCATTGCCCATACTAAGAAAATTAACCATCTAAATCGACTTAATGTTTAGATTTCCCCAATAGCTCCCTCAGTATGTCTTTAAAACTGTTTTTTAATCAAATGCATTACATTTTTTGTTACTTATTTTAACCTCTTTTCCTCTTAATCTCTTTCCTTTCCCCCCATGACATTGACCTTCTGAAGAGTCCAGGCTAGTGATCTTCCAAAATGTTCTACATTCTAGATTTGTCTTTTTCCTCATTATGTGCACTGTTTCTCGACCCTGGCTGCACAACAGAACCACTTGTCCTGATTGGCGTTAAAGGCAGGGGGAGGAATTGGACCACTCTGTTCTCACTGAAGGTTATTTAAATAAAACTGAGAGCCTAGAAAAGAGAATACCAATGCCTGAGTTCCACCATAAGCCAATTAAATCAGAATCTCTAGAAATGAAGGCCAGGTGGCCCTCGTTTCAGAATTCTCCTGGTGATCCTACTAAGCAGCCAATGTTAGAAACCATGTCTCTATCTCTTGTATATCCTATAAGCTAGAAGTTAGACTCAAGATATTACATTTCATTCAGAATACCTTGACTGTATACTGTTGTCTCCTGGGAAACTAAAAAATTACTGATGCTTGGGTCTCACCCCAGAGATTCTGGTCTGGCAACATCACCTAGGTGTTGGGAGTTTTAAAATCTCAGGTGATTTTAATGCAGTCAACAACACCCACTGCCTTAGGTTATATTGTGTGTTTAATTTGCATCCTACCGGGAAGCATATAATGTCACACTTTTCCATTATGTGTGAGGCTCAGTTCAACCTCTGGGTTTAGGTGGTCGTCACCAGACTTCTTTGTTGCAAAGGTACAATTGCTCTCCTTCGTAAAGGTAAGTGGTCTCTGGGATGATACTTTTCCACTGTAGGAATCTGGTTTTCACCCAACCATTGTAGCCTCTGTTGGTGATTGTTACCTCCGTCAGTTATTATATCGGGGGTTAAAAATGGTGATCTTCTAATCTTGTCATTCCTTCTACCTATGTTAGTGGTTTTCTTTTGTAAAGAAGAGCTGTCCTGTTTATCCTCTCCTTGCTCCCTGGACTCATGTATTTTCATTTAATCACCAGCTACAATCATTAGCCTTTTTTGATGTTCAGATTGTACTAAATTTGGCCAGTGGGAACCCCTTGAAGCTGGTTTTTTTAAAAGCACAAGTTTTAGGGGTGCCTAGGTGGCTCAACATCTGACTTCGGCTCAGGTCATGATCTCATTTTTGTGAGTTCAAGCCCTGCGTCGGTCTCTGTGCTGACAGCTCAGAGCCTGGAGCCTGCTTCTGATTATGTGTCTCCCTCTCTCTCTGCCCCTCCTCTACTCGTGCTCTGTCTCTCTTTCTCTCAAAAAATAAATAAACAATAAAAAAGGTACAAATTTTAAATAGAATGTTAACACATAGAGCAATACATACACAAAAATCAAGTTTATAGTTCAGGGTTTTTTTTCCCCCACAGAGCAAACACCTGTGTAATCAGTTCCCTGATCAGGAAACAGAACATTGCCAGTAGCCTAAAATCCCCATCACACCCTCTTCCTATCACTACTGCCCCTGTCAAGTCTAACCACCAGTCTTGCTTCTAAGCCTATCGATCAGGTTGCCTGTTTTGGAACATTGTGTATGTGTACAAGAGTACATACAGCGTGTACTATTATTTTTACTTTTTATTTTTTAGAGAGAGTAAAAGAGGTTGTGCATGCATATGCACAAGCTGGGGAGGGGCAGAGGGAGTAAGAGAGAGAGGGAGAGAGAGAGAGAGAGAGAGAGAGAGAGAGGATCCCAAGCAGGCTCCGTGATGTGGGGCTCGATCCCACGATCCTGGGATCAGGGCCTGAGCCAAAATCAAGAGTTGGACGCTCAACCCACCGAGCTACCCAGGTGCCGTGCATGTACTCTTATGTCTGGCTTCTTTGTGAGTCATTATGTTCATGAGATTCGTCTGTGATGTGTATGGTTGTAGTTCTTTTCTCCCCCACTGCTCCTGCAATTTATTTATCCATTTTAGTATAGGAGGACATTTGGGATGATTCTGTTTTCTATTTCAGTAGTGCTGCTATGGAGATTCTGGTACTTGTCTTTGGGGAAACACCTATCTAAGGGTGGAATTGCTTGCTCAGAGGGTATGTTCAACTTTACTGATACTGTCAAACAGTTTTCCCCTGCCTGGGCTCTGGAATCAGCCATTTTTCTGAGGAGCCCTGTTTCTTTTGAATAGGGAACAGTATTTGTTTGTTTGTTTGTTTATTTATTTTGGGAGAGAGAGAGAGTGCAAGCATGAGTGGGGGAGTGGTAGAGAGAGGGAGAGAGAGGGAGGGAGGGAATCCCAAGCAGGCTCTGCGTCGCTAGTGTGGAGCCCAGTGCAGGGTTCGATCCCACGAACTGCAAGATCATGACTTGAGCTGAAACCAAGCGATGTTTAACTGACTGAGCCAGCCAGGCACCCCTGAATAGGGAATAGTATTTAAACTCATGTCTGGGTGCTAGTTGTGCTCATTGTTACTGGGAAGGTATTGCTTTTGGTTCCTTTTAGTGGACAAAGCTAGGGAATACGTTAAAGAAAACAATCGTGTTTGAACTGATACTTTCCATTCCAATCCAATTTAACATTACAGGTTTTTTTTCCTCAAAAAAAAAAAAAAGGATTTTTATTTTCCATGTGCATCTCTTTTCTCTTATGTTGAAAATCTTTGATCCTCGTAACATCACTATGTTTTATTTGCTTTACTTTACCTTTACCTGAAACAGTTGCAAAATGACAATACTAATACTATTGACAATAGTATTATATGAGTGAAGTGATGTGTGTATGAAGCTTCAGATTTCTTTGGATTTTTTTTTTTGCCTCTTGGGAGCAACTCTGATATTGACTTGAATGCTTTAAATCTCATGAGGAGGATGAGGAGTTCATCCAGTGGTTGTAGAATGGGAGTGTTGTGCTCGGAATACTGACTGTGGCACTTGGCCCTTCTAGGCAATTACTGCTGTTAAGCTCCCACTCTTTGTCCCTCCCCTCTCCTTTCTCTGTATCGCTTCTGGAGGGGTTTCAAGGTGTCACTGGGGAGGGGTGCACATCTGAGGGGTGTGCTTCCTTCTCTCATTTAGAGGCTCTGTGGTCATCACCCTCTCCCAGGGTCACCACCCAGGTTGCGATGGTTAATTTTGTGTGTCAGCTCAGCTAGGCTATGGTGCCCAGTTGTTTGGTCATATATCAGTCTAGATGCTGCTTGGTCGTGTATCAGTCTAGATGCTGCTGTAAAGGTATTTTTTTTTTCTTTTTTAAGATCTGACTAACTTAAATCAGAAGACTTTGAGTAAGGCAGATTATCCTACATAATATGGTAGGCCTCATCCAATCAATTGAAAAACAAATTTTGATATAATTTATTGTCAAATTGGTTTCCATACAACACCCAGTGCTCATCCCAACAAGTGCCCTCCTCAATGCCTATCACCCACTTTCCCCTCTCCCCTACCCCCCACCAACCCTCAGTTTGTTCTCAGTATTTAAGAGTCTTATAGTTTGTCTCCCTCCCTCTCTGTAACTGCCCCCCCCAATAAGTTTCTCAAGATCCACATATGAGTGAAAACATATGGTATATGTTTTTCTCTGACTTATTTCACTTAGCATAATACCCTCCAGTTCCATCCACGTTGCTGCAAATGGCCAGATTTCATTCTTTCTCCTTGCCAAGTCGTATTCCATTGTATATATTAACCACATCTTCTTTATCCATTCGTCAGCTGATGGACATTTAGGCTCTTTCCATAATTTGGCTCTTGTTGAAAGTGCTGCTATAAACATTAGGGTACAACTGTCCCCATGCATCAGCACTCCTGTATCCCTTGGGTCAATTCCTAGCAGTGCCATTGCTGGGTCATAGAGTAGTTCTATTTTTAATTTTTTGAGGAACCTCCATACTTTTTTCCAGAGTGGCTCCACCAGTTTGCATTCCCACCAACAGTGCAAGACCACAAAAGACCCCAAATAGCCAAAGTAATAATGAAGAAGAAAACCAAAGCAGGAGGCATCACAATCATAGATTTAGCCTCTACTACAAAGCTGTAATCATCAAGACAGCATGGTATTGGCACAAAAACAGACACATAGACCAATGGAATAGAATAGAGACTCCAGAATTGGACCCACAAAAGTATGGCCAACAAATCTTTGACAAAGGAAGAGTATCCAATGGAAAAAAGACAGTCTCTTTAACAAATGGTGCTGGGAGAACTGGACAGCAACATGCAGAAGAATGAAACTAGACCACTTTCTCACACCATTCACAAAAATAAACTCAAAATGGATAAAGGACCTGAATGTGAGACAGGAAACCATCAAAACCCTAGAGGAGAAAGCCAGAAACAACCTCTTTGACCTTAGCCACAGCAATTTCATACTTGACACATCTCCAAAGGCAAGGGAATTAAAAGCAATCAATTGAAAATCTTAAAAGAAAAGACTCAGGTGCCTTAAAGAGGAAAAATTTCTGCTTCCAGACTGTCTTCACACTTAAGACATCAACTTATTGTTGGGATTGATAGCCTACCCCCTGGATTTGGGATTTGCTAGGCCCCACAAAGGTATGAACCAATTCCTTAAAACCCGTCCCCCACCCCCCACTATTGGTTCTGTTTCTATGGAGATCCTGACTAGAACAATGGTTATCTCAAATTTCAGACAAAGTGGTTGGGGATCTCCACTGTGTGGCACAGCAATGGCATAGCAGGATGACAAGCAGATTGTCAACATCCAGGCAGAAGAGGAATAGAGCAGGTTGATAAAGGGCCCTATTGAGGGAGTGGGTGCAAGAAATGATGTGTACGAACCTGTCTCTACTCCTACTCAGAACTTGGCTTACGTGGTTACCAGCACACAGCAGGCGTGACCTTTGTTTGGTTTGGAACCAGAGCATCCGCTTGGACTGGGAGCAGCCTAATTCAACCTGCTTCGGTGAGAGAGGAAGAGGCTCTCTGTTACCTTTACATGCCTCCCAAGGCCCTCGATTTATGGTTCCTGTCAGCAGGTCTCAGATGGGACAGGCTGTGCGCCCAAAGAGTGGCTCATGTTTGGGAAACACTTCCTCTCAGCAGAGGGAAGTTAGCCAGAAGCTAACTGTTCTCATTGCTTAAAGAGTAAAGGCTGAGCCAGTGGTTATAAGAGGCAGTATAGGATTGTCTCTGCTCCTCTTCCTTAATTCCTCTTTTACCTTAACCCTACCCAGGGGGAGACCTTGATAAGACAGAAGAAAACCTAGAATATTGAGGAACATAATGCACTGAAGTTATGCTATAAGAGAGTAGTATAGAGCAACAGAAAAGTTTATTTTCCAAGGACATTCCATCCTGGGAATAAAAGGCACCTGCCACTGTTCTTCCAGGAGGGAGTTGGACTCTGTGGGATGGACAGGCTAGAGTGAGAAGGGACCAAGGGGATAGTGGAGGAAGACAAGAGTGATCAAAGAGGGAAGAGACCCCAGTATCCATGTGATTAGAAGGAAAAAGGTGGCAATGTTTTGCATTCTGGACACCCCATGCTTATCTGTAAACCTCTATTATTAAGATTCCCCTCAGTAATTGCCTGCACCCACGTGTCCTCCTACGGACATAACCAAGGAGTGACATCGATAACCAGGCTAGAGGAAAGCTACTGTGGTCCTGCAGGAGTTGAAATCTGGTTTGTGTGCTCTACTTAGTTTGAGTTTGATGGAGTGGCATAAAGAGTAGAAATAAGGCCCCTGAAGTCCATGGTCACGTTCCAAATCTTGGCTGTGAACTTCATAGCTTGTGCAATTGAATCAGTTACATAATCTCTCCAAGCTTCAGCTTTCGAACTTTTGTTTTTGTGAGCTCAATTGTGTATCTAACACATTTTTTTTGGGTTATATTTTATCCAACATTGCCAGATGATTTTAATTGCCACAGCTACCCAAATCTAGAAGTCCCATCTTACTCAGGCTTTGGCAAAGTGAATGTATGACAATATTTTAGAAACATTAGACGGTAAATGGAAAAATAATTGCACACTATACACTGTTATGCATTTAAGATAGTTAAACATGGTTGGTAATTCTCATTATCCAGTGTCCTCTTTATTCTATTTTAGTCAAGAGAAACAATATGAAAAACAGTTTGTATAACTTCTTCTGTGACCTTGCCCCCCTCACTGTTTTCCCCACAAGATCTCAGGTTCCTCAGTTGCTGCTAATTCTTCTGCCTTGAGGGGTATGTTCCAGCCTTGTAGAGTCTCTTCCTGTAGCCATGCTGTGGTCCAGAAATACATATCCCCTTTGTCTTTGAGTGCTTCAGATCCTTGTCAGATGGAAGTATCAGCCAGGGAGGTAGTGTCACCCTGGAAGAAGCCCCTGTGTGAGCAGGCCCGTTGTTCAGTGGGTTCTGCTTGTAGCAATAGGCAGACACGATCGCTAAAGGCCCATGGCCCTCAACTGCATGCAGTTGGCCCCTTTTCTTCAACTCAGTGCAGACAAGAAGAACGACAGGAAAGAGATGTTGCCTCTGAGGCATAGTAACAATCTTGTAGTTTTCCTTTTCCTATGGGTAACACTGGGTGGTGCCTGCCTGAATCCTGAACCTAACATTGTTTTTTTCTTTCAGATTATTTTCTTTCTGTTCACATGGACCATTTTTCACCTTCTGTCACTAGCAGTTTTCTTTGCTAATTGACCCTCTTTTTCCTCTTTTGTCTACAAAAGCCAAGGCCATTATATTAAGTCTTACAGGACATAGGAGGTTTTAATAAACCTCATATGGAGGTTTAATCAATCAATTCCTTTATGGAGAACCAATAATTTGAATCAGTTTTGTTGCTTTCTTATGGTCTGATCTGATGTTGAAATGGAGGTAGGCATACTTGGAGAGAAGGACAAGGAAAAGGTCTTTAGGTCAGTGGTTTTCAACCCTTTCACTCTGTGTTTGCGACATGGTCTCTGTAGTTCACATAGAGGACAGACTATGCACTTCAGAGACTGTTGAGAGTTGCTGCTTTTCACACATGAGATAACCAGGGGGACCTCTACATAATGTCCAAGTTGAACTCTCCAAGGAGTGTCAGAAGTGCCGGTGATTCGGTTTTTGGATCAAAACAGCTCTATGTGCTTTAGATGCTGCTTATCAATATTTCGGTGAGGATGTAGAAGTCACACGTGTGTCCTCGTTCACATTTGCTTGGTGGAAGATGCGCCAGGCAGGAATCTTCTTATTGGGGGTGACCCTAAACCCCAGACAAACTAGGTTAAACAAACAAACAAAATAATTGGGGGGCTCTTGTCACTGCAAAGCCCACAGGTAAAGCTCCTTTGGGCGAGACTTGAGTCAGGACTCAAACGATGCTCACAGGATGTCCCTCTTGGCTCTGCTCTTCTGTGGTGGCTCGTCCTAAGGCTCTGTGTAATGGTCCCTGGAATGTTTAGGCTCCCATCTTTTTGACAGTCTTAGGGGGGATCAAAGGAAGCTTTTTTTCCTCATGAGCCTAGCAAGCGTCTCCTTCACTGAGGAAATTACTGTGGCTCAGAGAAGGTGCTAGGCTAATTTCCTTGGAGGTGGGACATGTACTGTCCATGGAGCTGGGCATGGAGCTTCATCTGGAAACCGTGGACTGGGAGAGGGCGGGCTCTCCACAGGAGAACCAGGGGAGCTGCAACTAAAGCTGGGGAAATGGATGTGGGTGGCAAAAACACACAAACATGTCCCCTTTTGATTTAGATGGCTAGAGCGGAGACAACAGTTATTCTCAGAAGTGAATATTGAACATGTTCAAGGCTTTTGGACTATTTTCAGACCCCAATGCTTTGGACCACATTGTTTAGAAGAGAGAATTTGCATCTGAAAGAATGCAAAAGCAGGTGTTATAGGCTATTTTAGTTATTAAAGGAATTTCCCTGTGGAGCATTCATTCGTTTATTCACCTATTATTTATTGGTTGCTCTGGGCGGGACATGGGAGATGGAGGAGGGAACACCACCTAGTAAGTAACAGTGTTGACTCCAAAGTAGGCTGATCATCAGTGTTAGTCTGAGGGTTATTTTAATTAATTAAGTTAAAAAATTTCTTTTCTGTTTATTTATTTTTGAGAGACAGAGAGAGACAGAGGACAAGCAGGGGAGGAGCAGAAAGAGAGTAAGTCACAGAATCTGAAGCAGGCTGCGGGCTCTGAGCTGTCAGCACAGAGCCTGGCGCTGGGGCTCAAACCCATGAACTGTGAGATCATGACCTGAGCTGAAGTCAGAGACTTAACCGACTGAGCCACCCAGGCGTCCCCAATTAATTAAGTTAAAAAAAATTGAGTTACACATGTGCTAATAAAGTGCACATACCTTAAGTGTAAAACTCCAATCAATTGAATCTCAATCTCTGAGCGATTTTTCCATGTTTTATATATAAAACAGTGGGATTCTCCCTAGCTGGGATTCAGGAACCCCATCCACTTAAAAATATAAAATCGGTCTTCTAGACTTGGAAAAGAGCTTCAGGATAAGATTCTTTGCCACAGAATTGTTCCCATTCTGTCCTGTTAGTCATCGTCCTTGCCAAATGCTTCAAATTAATTCCACTAGTGTACTTGTCCCAGGATAGATGAAAATAGGGCTCACCTCCTGGAAGGCAAACCCTCTCTCTCTCCCTCTCTTTTTTAAGTTTGTTTATTTATTTATTTAGAGAGAATGCCCTTGCAGGGGTAGGGGGTGCAGAGAGAGAAGGAGAGAGAGAGAATCCCAAGTAGGCTCTGTGCTGTTAGCACTGAGCCCAATGTAGAGCTCTAACTCAAGAATCGTGAGATCATGACCTGAGCTGAAATCGAGAGTTGGGCACTTAACTGACTGAGCCACCCAGGCGCCCCTCCACCCCTCCAGTTACACCTGAAGAAACAATCCCTTGGGAAATAATCTTTTCAATTCAGATTTTTTTTCCTCCCCCAAATAAACAATGGACTCATGACTGGTCTTCCTCCGGTTGTCTTTCTACACTGTGGTCAGATTTCTAAAGTGGCAATCCCGTGGCTCATGTCAGTGCCTTGTCGCAGCCACTTCCCTGTCACCTATTTCTTGATAGTGCTCATCACACTCTGAAATTATTTTTTCTTTTCTGTCTGGCCCCTAGAGTGAATGAATGAGTCTTTAAAATCCTTTGGAATAGTCTTACCTGCTACTCACAGAGCAAGCCGACCCTTGTTGCTCTGGCTTCTCAGCAGGTGCTTGTTCTAGCCCCTTGGAACTACATTCTGGTCACCATTGAACCATGTCTTCTCTGGTTCTCTTTTATATGTTCCTCCCCATTTCCATAAAAATTCTTTTCCCAGTTGATTGCTTTTCACCCTTGACCCACTGGCCTGAGTAAGGACCCTTTACTGTGCGCTCCTGGGCTTCCCTCATCCCTGGGTTACGTTGCTGTATTATTATTATTGCCCATTTATTTGTCCAGATTCCTCCAGGAGTTTTGAAGTCGGGGAAAGGGGACTGCTAACTCTCTTGTGTCTCTTCAGAGCCTGGAAGAGAGCCTGGCATATAGATATTTGTTGAACCAATGAATGAATGAAGCACCTACAAGTAGCTTAGAAGTGATTCCACTTTTGTTAGCTGGAAGTAACATGATAAATCGTGTTTTCTTTATCACAATTACTCTGCCAGAAATCCTGGACCTGGGGAAGTAATTTCCCCCAAATTGGATGTGTAATAAACAGGTGATGTGGGAGACTGGTTGGTGACTGAGACACTTGCATTTACTTCCTCATTCTGCCATATTCCAGGATTTCTAAAGCATTGAGAGTAGATGTCAAAAATACTCTCAGGGTAGGAAAAAATGCCACCAATTCCTTGTGGGTCTAAAGGTTTTGTGTTTCTATACTTTCTGATTTTTTTTTTTTTTGGAAAAACATTTTTAATGTTTATTATTTTTTAAATATTTCTGAGAGAGAGAGAGACAGACAGAGCACGAGTGGGGGAGGAGCAGAGAGAGAGAGAGAGAGAGAGGGAGACACAGAATCCAAAGCAGGCTCCAGGCTCTGAGCTGTCAGCACAGAGCCAGATGCAGGGCTCGAACCCATGAACTGTGAGATCATGACCTGAGTTGAAGTCGGACACTTAACTGACTGAGCCACCCAGGTGCCCCCTTGCTGATATGTTAATACCATCACTTAGGCAGAACTAATTAATCTGAGCTGAGATGAGGGGTAGCAGGCCAAATCTTTATCGGCAAGATCTGTGGGCTTCCTTCTCTAGTCCATTTGAGGAAGGGAAGGGAATGTTCATCGAGGAGTCAGCTGGATGCTGAGAATGTGTTGGTCGTTGTTACAGGAGGACTGTAACAGGAATGGGGCTGGAGCCAAGAAAACATTTGGGGGGAACTTGGTTGTTAGTAAGTGAGAGAGAGGGTCATCAGGTTATGTTCTCCTCATAGGCCAATATAAATGATTCATTTGGGAACTAACTGGACCCAGAGACAGGATGAGTGAAAAATTTAATTGGCAAGAATTATACCAGATAAGATTCTTACTGAGGGGACTTTGAGGCTGTAAATAGTTTGTTTTGAAGAATCTTAAGCTTCTCCACCACTCTCTCACATGCCCATAGGCCAACAAAGAGCTTTTAGAGACATCCCCCCTAAGTTCATTCTGTGTGTCAGAAACTCTGTGGAGCCTTGAGATGGGAGAAGGTGGGAGTCCCCATAATGGTGGCCCTGGAGGCTCTCACACTTTAAATGTTGGGCACTTGGGCTGTGTCTGTAGTTGAGAGCCTAGGGGATGATGGTCACCTTTGTTTTAAAGACCTGATTTGGAATAATCTGGGACAATTTCCCCTTGGTGTCAATGATGAGGGAAGGTTCTTGGGAAAAACTGACTGCCAGAGAATCCTTCTGGACTTTTGGTCAGATTGGAAGAGGAGGGCTTCTTAGTATCCTAGTCTGTCTAAGAAATTAGACTAGAAGATTCAAGGATTTCTGGGAACTGACTAAAATTAATTCTGTGGAGAGAGTAAGGCAGAAAGGCACCTTTAGGTTGGCTTTCATAGGTAATTTCCTTCTAGTCAAGATACGGATTGATAGAGAGTCTTGATTAATATCAGAAAACTGGGAATGTTGGAGATTCTGGATTTTAGTTCATGGTTTTTAAAAAGATGTTTATTTTTGAGAGAGACAGAGAGAGAGAGAGAGAGAGAGAGAGAGAGAGAGAGAGTGTGTGTGTGTGTGTGTGTGTGTGCAAGCAGGGGAGGGGCAGAGACAGAGGGACAAAAAATCTGAAGCAGGCTCCAGGCTCTGAGCTGTCCGTGCAGAGCCCAATTTGGGGCTCGAAGGCAGGTACTATGAGATCATGACCTCAGCCAAAATCAGACACTTAACCAACCAAGCTACCCAGATGCCCCTGCATTAAATAACATTTTTTAAAAAACATTTGTTCATTTTAGAGAGTGACAGTGACAGACCATGAGTGGGGGAGGGGAATAGAGAGAGGGAGACACAGAATCTGAAGCAGGCTCCAGGCTCTGAGCTGTCAGCACAGAGCTGGACACAGGGCTTGAACTCATGGACCTCAAGATCATGACTTGAGCCGAAGTTGGATGCTTAACTGACTGAGCCACCCAGGCGCCCCTGGATTTTTTTTTAATATAGGGACTGAATTACCCTCTGTAAATAAAAAACAGCTAAAGTCTCCTGGGCTAATTGTTCTTGTGGGGTTAATTTTAGCTTAGAGAGCTTGTGGATTGACAGAGGCAATGGTGTTAGTTAGTGTTAGTTAGTTAGTTAGTGTTGGGCCAGCAGCTTTTCCCAGAGGACTGACTTTTAATTGAAGGGGGCTATTTTGGGCTGGACTAAGAGCATTTTGATGGGTGAGGGGATGATTAATGCTTTTTCTGGCAGAGCAGCTGATTAGGCCTCTGTTGGAGGGCCTCTGCATTTATGCGTGCTGGGTCCTGCACCTGGCTTGTGTGAGGAGGTTTGTGTGATATTCATCTACAAGAAGGAAACCTGCTATTGTTGTATGCAGGGTATTCCATAGCCATTTTCAGGCCCCAAGATAAGCAAAGTTTCCAGGTACCTGTTACAAGGACACCCTGTGGTCTTGCAAACTGAAATTTGGACCCCAGTGGTAGAATTTGAAGGGAGACCTTATTCCCTGGTCATAGGAAGTTTTCCTGTAAAAGTGGGATCATCAGGGGTGCCTGGGTGGCTCAGTTAGTCAAGTGTCCGACTTCAGCCCAGGTCATGATCTCATGGGTTCATGAGTTTGGGCCCTGCATTGGGCTCTGTGCTGACAGCTCAGAGCCTAGAGCCTGCTTCAGATTCTGTCTCCCTCTCTCTTTGCCCCTCCCCTGCTTATACTCTGTCTCTCTCTCTCTCTTAAAAATAAACATTAAAAAAAAAAATAGTGAGAACCTCAGTTGGATTCAAACGTGCACTGCAGTAGGTCAGAGCCCTCATTCTGGCCCTTATATTGTTCACCAAGGTAACAATTACTTGGAGTGCTTGGGTCCCTTCAATTTTTTCCACTACTGTCTACTATTGTCTACTGCTTGAGTGTCAACAGTTAATGAATCTCTACTCAGGATTTTCAAAGTTGTGACACTTTGGGGGAGAGAGTGGGGCCTAAGAATAATCTGTATTTATAACCAATCTTCCAGTGGTCCTTAAAGCAAAAGTTTGAGTGGATAGAAGGGAAACCTCACCTTCAGGCCAATATCCTCCTCTTTCCTTCTCTTTGAGTTTTCTTGAGAGACAAAAGGACTCCTTTTCAGCAAACCTCTCATGATACATTTATCTGTGTGAATCTGCATTTAATACCCTTTTGGTCATGGACATGAAGCAAAGCTGCAAAGGGTGCTGCTTTTCAGGACTTGGGTTAAAGTAGGCCCCTGGCCCTCCCAAATCTGTGAGTGTGAAATTTCTTTTCCCAGTTCCTCTTTTGTCTTGCCATTTGCCTACGCAGTATGATTTGTAGCTGTGGTGCCAGTTGGTACAGGTAAGGCTAAGAAGGGACAGTTTGTGAAGTCATGTGTTTGTACACTTTGAGATTTGGGGCCCAGCCTGAGTGTCCTTGAGGACTGAGAGCTGAGCTTGGCCCAGGGGACCTCTTCTCATTCTGGACAGGCCTGTTGCTCTCTGCTGCCCCCTGGTGGAGTATTGTCAGAAGGCGCTCCAAGCCAGCTGTAAAATTTGTGAGAGAACAGGATTGATTAACTGGGGGCATAACAAACTGGGGACTGGGTGTGAAGGAGAGTTTCACTGGTAAGGTTCACGTACTAAGAAAAAAAAACACAAGATACATAGGATCCATGCACTCCAGCCCTTCATCTGAAGTTTCCATTCCTACTGTAGCATCCCCATATGTGATTGTCTCTGTTTCTGGTGGCCTGGCTTCAAGAACTCATCTCAAACTAATCCTTCTCCTTCATGGTAAAAATCTTGTCAATTCTTTGCTGAAATCAGGTCTATCCTATTTTTCAGAGCTGTTGGTTTATTTCTTTTTTAAAAATTATTTTATTTTAGAGATCGAGCTCAAGCTGGGGAGAGGGGCAGTGATAGAATCTTGAACAGGCCCCACACTGACACGGGGCTCCATCCCATGGCCCTGGGGTCATGACCTGAGCCAAAATCAAGACACAGTTGACACTCAGCTGACTGAGCCAACAAGGTGCCCCAGAGCTGTTCATTTAGAAGTTCTATTTAAAGAGGTAATAAAATTAGGCATGGCCTATTCTTAGTAAATCCAAGCTGGGTTCCAGCAATTACTGCCTCCTTTTGTAGAAGGGAGCACAGTATACCCGTTAAGAATTCTAGAGTCAGAACACCTTGGGTTGAAATCCCAGCCCCATTACTTAGTGTGAGAGTAATGCCCACCTTATGTTTTGGGGACGGTGAGGTGATACACAGAGAGCATGTACAGTGCCTATCACATTAGCTGTCTTGTTATTCTCTAAGTTCTCAAAATTCATTCATTAAATAATTTGCTCTAGACTTTACCCAGGAGAAGTACCATGTCCTTTTTGCTAACTTTCTTTGTCATTTCTCAAGTACTGCCGTTCTAGGGGAGATAGCAGACACAGCCTCAGCCCAGTGGGGACCCAGCGGGTGGCAGGGAAAAAACAGTCTCACCCCAGTCACACTGCGATGCCAGGGGTTAAAGTGCAGGTGATTTCGGCAGATCACAGAGCCCACATAAAAGCAAGACCTGCTCTACTTCCAAACTTTTCACCGACCACAGCAAAACCAAACACGCAGACAACAAACTTTGCACCCTGAGATAAATCAGAGGTAATAGAGTCACTCTGGTCTGGTCCCCTAAATAATACAACATTGACTATTTCCCACAAACCTGGGCTTCTGAACAAAAACAATTTTATCCTTGATTTTTGCTCTGTTGCTGGCTGGAGATAGGTCAGGAGCTTTGTGAGTGTAACAGACATGTGAGCGAGTTGCTGCTTTCTTACCATGCAGGTACTAATGTAAACCTTGTAATCTTGGCAATATTGTGTATTTTTCCTGTAAGTCTTTGTTACGTTTTTTATTTGGTGAGCAAGTCCTTTTGAAGTCTGATTCCCTTGCTGTCTTTAAGGAGAGCTTCTCTTTGCTGTACTAAAGGCTTCTTTCTCCTAGTATTCCTTTGACACCTGTCATGCTAAAATGCAGAATCTCAAAGATGTCCTGTTTGGGCCTCTTTGTTATTAGGTTATGATTTTTTTTTTTTTTTTTTTTACACACAGGTTTATTTTTATTTATTTTTTTATAATTTTTTTTAAATGTTTATTCATTTTTGAGAGACAGAGAGAGACAGAGCATGAGCGGGGAAGGGGCAGAGAGAGAAGGAGACGTAGAATCCGAAGCAGGCTCCAGGCTCTGAGCCGTCAGCACAGAGCCCGACGTGGGGCTCGAACTCACGAACTGTGAGATCATGACCTGAGCTGAAGTCGGGCGCTCAACCGGCTGAGCCACCCAGGCGCCCCTAGGTTATGATATTTTTTAAAATTGATTTTGAAATACTGTTGGACTTATGAGACAAGACAAAAATAGTACAGTAAGTTCCCACATACCCTTTATTCAGCTTCCCCTAATGAGTAACATGTTACATTACCAACCCAGGAAATTGACATTGGTGTTATTTAGCTCAATTATGGACTTCATTCAGATTTTTACCAGTTTTTATGTACACTATTTTTGGGGGAGAATGTGGGCATATGATTCTATGAAATATCACCACATGGGTAGATTTGGAGAAACAATGACACATCCAGGGTACAAACTATTCCATCACCACAAAGTCTGTGGTGTTACCCCCCTTTATAGTCATACCCTCTCTCTGTCCTAACACTTGACAATGGCTGATCTGTTCTTTATCACTGTAACTTTGTCATTTCAAAAATGTTACAAGGGCGCCTGGGCGGCTCAGTGGGTTAAACTTCCGACTTCGGCTCAGGTCATGATCTTGTGTCCTCCGTGAGTTGGAGCCCTGCATCGGGCTCTGTGCTGACAGCTCAGAGCCTGGAGCCTGCTTCAGATTCTGTGTCTCCCTCTCTCTCTGCCCCCTCCCCTGCTGGTGCTCTGTCTCTCTGTGTCTCAAGAATGAATAAACGTTAAAAAAAAATCTTACATAAACAGAATCATATAGTATGCAAAATTTTGAGATTGGCTTTTTCCAATTAGCATCACGCCTTTGCAATCCATTCAAGTTGTTGTATGTATCAACGTGTTGATTTTTGTTACAGAGGAGTATTCCACTGTATGATGTACTGCATGTTGAAGGATGGGTCCGTTCCTGGTTTTGGCTGTTACAAACAAAGCCGTTAATAACATTTGTACACGGCTTTTGTGGTGAATATCGGTTTTATTTCTGTAGATTGAGGTGAGCATCTTGTGGTAAACTGTGTTTGCAACTGTATTTATACAATTACTAGTGTTAGGCAGGGCTTCTGGAATTTTCCTGGGTGAATGAGAAAAGAAGAGAGGTCACTTAATGTGTAAGTGATGCATTGAGGCCAGGCGAAGTCCAACGATCTCATGATACTTGATGCCATTGGTTGTTGACAGTACTTAAAACAGAGGCAAGTGGTAAGAGAATTGTCGCAAAGCACATGGCAGTGCAAGACCTGCCAAACTCAAAAGCATCTGCGTGGAAGTAGTATTACCATAACTGTGTGGGAAGAGTGATTTTGTACCAGCAGAAAAACATCATCCATCCCATTATATTAACGCAATTGTTCATTTGGATTTTTGTTGGTTTTATAGTTTTGTTTTTATTTCATTTATAAACTTGTTTTAGTTTTATGGCTGTGGACCAACATGATATCAGTTCAACTACTCAATGAAACCACTGTAGTATACGTGATTTAGTAGTGGTGGTGGCATGGAATAAAGTTACAGGAAAACACAAATACCTTATAGATTTAAAAAGCTAAAAGGATGGGGATTTATATCATGTTTTATATTTGTACATGTTAATTTTAGTTCATATATTGGACCAAACAGGGATGAACAGAAAAATGGCTTAACCAAAGGGAGAAGGTCTACTCTCTCATAAACGTCTGAGCTCCTAGGTGGTCCGGGAGTGTAGTATCATCCAGAGCCTCTGGTTCCTTCCAGCTTGCTTCTCTACCTTCTCTTAGATTGGTGCTTCTCAAATTTAATGTGGATATGAATCACCAGAAGATTTTATTTCAATGCAGAATCACGGGGCGCCTGGGTGACTCAGTCTGTTAAGCGGCAGATTTCAGCTCCGGTTGTGAGCTCGTGGTTGATGGGTTCGAGCCCCCTGTCAGGCTCTGTGCTGACAGCTCAGAGCCTGGAGACTGCTTCTGATTCTGTTTCCCTCTCTTTGTCCCCTCCCCCACTCATTCTGTCTTTCTCTGAAAAATAAATAAAACAAAAACAAAAACAAAAAAAACAGAATCAGCTTCAGTGGGCTCGGTGGGGCCCGAGATTCTGCATCACCACGAACTCCCAGGTGGTGTCCATGTTGCTGGTTCACAGAACCCATTGTGAGCAGTGACTAGGAGTATGGCCTTCATTGGCATACTTGAAGTTGGTTTGTCACTTCTTTGGATTTCCAGCCTATGGGAAGGAGTATGGAATGAAATGAAGGATAAGCAGCTTCCTTATGAGAACATGATCTGGAAGTGTACATTTTCTCCACTTCTTACAGGCCAGGATGTGGACATATGGCCATACTCAGTTGCAAGGGAGGCTGGGAAATGTAGACTGTAGGTAAATCTTAAGGGATTCTATTAATGAGAAGGAAGATGGGGGAGAATGAATACAAGGGAATTATTAACAGTCTCTGCCACAATATTTAAAGAAAATTTAAGCCAAGACAGGGTCTGGGAGATTTTTTTCCTTTTACATTACTTATGTCTGAGGAATAGTAACCTGAAGTATAATCTAAAGTATATATCTCCTTAGCATTTGCCTATGACTTTTCATAATCTGTCCCTTGACTACCTTTTCAGTGTTCTCTCTCCCTATGAACAATTTGTGCCAAGTCTTTTGAATGATTTGCTTTTACCTGAACAAACATCTTCTCATACTCCACGTGGTATTCCCTTTGTCCTTTTCAGTCATTCCTACCCTTATTAGGGTCAGCTGGTAAAGCTGTGTTCCTGGGCAACAGAGCAGGAACCCCTCAACACAGGCAGGGGTCTGGAAATTTCTATTTTTTGCAGAGAGCCCTCAAGAGAGAATGGATAGAAAAACACACAGAATGACTTCTCTTATCTCGCAGACCTTCTGTTCTACTGATGGGAGCCACCAAGTCCATTTTCATAATGGAAAAGCATGACTCTAGATTTAGACTCTGTTCATTCCCCAAATCCCCAGCAAACACACAGGGTATGGCCCACATAGGTATAATGAGTTTTTGCTGTGTGGAGATTCTAGGACAAACCTAGAAGCTAAGTGGCCTAGATTCTATTTGAAGATGTTATGGACTCATTAGGAAGCCTTCAGGTACTCAATTAATTAACTCCCTTACTGACTACTAGTTTATTTCTTTAGCTTAGGCTGGAATTTGTAACAGGCTAAGGTTTTCTTTGAGAACATCTTATAGATACATATCAAAATTGAGTGTGCCCGCACGTGTGTGTGTGTGTGTGTGTGTGTGTGTGTGTGTGTGTGTTAGAAGAAATATAAAATTCTCTTCAATATTTTTATTTTTGTCCTTTGGTTTATCTTCCTAGTTAGAATGGAGTTCTCAAGAAAATTTTCCTGAATGCAATCATGCTTCAAGTGATAATTCCTTTAGGAAACAAAACAAGTCAACAACAAAAACTACCCATAGGACTTAAAGAACTCATTGCATGTTTCCATTATTTTTTAATTCTATTTTTCTTATCTTTTTATCCTGTTTATATCAGGAGCTCATCATTATTATTATTTTTTTGGTGACAATATCATTGCTATCTTATCCACTTTTTTTAAAAGTCTGTCTCATTGATTCATTTATCTAACAGATTTAATGGTTGAATTAAAAAATTATTACATGAATGAAAATATAATGTCCTAAAAATCCTCTACTTCACACAAGACTCAACTTTGAGAAAAATAGGTACTTTTGACCCCATTCTCTGTATTCTCTGCCTTTGATATGCATGTTGGTTTATTAACCTGGGGAGTGACTCTATTAGTCAGTAAGTGTAGCCAGCCTGTGTCTGAAAAGGACTTAAACTCTGGCAGCCTTTTCTTGTTCTTTAAGTGGAATCCCTACCCCCCCCCCCCCCCCCCCCCCCAAGAAAGCAGGCTTCCCACTTTGGATTGTCTGTGTCAATGCCAGGAGCTTTGTCATGACAAAAGAGATGGAGGTATGAACAAGGAACTTTCATTGAACTTGATCAATATTTATTTAGCAGTACTGTGACATTATCAAGAGTATAGCCCCTGGTAACAAGGAGCTTCAGATTTAAGGGCAGACAAAAATAATGACAAGACAAAAAAATAATGTTTAAACTGGGCTATAGAAAATTCCTTAGTTACCTGGTTCTTCCAGCACTGTTTGTTGAATTATGTCCATGACTTCCACATTTGCCTTTTGGCATCTTTCCAAAATATGACTTTGGGCACAGCTATACATCACAGCATGAACTCCCTGGTGGTTACACTGGACCAGCAGTGTCTCCTTAGTATTCCCTGTGGAAAGGGAGATAAGAGGGGATTGAGTTTTCCTATACATCCACTCTGGGGGTGGCACAAGGGAAAGCATGTAGGTTTTAGAGTTAGATTGTATCATATGTGTGTGTCAGAGATTTTAGCCTCTCTGGGCCTCAGTTTCTCATCTGTAAAATGGGGATAATAATACTTGACTCACAATGTGGATGTCATGATTAAGTAGGGGAGGAAGGGAGGAAGCATGCAAAATGCTTTGAGCAGTGTTAGGCACGAAATAGGTGTTTGCTTGCTTTTCTTCTCTCCTGGTAAACCTCCAATGGGACCTAGCACTTGCAGAACAGTGTGTATTTCTCTGGGAAAAAGCTACGTTATTTGTCAAGCTGCTCCAGTGACCCAGTCAATACAATAAGAATTATGGTCTCCAGAGTCAATCGACCTATTGGTATTAAATTGCCTTGGCCCTGCTAGTTTCTTGGAGTTGTCATTTTGCACTGTAATTGATTTACAGTTTTCTTCCCACCCTTCTCTTCCAGATGTTGTTACTGGTCAAGGGCACTAGATGGCGCCATTTTACCAAGTATCAATGATTTAAATGGCAAAACCTGTTCTTTTGACTTGTCCAGTGCTATAAAAAAGACAATTCTTAAAGCATGCATCCGCATAGACATATATTCCAGCACATTAAAGAAATCCCTTTACAATCCCGTGTTTCTTTCATTTATAATAGGGAGTGTGTAATGTTTAGAAGTCACCTAGAAGTTAACATATTTGATTTAGTTCCGTGGTTTAGGAGAGCAAGAAAACTTGGAGTAGATTCAAAGAGAAACCATAAATTTGATTGGAATGGGAGAATGGAGTATATGAGGACAGGTCAAATAAATGTGGAATACTTGAGGGGCGCCTGGGTGGCGCAGTCGGTTAAGCGTCCGACTTCAGCCAGGTCACGATCTCGCGGTCCGTGAGTTCGAGCCCCGCATCAGGCTCTGGGCTGATGGCTCGGAGCTTGGAGCCTGTTTCCGATTCTGTGTCTCCCTCTCTCTCTGCCCCTCCCCCGTTCATGCTCTGTCTCTGTCCCAAAAAAAAAAAATAAATAAATAAAAAAACGTTGAAAAAAAAAATAAATGTGGAATACTTGGTGCTTACAGAATGGTTAGGTAATGTCACGGTGGGCTTTTAACAATGAAGGGTCCCTAGGGAAGATGGTAAGCCGTTGTTATTCTCCAGCATAAGGTGAATTAGAATAAGAGGAAAGGGACTTATTGACCATAGGAGAGATATGTTAGTCACAAGGAAGAATATCTAAAACCAAGAGTGTGTAATATCATAACGAGGAAAATCGTCAAAATTTTCTTTGCCTAATTTGTTTTTAATATTAATAAAGTCTACCATGTCCAGATCAGATTATTTGCAGTCCTACCAGAAAATGGAAGAATTTTCTCTCCCTTATTATGGTGCATACTTGATGCCTGACACGGTATAGGCTAGGATGATGGTCATTGCAGCCCATTGGCAAAGGCTAGGCCTGGATATGACTTAATGGTGGATTAGCAATGATTTCAAAAGTGTCCCATTTTTGTATGTTTGTGTGTATGTGTTTGTATGTAATATTAGAGATCTATTTTGTCACCAGCATTTTTTCTTGGTTTCTTAAATACTTATATATGGGCTGGACCAGTGGGGTGACAATGACCAAAGGAGAAAAGAGAGTCAGATGTCTTCCCTGATACTTATTTTTTTGAACCTCTCATTTGTTACTTATACCTCAGACTTTTTGGTTTGTTTGCTTGCTATTTCTTATTTATTTCTGTAATATCTCGTAGATGAGTATGTGGAGGCCTAGCTTACACCATTCCATATTCATGATTATACATCCAATCCACAGGAGGGGGCCAAACAATTTTTTATTTTCTCCACAGACTCACCCTTGGTCCACCTGGAAAGTCCACCTTGGAGGGTCTCTTTTCTTCCTCTCCTGCCCCACAACTGGCAGCCCTTCCTCTAGGGTCCCAGTTTCATCCTGGAGGAATGGCACATGACTTTTCAGGTTTTTCCAATTCCCGAAAGCAGATAATGTATAATATATAAGACAATAAAACTTGGGGCACCTGTTGATGCCAGTTGAGCGTCTGACTTCGGCTCAGGTCATGATCTCACAGTTCGTGAGATTGAGCCCCACATTGGGCTCTGTGCTGGCAGGTCAAAGCTGGGAGCCTGCTGCCGATTCTGTGTCTCCTTCTCTCTCTGCCTCTCCCCAGCTCATACCCGCGCACGCACTCTCTCTCTCTCTCTCTCAAAAATAAATAAGCATTAAAAAAACCCTTGACATTGCTGATGACTGCTCCTCTTTGCTTAACTTAGCTGTGTTATGCTAACAGTACTTTATCTTTCAAAAGATCATTTACAAGGAAGGGGTGAGGTGGAGATATAACTAAAAAGGGTGCTGGTGATGGAAGATTGGGATGAGACAGAGACAATGTAGCCCAGCTATTTTTTCCTTGGTAATTGTAAATGTAGTGCATGTTCATTATAGAAAATTTAGAAAAAACACAGACTAGTATTAAAAAAAAAAACTATTCACAATTCTAAACTTATAGGTAACTAAAATTAATATTTTGAAATATTTCTTTTTTTGTAGCTACAGAAAGTTGGAGAAACTGAGCCAACTATTTGTAGAGAACTGATCTAGAAGATCAGTGATGGGGCTGAAGGACGAATTGAAGAGCAGGAATGATGAGTCTTGTGCATGTGGATCAGTGGGTGGAGAAAATCTGTTCCCAGGGAGAAAAGTGAGATAGGGATTCAGAAAGAAAAAGGAAGACTCTTTTTAAAAAAATTAATTAATTTTAAAATTTACAACCAAGTTAATTAGCATATAGTGCAACAATGATTTCAGAGGTAGATTCCAGTGATCCATCCCCTATGTATAACACCCAGTGCTCATCCCAACAAGTGTCTTCCTTAATGCCCCTTACCCACTTAGCCCATCCCCCACCCCCAACCCCTCCAGCAACTCTGTTTGTTCTCTATATTTAAGAGTCTCGTATGTTTTGTCCCCCTCACTGTTTTCATATTATTTTTGCTTCTCTTCCTTTATGACCATCTGTTTTGTATCTTAAATTCCTCATATGAGTGAAGTCATATGATATTTGTCTTTATCTGACTAATTTCACTTAGCATAACACTCTCTAGTTCCATCCATGTAGTTGCAAATGGCAAGATTTCATTCTTTTTGATTGCTGAGTAATACCCCATTGTGTGTGTGTGTGTGTGTGTGTGTGTGTGTGTGTACAAAGATATTCTTTATCTATTCATCCATTGATGGACATTTGGGCTCTTTCCATACTTTGGCTATTGTCAGTAGCACTGCTATAAACATTGGGGTGCATGTGCCCCTTTGAAACAGCACACCTGCATCCCTTGGATAAATACCTAGTAGGGCAATTGATGGGTCGTAGGGTAGTTCTATTTTTAATTTTTTGAGGAAGCTCCATACTGTTTTCCAGAGTGGGTGCACCAGCTTGCATTCCCACCAACAATGCAAAAGAGATCCTCTTTCTCTGCATCCTTGCCAACATCTGTTGTTGCCTGAGTTGTTAATTTTAGCCATTCTGACAGGTGTGAGGTGGTATCTCATTGTGGTTTTGATTTGTATTTCCTGGATGATGAGTGATGTTGAGAATTTTTTCATGTGTCTGTCATCCATCTGGATGTCTTCTTTGGAGAAGTGTCTATTCATGTCTTTTGCCCATTTCTTCACTGGATTATTTGTTTTCTGGGTGTTGAGTTTGATAAGTTCTTTATAGATTTTGGATACTAACCCTTTACCTGGTATGTCGTTTGCAAATATCTTCTCCCATTCTGTCAGTTGCCTTTTAGTTTTGCTGATTGTTTCCTTCGCTGTGCAGAAGTTTTTATTTTGATGAAGTCCCAATAGTTGATTTTTGCTTTTGTTTTCCTTGCCTCTGGACACATGTTGAGTAAGAAGTTGCTGCAGCTGAGGTCAAAGAGGTTTTGACTGCTTTCTCCTTGAGGATTTTGATGGCTTCCTGTCTTATATTGAGGTCTTTCATCCATTTTCAATTTATTTTTGCATATGGTGCAAGAAATGGTCCAGGTTCATTTTTCTGCATGTCACTCAGCATCACTTGCTGAAGAGACTGTCTTTATTCCATTGGATATTCTTTCCTGCTTTGTCAAAGGTTAGTTGGCCATGTGTTTGTGGGTCCATTTCTGGGTTCTCTATTCTGTTCCATTGACCTGAGTGTCTGTTTTTGTGCCAGTACCATACTGTCTTGATGATTACAACTTTGTAGTATAGCTTGCAACGTCTGGGATTGTGATGCTTCCTGCTTTGGTTTTCTTTTTCAAGATTGCTTTGGCTATTCAGGGTCTTTTCTGGTTCCATACAAATTTTCGGATTGTTTGTTCTAGCTCTGTGAAGAATGCTGGTGTTATTGTGATAGGGATTGCATTGAATATGTAGATTGCTTTGGGTAGTATCGACATTTTAACAATATTTGTTCTTACAATCTGATAGCATGGAATATTGTCCTATTTTTCTGTGTGTCTTCTTCAATTTCTTTCATAAGCTTTCTCTAGTTTCCAGTGTATAGACTTTTTACCTCTTTGGTTAGTTTTAACAGGTATTTTATGTTTTTTGGTGCAATTGTAAATGGAATTGATTCCTTGATTTCTGTTTCTGTTGCTTCATTATTGGTGTATAGAAATACAACCAATTTCTGTGCATTGATTTTATATCCTGCAACTTTGCTAAATTCATGGATCAGTTTTAGCAGTTTTTTTGTGGAATCTTTTGGGTTTTCCATATGGAGTATCATCTCATCTGCGAAGAATGAGTTTGACTACTTCCTTGCTGATTTGGATGCCTTTTATTCCTTTGTGTTGTCTGAGTGCTGAGGCTAAGACTTCCAATACTCTGTTGCATAACAGTGGTGAGAGTGGACATCCCTGTTGTGTTCCTGACCTTGGGGGGAAAGCTCTCAGTTTTTCCCCATTGAGGATGATATTAGCATTGGGTCTTTCATATATGGCTTTTATGATCTGGGGGTATGATCCTTCTATCCCTATTTTCTTGAGGGTTTTTATCAAGAAAGGATGCTGTATTTTGTCAAATGCTTTCTCTGTATCTACTGAGAGGATCATGTGGTTCTTGTCCTTTCTTTTATTGATGTGATGAATCACATTGATTGTTTTGTGGATATTAAACCAGCCCTGCATCCCAGGTATAAATCCCACTTGGTTGTGGTGAATAATTCTTTGAATGTATTGTTGGATCCAGTTGGCTAGTATCTTGTTGAAGATTTTTGTATCCATTTTCATCAGGGAAATTGGTCTGTAGTTCTCCTTTTTAGTGGGGCTTTGTCTGGTTTTGGAATCAAGATAATTCTGGCTTCATAGAATGAGTTTGGAAGTTTTCCTTCCTTTCTATTTGTTGGAACAGCTTCAAAAGAATAGGTGTTAAATGTTGGTAGAATTCCCCTGGAAAGCCATCTGGCCCTGGACTCTTGTTTTTTTGGGGGGAGATTTTTTATTATTAATTTGATTTCTTTACTGGTTATGGGTCTGTTCTAATTTTCTATTTCTTCTTGTTTCAGTTTTGGTAGTTTATATGTTTCTAGGAATTTGTCCATTTCTTCCAGATTGCCCATTTTATTGGTATATAATTGCTCATAATAGTTTCTTATTAATGTTTGTATTTCTGCTGTGTTGGTTGTGATCTCTCCTTTTTCATTCTTAATTTTATTTATTTGTGTCCTTTCCTTTTTCATCAGACTGGCTAGGGGTTTATCGATTTTGTTAAGTCCTTCAAAGAACCAGCTCCTGGTTTCATTGATCTCTTTTACTGCTTTTTGTTTTTGTTTTTGTTTTTTTAAATTTGTTTGTTTCGGTTTCAATAGCATGGATTTCTGCTCTAATCTTTATTATTTCCTGTCTTCTGCTGGTTTTGGGTTTGATTTGCTATTCTTTTTCTAGCTCTTTAAGGTATAAGGTTAGGTTGTGTATCTGAGACCTTTCTTCCTTCTTTAGGAAGGCCTGGATTGCTATATACTTTCCTCTTATGACCGTCTTTGCTGTGTCCCAGAGGTTTTGGGCTGTGGTGTTATCATTTTCATTGGCTGCCATGTAGTTTTTAAATTTCCTCTTTAACTTCTTGGTTAGCCTATTCATTCTTTAGTAGTCTGTTCTTTAGTCTCCAAATAATTGTTTTCTTTCCAAATTTTTTCTTGCGGTTAATTTTGAGTTTCATAGTGTTGTGATCTGAAAATATGCACGGTATGATCTTGATCTGTTTTGTACTTGTTGAGGGGTGATTTGTGTCCCAGTATGTGATCTATTCTGGAGAATGTTCCATGTTCAATGGAGAAGAATGTATATTCTACTGTTTTAGGATGAAATGTTCTGGGGCACCTGGTTGGCTCAATTGGTTAAGCATCCAACCTCAGCTCATTTTAAAAAAAATATTTAAAAAAATTACAAAATTTTTTTTTAACATTTATTTATTTCTGAGAGGCAGAGACAGAACATAAGCAGGGGAGGGGCAGAGAGAGAGGGTGAGACAAAAAATCTAAAGCAGGCGCTAGGCTCTGAGCTGTCAGCAGAGTCTGACATGGGGCTCTAACTCATGAGCTGTGAGATCATGACCTGAGCCGAAGTCGGACACTTTAACCAGCTGAGACACCCAGGCACCCCTAAAATTTTTTTTTTAAAAAAAGATGTTCTGTATATATCTGTTGGGTACATCCAGTCCAGTGTGTCATTCAAAGCCATTGTTTCCTTGTTGATTTTCTGTTTAGATGATCTTTCCATCGTTGTAAGTGGGGTGTTGAAGTCCCCTGCAATTGTGGTATTATTATCAATGAGTTTCTTTATGTTTGTGATTAAATGTTTTTTGTATTTGGGTACTTCTACGTTTGGAGTATAAATGTTTACAATGTTAGATCTTCTTGGTGGATAGACCCCTTAATTTTGATATAATGCCCTTCTTCATCTCTTGTTACAGTCTTTGTTTTAAAATCTAGATTGTCTGATATAAGTATGGCTACTCTGGCTTTCTTTTGTTGACCATTAGCATGATAGGTGGTTCTCCATCCTCTTACTTTCAATCTGAAGGTGTCTTTAGGTCTAAAGTGGGTCTCTTGTAAACAGCATATAGATGGATCTTATTTTCTTATCCATTCTGTTACCCTATGTCTTTTGATTGGAGAATTTAGTACTCATGTTTAGAGTGAGTACTGAAATACATGAATTTATTGCCATTATGTTTCTTGTAGAGTTGGAGTTTCTGGTGGTATTCTTTGGTCCTTTCTGGTCTTTGTTGCTTTTGGTTTTTTTGTTTTTTGTTTTTTCCATCTTTTATCCCTTCAGAGAACCCCCCTTAAAATTTCTTGCAGGGCTGGTTTAGTGGTCACGAACTCCTTTAGTTTTTGTTTGTCTGGGAAACTTTTTATCTCTCTTTATATTTTGAATGACAACCTTACTGGATAAAGAATTCTTGGCTGCATATTTTTCTGATTCAGTACACTGAATATATCCTGCCACTCCTTTCTGGCCTGCCAAGTTTCTGTGGATAGGTCTGCTGTGAACCTGATCTGTCTTCCCTCATAGATTAAAGACATTTTTTTCCCCTTGCTACTTTCCTTGCCTGAGTATTTTTTGAATTTGACTATGATATACCTTGTTGATGATCAGCTTTTGTTGAATCTAATGGGAGTTCTCTGTGCTTCCTGGATTGATGTCTGTGTTTTTCCCCAGGTTAGTAAAGTTTTCTGCTATGATTTGTTCACATAAACCTTCTACCCCTTTTTCTCTCTCTTCATCTTCTGCGACCCATAAGATTCTGCTGTTACTCCTTTTAATGTGTCACCAAGTTCTCTAATTCTTATATTGTACTCCTTTGCCTTAGTCTCCCTCTTTTTTTCTGCTTCATTATTCTCCATACATTTGTCCTCTATACCCCCAGGAACAACCACAGTGCTGCTGCAGGTGCCCAGAAATTGAGGCCGGGTGCCAGCCCACCCCAGAAGAAGTTCACGTGATCATGTAGCAGCAGTGTTTCAGGGACTATGGTAAATTACAACACACATCTGGCGCCAGGCTTCACCCTTAATGTCCTTGTTCCAACACCAGCAAATGTGGTTGTTCTCCAGGGTCTGCTGGGACCTTTGCTGTGGGGAGGCTGCACAGCCTCCATCAAATGTCCTCTTCTCCCCAAGTGGCCCAAGACCTCACTGTCTGCCCCTGGGGATTCGCCCTTTCCACCAGAGCAAGGTGTCAAGTGGTGGAATTTCAGACTTGGTGCTCCCCCTGTTTATAGAGTCTTAATGGAATTTAAACCCTTTCCTTTCTCCTTTCTCCCTTTTTTTTTCCCTTGTGGCTGTTTCCACTCTTCATCTTTCCAGCTGCTTTCTAGTGGGGGGGGGGATGCTTATTCCGTATTCTCCCCCATCTCCATCCTCTCTCCACAAGCAAAAACATCTCCCTGCCCTCCGCAGCTTCTCTCTCCCCCAGTTCACCTCTCCACACCACGTATCTGCTGAGTTCCGTGGTTCAAGTTGTGCTGATAGTTGTGTTAATGCTCAAATCCATTTTCTAGGTGTGCAAGATGGTTTGGTGTTGATCTGGCTGCATTTCAGGGATGAGAGACACAAAAAAACTTCCATGCTGTTACACCATCTTGGCCCCCTCCAAAAAAGAAAGACTTTTGACCTCTGAGAGTGATAGAGACAGCAGGAGTGGCCCCTAAGTTTCCTGTGCTTCTCCTGGAACCTGTCTGTCATAGGTTCTATGAGCAGTTGCTCAACAGCCTTTCAATAACTCAAAAAGTGGGGGTTTCATTACATGAGATCAAAACCTCTGACTAGAATAGCCACACAAAACAACAGGTGCATAATAATTACTTGCTGTTAATAATTGCACATGGAGAGTGACCTTTTACATTCTCTCATTCACTGTGGTGTACAATGCTGATGTGCTCAGATCCCCTTGGATTCCTTTTAACCTGATTCATTGTGCTTCATTTCCAAGAGCCAGTTCCCATGACTTTTTTTTTTGGATGACTGTTCTCAGACCATTAGGACCCACCTTAAACATATGTGCATGAAGAGCTGGAAGTGCTTGAACATTTGTGCCCTGCTTGGGGTGATCCCCCACCAATGACTGATGGTGAAGGGAGTATAAATCTCTGGCTCCCTTGGGTCATTTTGATGATTAGCTTTCAGAAGTTGTGACTTCTGTTTTGCTAGCCTGCTCTCTATTGCTTTCCCAGCTTGCATGATTCGATGAGGCAAGCTGCCTTGTTGGAGAGGCACACATGGCAAGGAGCTGAGGACTGCCTCTGGCCAACAGCCAGCATATAACAGAGGCCCTCAGTCCAAGAACCCATTTGGAACTATGTGCTGCCACCATACATTGAGTGAGTGTGGGACTATAGCCTTCTCAGGTTGACCTCTCAGATGAGACTACAGACCCTGGACCAACACCTTGATTACAACTTTGTGATGGACCATGAAGCAGAGGACTCAGCTAAGCTGCACCTGGATTCCTGACTCATGGAAACTATGAGATAATGAATGTATATTGTTTTTTTGATGCCAAGTGTTGGGGTAATTTGTTATGTAGCAATAGAGAGCTAATACAGTGTTTTGCTTGGCTTCCTCCCTTCCCTGTCTCTCTCTCTCCCAATTCTTTCACCAGTTTTTCTAGGGAACTCTTTCTTTACTTTTTTTTCTTTTTAATGTTTGTTGATTTATTTTGAGAGAGACAGAGAGAGCATGAGCAGGAGAGGGGCAGAGAGAGAGGGAGGGAGAGAATCCCAAGCAGGCTCCAAGCTGTCAGCACAGAGCCTGACATGGGGCTCAATCTCATGAGCCATAGGATCATGACCCAAGCCAAAATCAAGAGTCAGATGCTTAACCAACTGAGCCACCCAAGGACCCCTCCAGGGAACTCTTTATTAATACATCACTTGTACATGAACCTTGCATAAGACAGGATGGGATTCTAAAGTTAGATAACTCACCAGCCACATGGCAACAAGGACCATTACTGAAATAGGTGGAATGCTATAGTATGGCATATCAATGGAGGATGCCCTTAAAATACTAACACTTTGAACTGGGATGAATTGAGATGGGGATATAGATTGACGGGGATGTTCTTATTTACATACTATCTCTAGTATATGAGAGATTTGAGAGAAATAGTAATTAAAAGGACCATGGAAGAGTTGGTTGATTTTGGGTGCTTACCAATGCAGTGAAGGGGGAGAATGACAAGTTCATTACCCAGACAAATTATGGTGTGAAAGTTTGAAGACCTTCAATTCAGCAACCAGAAAGCAGACGATGTTTAAGATACAGCTCAGGATCAGAGTGTAAGAGCAGCATAACTTGAGAGAATAGTATATTAGCAGATTTTCTCCTGCGAAGGTTGAGATTGTGATAGGGAAGGTGTGAGACCCTGAGACTTGGAATAAGGACAGTTGGATGCACTAGAGACCTTTGGATTACCAGATTCCCCCAAACCCTCTAGGCCTTTAGAAATAGACCATTTCCTCTTGCTACAGGATAGCGTCATCTGCTCCTTGTCTGAAGATTATACAGAGGTTGCAACTGAAGCAGAAGCTGTGTAAAATCGTATATGCTGTCCTCATCTGCCTTCACCTCCATTCCTGGCATTAGACTAATGGTTTGAGCCAAATACTATCATGTACCAACTAGGGAAATGGTGGCCCTGCTGAAGAAGAAAGGAACTGAGCTGCTGAAACTGCCTAATATATACCAGCACATTAGCCTGGGGATCGTTCATTAGCCTGAGATTGATGGTCTGGGAGTGAGATTATAGAGTTAGATAAGGAGAGAGTTTGTTACTATGAACATACTCTCCTGGGATTCAGAATCTAATGTTCTTTTTTTTTTTTAATATTTATTTATTTTGAGAGAGAGAGAGAGAGAGAGGATGCACACAAGCAGAGGAGGGGCAGAGAGAGAGAGGAAGAGAAAGAATCCTAAGCAGGTTTGTGCTGTCAGTACAGAACCTGATGTTGGGCTCAAACTCACAAACTGAGATCATGACCTGAGACAAGACTAAGAGTTGGATGCTTAACAGGCTGAGCCACCCAGCTGCCCCTGAGAATCTAATGTTCCAGCAAGAGCTCCTGGAGCTCAGTCTCAATATGCTGCTGGATGGCTCCTGGAAGCTTGGAAAAAATGATGGCCCACATTGAAGGAGGTGGAAAGGCCAGAACTGCCTTGGCATAGTGTCAAGCAAGGAATCTGAAGTCTTAGAGCAGTGAGCGTATGTGCTAGTTATCAACTTATTATCTCTTAGCTCCAAACTTACTTTCTTTCCCCTGCTTTGCAGTTTTGGAGATGGACTATGTAATCATCTCTCCTGTGCCATCTGGTACAATATTAGGCTTTTGCAATAGAGGGTGAAGGAAGGATTCTGTACAGCATAGGGGAGGAAGGAGCTTCTCTTCCTGGTTATGATGTGCTTTTTTTCATTTTCTCTTTCCTCTGATGGTGTGGCTGCTAAGAGTGGGAAGAGGCCCATTGGCACTCATTCCCCCACAAGTTGCTGTGGTAATCCAGCAGGCTGCTTGCTGTGGACCAGCTCCAGTTCACTCAGTAAACTTCACTGTTAAGGGTGGGAGGGTGACTGGTAATCAAAATGGCTTGGTCTAAAAGGGTTCTCCCACAGAGGCCAGGTGATCATGGTGTAATGTTGAAGGAAAAGGATGGGCATTCTACTAGAATTTTATATACAGCAGAGAACAACAACAATAACAGTAACAAAATGAACACCAGATCTGATGGCCAACAACCTGAGTTGAGTTGCCACAATGGTGAGTCATGGCTATTTACCCATTTTGCAGACACAAACTCAGATTCCCTGGATTGAAGGGCAGCTAGGCCCTCTGGTGAGGGATTTTGCAATGTTGCCACAAGCATACACTGCAAATCTTACCCCAAGCCTTCCTTAATGGGACTGGTGGCCCTTCACTAGAGTGACTGTGTACTGAGGAAAGATCAATATCCAGACCTTTTGGATATTACCAGATACTGTCTTTGTATTGATGCTAATTTCTGGGAAAGTAAAATACTACCAGGGCCTAGGAATCAAAGCAGGAACTTACAGTGGTCAAGTGATGAATTGAAAATTCACTCTTCTAACTTGTAAGGACCCCTATTAATCATGGACTCTTCCTGCAGTTATCTGCCCAGTTCCTGAGTGCAATATTGGAATATACACAGTTCATAACTGGCAGAATACCTATACTGGCTCTATGACCCATGGGGTAATGGCCATAATAATAGGCAGGACTAAATAGAACTTTCTGGAACTTTCCCTCCCTAGTAAACTAGAAGCAATACTGCATCTGTGGATGAATTATAGATATTATTGCCTCCATGAAAACTTTAAAAGATGTAGGGTTGGTGATACCTAGCACATTCTCATTTAACGCATCTGTTTCACTTGTGCAGCATTTGAATAGATCTTAGGAAATGAATAAGAATATTGTAGGGGTGCCTGGGTGGCTCAGTCATTTAAGTGTCCAACTCTTGATTTCAGCTTAGGTCCTGATTTCATGATTTGTGTGATTGAGCCCTGTTCAGGATTCTCTCTGTCCCTCTCTCTCTGCCCTTATTCCCTCACCTCCCCCCAACCCATGTGCACTCTCTCAAAACAAACAAACAAACAAACAAACAAACAAACAAACAAACAAACATTGTAATCTTAATCAGGTAGTGACTCTGACTGCAATTTTTGCCTCCTCAAATATATAACATTTACTAGAGAAAATCAACACAGCCCCTTGACACTTGGTATGCGGTTGTAGACCTAGTTAGTGCTTTTCCCTTTGTACCAATTTGTAGAGACCACAAGAAGCAGTTTGCTTTGACCTGGAAAGGCCAACAATACACCATCATGTTTCCAGGCCCCTGACAGGCAAATAATTCTCCACTATCTAGGAATCCATGTATGTCTTTTCCTTGGGCAACTTACTTTTCACATAAAATGGATGACAAGGTGCTCTGCCTAGAACTCCTCTCCCTGTGCTTGAGAGGAGGCATGAGGATGCACCTATTAGAGGGGGCAAAAAGTGTCAGAATTTTTTTTTATTGCATATAAATGCCCTTTAGAGAGCATGTGCTGAAGAAGAGACACTGGGTAACCAGGTTTTCAGGACTCATCCAGTAGATGTCAGCCAACCTTTGTCCTTGGTTACACAGCATTTGTTCAAGAGGGGTCTACAAATGGAATAATCATGGTGCCAGAGATGGAGGTTATACATGTGTTGGGTCCCCTTTCACTAAGGCTGATTTAGCTACTGCCACCGCTTAATATTTGTTCTGTCAGCAGCAGAGACTGGGTCTAGGTCCTCAGTATAGTAAATATTTTGAGGATACCAAGCAGACACTTGGTCACCAGTTGATTATATCAGACACTTTAACCTTGGAAAAGGCAATTATTTGTCTTAACTGGAATCAAAATGTATTCGAGGTGTGGATTTGCTTTTCCTTTCTTTAGTTCCTTAGCCAGTACCTCTAAGATCTCTCAGAGTGTCTGATTAACCACTATCTGAGGGCTCACTGAGTGTCTGTTGTACCAACTGGGATCCCACTATCACCCTAACCAACGTATAATCATTTTATGTTAAGGAGGTTCAGCAATGGACATATGATCATGGAGTCACCAATTTTACCATGTATTGCATAGTAATGAAGGGTTGAAAAGCATTAGAATGTCTTTTTGAAGGTGTGGCTAAAGTGTCATCATGGAGATGGTAGTGACATTGGAACACTGTTTTTCAATGTGCACTATTTCTTTTGAGTCAATTGCTGTCATGTGGTTTTCTGTAGAGAATGAGTCTAGATTCCGAGGGATAGAAAAAAGAGCAGTTCTGCTCACTATCAATCTCAGTGACTGGTCTGGGGAATATATGCTTCTTGTATCTAACAATTTTAGGTTCTGGAGTTCTAGAGGTTTCTGATTCCCAGATGGGAATATTTCCATCAGGGGTCTCAGTCAGGGTCCTTCTAAACCTAAAACTATGTTTGTATCTTAACATTTTATACTTCTCATGATTTTAAATTAGCAGGCTAAGAATGGAGTCCTGCTGGGGCACCTGGGTGGCTCGGTTGGTTAAGCATCCAACTTCAGCTCAGGTCATGATTTTATGGTTTGTGGGTTTGAGCCCCATGTCAGGTTCTGGGCTGACAGCTTAGAGTCTGGAGCCTGGTTTGGATTCTGTGTCTCCCTCTCTTTCTTCCCCTTTCCTGCTCATGCTCTGTCTCTCAAAAATAAATAAACATTAAAAAAATTTAAAAAAGAGTGGACTCATACTGGCAGAGGTAATTGACCTGATCATCTTGAGGAGGCATGTTTGCCAATCCATAATGAGAATAGGAAATTGTAAATTTGGAACTCAGGAGATCACTGGAATGTCTCTTGGTGCTCTCATGTAAAAAAAGGAATTATAGCTACTGTGACCTAACAGGGGCAAAGTAGCCATGGGATCAGACCCTTCAGGACTAAAGGTCTAGGTCACCATGGCATGCAACCTAGACCAGCAGTAGTGTTAAACAAAGGCAGAGGGATCTAGAATTGGTGATAGAGAATCTGGAGTGGGTGATACCACTTACAGCTTTGGGACCAACTGCAGCAGTAGAGACTATGGCTCGTCCTATTAACTTTCTTCTGTAAAGAGGGTCATATTAATAAGATAAAACTAATAAGAATAATTTATAGAACTCATGTATTTTTGGCACTCCTCCACGTGTTTCATACTTGTTAACTCACCTAATCTTCACAAAACCCTATGGAGTTGGTAGTATTATTATGATAGTTTTACGGATGAAGAAAACGAGACCTAAGTTGAAGTAACTAAGTGGTCAAGAGTTGAAAAGGGTGTGAACGATAGAATAACCTCTGCAAGGAATAATCAAGAAAGAATTTATTAATAGGCTTTTGTTCCTTTGCTTCAAGGTGGGTTGGATGAATAGCAGATTTGGTGGTGGGTGAGTGGTAGATGTAAAGAAGACAGGTGTTCTAGGTGGGAGGGATGGGATGAACAGGTGCATGCAGCAAGTAAATAGAGATGTATGCTTGGGGAGTAATAGATACATGAGTTTGGCCAAAGGGTAAAGCAGATGATGGGGAAGAATGGGAGATAAATTTTTCTTTTTTCTTTTTTCTTTTTTCTTTTCTTTTCTTTTCTTTTCTTTTCTTTTCGTTTCTTTTCTTTTCTTTTCGTTTCTTTTCTTTTCTTTTCTATTAGAGAGAGAGCGCGGGGGAGAGGGGCAGAGGGAGAGGAAGAGGGAGAGCAAGAATCCTAAGCAGGCCTCACGCTCAGCACAAAGACTGACACTGGGCTTGATCCCACGACCCTGGGATTATGACCTGAGCTGAAATCAAGAGTCAGATTCTCAACTGACTGAGTCACCCAGGTGCCCTGGGAGATAAATTTTTAATAGCAGAAAAGGGTCATATTAGATAGAGTTCTGAAACCAAGTTTAAAACTTTGAATTTTATTTTGGCACAGGGAATGATTGAGGGTTTTTAAGGACATGTGTGGCATGATCAAAGCATTCTCTAGAAGAGTGGTTTCTAATGCCAGGTGGTAAGCTGATCTTGGTCTGGCTGCCTAAGAATTGCTTGAGGACATTTTAATAATACAGATCCCTGGAACACATCTCAGGAATTCACCAAGCATATGTCTCTTTTAACTGTTTTTCCCTTTTTTCCTTCTCCATGATAGCCAGGTTTTGTTTCTACTTGAAAATGAAGACCCTCCTTCTTACTCCCTCACATTTATTTGTGACATCAGCTAATTGTGACTTCTGGCTCATGTACCTATTTTGCCCGAGTTTATCCAACTCAATTCTCAAATGTTTGGCAAACTTAGGTTCTTCCTTTTTGAGGTCTCATGAAGATTAGTTTCTTTTCTTTGTAGTGCAAAAATAAATGGAATCCTTCTGATAATTTTTTTAAAGCTAATTTTCAGAGTTCTTGTTTGCCTTTCTTTTGTTTTGTTTTTGTTTTTTCATGTTTATTCATTTTTGAGAGACAGAGACAGAGCACGGACCAGGGAGGGGCAGAGAGAGAGGGAGACACAGAATCCAAAGCAGGCTCCAGGATCTGAGCTGTCAGCACAGAGCCTGACACGGGGCTCAAACCCATGAACCCTGAGATCATGACCTGAGCTGAAGCCAGGTACTCAACCAACTGAGCCACCCAGGCACCCCATGCCTTCTCTTTTCTAAGCTACATAGTATCTTCTCTTTAAGGGTTCCAATTATGTCATGATGTCATACCTTCAGTGTTCGGTGGGGTTCCCGTTTGCCTGTAATCCTCTTAGGCTGTGGCACTCAGAATGGCATGCAATACTCTAGATACTCTTTTTTTTTTTTTAATTTTATTTTTAAGTAATGTCTATACCCAATGTGGGGCTCAAACTCATAACCCTGAGATCAAGAGTCACATGTTCTACCAACTGAACCAGCCAGGTGTCCTAGTAACTCTAGATATTCTGATCCACATAGACTAGAGTGGGAACTCCCCTCTTACCCAACTGGACACTAGATTTCATAGCTCAGATACAGTCATAGCTCAGCAGTCCATCCCTCTGCTGCTTCTTATAAAGCTTGTGGCCAGTAAAGTCAATAACTTTTCCGTTCTAGCTCTTTGTTATATCTCTTTCATCAATTGTACATGCAGTTAGTTCCTAGAGAGTTATTGAGAAACTGGACTCACTACTTTCACTAATTTATTATCCCATGTCGCTTTGTCATGATGGGAAATTTAGTGTAATATTGTGATTCCATCTTTTTTTTTCTTCTCATTTTTCCTCTTCTTTTTAAATCACATGAACCAGTATTTGCTTTTATTAACTTATTTTTTAATGTTTTAGGTTTGGTTATATCCCTTCATTTTTTTTCCATAAGACTAAAAGCAAATTGGTTTGTTTGTGTGTTTTGTCATCAGTTACAAAGAAGAACTTTCAGAATAGAATTTATTTGGCTTTGTCCTTTAACTGGTGGAGATGCACACTGGTCACTAATTTTATTTTAGATAGGTGGACGTAGAAAAGAAAATATTGAGAATGTGGGTAAAATATGATAATGTATTCTTTTAAGAAAATTAAGATATAAGGCATATACCACAAAGTTAGTTCTTTTAAAATATGTAATTCAGTGGTTTTTAGTATATTTGTAAGGTTGTGAAAACATCACCACTATCTAATTCCAGAACATTTTCATTACCCTTAAAGAAACTCCGTATCACTTAACAGTCATTCTGCATTCCCTTGTATCCCCAGCCCCATTTGATCTCTGACTTCTGCCATTACCTATGCGTAGAGATGTGAGCCTTGCTGTATGAGAGCTGTCTGGCACATATTTTTTGCATCCTAAACTGTACAGGGGAGAATCTTGGGTTACAGAATTTCAACATCTCATCTATTATACTGGATTCTTAGGAAGAAATGATAAAAAAAGGGGCTTTTGATCAAAAGGGGCTTTTGATCACCATCATCTCCCCAACCTAGGCTTCAGTTTCTTAAATATTCATGCTATTCTTTCCAATGAAATTCCCATTTTCTTTAAAGAAAAAAAAAAAAAAGAAGGAAAAGGAATGTTGAGTGCTTTTGCTTTGCTTGTGATCTGTTAATAACAGACTTAAATTCTCCTTGTTTCTACTCTGAAGGAAATCTCAAAAACTCTTTTTCCTCATTGTCCTTAGGACCACTTGTGTGTTCTGGGTTTTAGCTTTCCTGACACATTTCCCATTGATTTGTGCTAACTTTTGCATTTGATCTTGGTTATGGGTCCCTTAACCCCATCTGTGGTACGTGTATCCTAAATCTGAGCTCACTGGGACACTGTGTGTGTAGCCACCTCGGTCCTTGCTTTCTTTTCTTCTTCCCAGGAATAAGTTCTAGAAGTTAGGTTAGAATTGTGTTTTTGAAAGCTCCATCCTTCCTGTGTCATCTTCCCTATAGAACCACGGACTGTGGCCCTGTTGCTATGTTTTTTTCCTGCTATGCAGCAAGAGGGCTTGCCTCTGACTCCACCAGTAGTCCCTTCTCTAACAGTAATCACTCCAGGATGACTAAGTCCCTTTTTTCCCCAAGGTTCCTGTCACTTCCTCCTCACTGAGCAATTCTCCCATGTTGGTCCAGAAGAGTAGTTTCCCTCAAAATTTCTTCCACCTCTGAGAGATCATACTGTCAGGCTGAATTTGTCAGGCGCACTTTCATAAATGGACCAGGACATTGCCTTTATAGGACCTTTGTAGTATGTGATCATTTGTTCTTTTATAAACATTCATGAAGTACAACTTGCAGAAATCCACCTGAGAGCAGGGATGAAAGGAGGAAGCTTGTATCCTGAGTCGATGGAAAACAGGGCCACATAGGCATATATCTTATTTCTCCAGAATATGATGCTGTTTTAAGCATCACTTTTTGGGAGTACACAGCTAATTTACTTACTTTCTCATGCAGATAGATGATTAGGCTAGAATTCTGGCTCTACCGTAACTATGATTATAGGCAAATTATTTAATCTTTCTAAATTTTGGTTTCTTTGGCACCTGGGTGGCTCAGTCATTAAGCATCTGACTTCAGCTCAGGTCGTGGTCTCATGGTTCATAAGTTTGAGTCCCACATCAGGTTGATCTCGAGCCCCGCTTTGAGTGAACATGAGCCCAACTTCTCTCTCTCTCTGTCTCTCCTTCCCTCCCTCTCCCCCATTTCTCTCTCTCCCTCTGCCCCTCCTGAGATTCTGTCTCTCTCTACCCCTTGCTCACTTGCGACCCCTCTCTCTCTCTGTGTCTCAAAAATATAAGTTTTGATTTCTTCATTTGGAAAATAAGAGTAAAAATACCTAGCTCATAGAATTTGTCATAGATTAAAAATGGCTGCAAATGTTTTGGATACTCCTCCCATAAAGAGATATATTATGTCTCTGCTCCTTAAATCTGCGCTCTTTGACTGCATGGCCAATAGAATATGGCAGAAGTGACAAAGTGCCTGATTCTGACATAAAAGCGTGGCATCTTCGACTTCCCTTTTCTAGGGAAACTTTCTTTAGGTTGCTACCATGAGCTACCATGTAAGAAGTCCAAATACACTCAGACCACCATACTGGAGTCTCAGTATGGGATAATCTTAGCTGAGCCTAACCTTTTAGCCATACCCACTGATGTGACAGACATATGAGTGAAGCCATCTTGGACCCTTCAACCAGCTCATCTATGAGCTGAATCCCACCAAGTGACTCAGTAACTGCAGTTGATATCATGTGGGGGCAAAGGAATTGTCCAACTGAGCCTTGATAGAGTTCTTGACCCACAGAATCGTGAGATATAATGATTGTTTTAAGCTATTCAGTATGCACCAAGAGAAAACTGCAACAGAATTTGATACATGGAAGTGGACTACTCCTCTAGTAAAATCCTAAAATATGTGGCTTTGAGACTGGGAAGTAGGCAGAAGCTGGGGACTATTGGTAAAAGGTTTAAGGACAGGGAGAACACCACTCCTGGTGAAGCCTGGAAAGACAGGGAGAAAATTGGTTTTGTGGGTTGGAAAAAACATGACTCTTGTGTAGTGGAGGAAAGCTTGACAATGCTGTTGTCTGCAGTAATGTGGAAAATAGAACATAATTCTAACACACTGGTGGATTTGGCCAAAGATATTTCCTGGCAGAATGTTGAAGGTGCCAATTAGTTTTTTTGAGTTGCTTATGATAAGGTATGGATAGAGATACAAAAATAAAAAAAAATAAATAGAAGAGAGAAAATTCTGTGTTCATTGTTTAAAGGAAATACAAGCAACCCAGGATTTAATGGGCTTAAAAATAAAACTTTATCAGTTGCTCTAATGGCATAAAGGGTTTTGAAGTAAAGACTGACCTCAAGGTAAGGTCATGTCAAAGGTATGACTATAAGACCTTTTGTTAATATTCCAGAGAGATTTAAGGGTGTGTCTAGAAAAAGGCTTGTAGTATCCCATAGCATTCTGATTCAGCCCAAGGCAGAGGAGGACCCGTCTCAAAGAGATTTGTGGGTATGGTTTTCATTTAATGGAGTTAACCCAATAAGATCCATAGAAATCCCACAAAGTTTTTAAGATAATTGAATTGTTCGAAGCACCATCAACTTTAACTGAAAAGGATAAAGTAACTCAAAATAAAAAGAGCCCTTGAGGCTCTCAGATTTCAATGGGCAAAAAGCAGTTTAAGAAAGCTACTAAGCAACAACCACAAGCCATTTCTTGTGAAAAAGGAAAGGTGATTCAGAGAATGGGATCAAACGGAACATGAGTGGACTCTAATCCAGGAACTGATGGCATTTGACCAAGTGCATTTCAGAATTATCATGGGCTGGTGAATGCTATATGCTTCTTGTTCTTTTCCTTTTTGAATGGGAATGTCTATTGCTGTTATTCTATGCTTTTTTCAGTATTGTATATTGTGTGCGTGCGTGCTTGTGTGTGTGTGTGTGTGTGTGTGTGTGTGTGTGTGTGTGTGACAACTTGTCTTACAGATCTTCATATTGAGAAGAACTGTACCTAAAGGGACTTCTCCATATCTAGACCTGAGTTAGATGATGAGATCCCAGACTTTGAGCTGCCTGAGTCTTTGGGGGACTTTGGAGAGGAGTGAGTGTATTTTGCACCTGGGAAGAATGTAAATAATTTGTGACCAGAGGGCAATTTGTGGAGGATTAAATATGGTAACAAATTCTTTGATACTCCTCCCATCATGAGGTAAAATCTATGTCCCTGCTCCATGAATATGATGGACTCTGTGACTGTCTAACAAACAGAGTATGGCTGAACTGAGATTGTGTCAATTTCCAGACTCAGGCTTTAAAAGACCAGCAGCTACCAGTTTTTGAATCAGTCTTTTTAGGAGTCCTGAGCTCTCATATGTAAGAAGTCCAAATACCCTGAAACCATCTTGCTGGAGAGACCATGTATAGGCATTCTTGTCACAGTGCCAGCTAAGTCAAACTTGTCAGCTATCCCTGCCATGGTGCCAGATATGTGAGTGATCCCCTCTTGGACCTTGCAGATGAGCCCATATCATACCTGCATACCACAGATTAACTTTAGTCCATGCCATATAGAGAAGAAGAATCAACTGGCTGAGCCCTGGCTGAATTCCTGACCCATGACATCATGAGATAAAATAAAATGATTGCTGTTTAGAGATGTTAAATATTGAGGTGGTTTGTTATTTGGCAAAGATAACTGGAACAGAGTTGTGAGGATGAAATGAGACTATAAAGCACTAAAGACAGTGCCTAGAGCATAGTACTTAATACATGCTGGCTTAATACCTTCTCATTCTTCCTCTGAAACCACATCTTTTACACCAAGTACCATGTCCTGCATTCATCTTTCAACAAGGATTTATTGAATGCCTAATCTGTAGATACTTTGAGCTAGTTGCTGTCATATAGCTGTTTGATGGAACAGGTCCTTGAAGACTGAGCTCAGACTGCAGTCTTGAGGAAGCTGTTTGCCAGTCACCCTACCTGGTTTGGCTGGTCTTCCAGGGTAGCCCTCTCAGCAATCTGTGCACTCAGTTTGGACTATATTAATCTATATTGGTGGATGCCTTGCTTCAAAGGTGACTTACAGTTTTTTCAGGTACGTGTAGCCTGTCTTCCCCATAAAAGTGTCAACATCTTAAGGAGTGGGATCTTGAAATCACAGGCCTTTGTTTTTCCTCACAGGGCCTTTGGTACATCCAAGTGCCTGTTAAGTTGAACAATTTGGAATTTTCAACACAAGTTCCAGGAACTCTGGAGCAATCTGTGTGAATCTAAGAGGAAAAAAATATCATATCTTTGTGAAATTCCTGATTGATCTAGAGATGAATCCTTAAAGAAGACCATGGAGACCAGAGATCTGACCTTGACTATGCTCTTCTTTTCATGTATTCTCTATGTTGTCTCCTTAGAACTGAGGCTTCTTGAGGATGGTAGAAACTTGTTTTTCAGTTCTTTTGTAAATTTGTAGTAAATGTAGTTTTGCCTGGCCCACTTGGAGCTTAGATGCTGTTAAAGTAGGTTAGACAACACCTTCACTATCTTTTCCTCACCTTTTTCTATCCAGCAGTGTACCAGGGATTTGTTATTTTGTAATTGGGTGAGAAGGGATGGACATTTAAAAAAGTTTAAACTTTTTGTTACGGAAGTATAGTTGACACACAATGTTATATTAGTTTCAGGTGTACAACATAGTGATTCAACAATTTTATACATTACTCAGTGCTCATGATAGTAAGTATAGTCACCATATTAGGTTATTATGGTGTTTTTGACTATATTCCTTGTGCTGTACTTTTCATCTCCATGACTTATTTATTCTATAATTGGAAGTTTGTACCTCTTAATCCCCTTCACCTATTTTGCCCATCTCCCCACCCACCTGGCAACCACCAGTTTGTTCTCTATGAGTCTGCTTCTGTTTTTGTTTGTTCATGTTTTGTTTTTAAATTCCACGTATAATTGGAGTCACATGGCATTTGTCTTTCTCTGTCTGCCTTATTTCACCTAGCATAGTACACTCTAGGTTCATAAGTACTGTTGTAAATGGCAAGATTTCATTTTTTTTTTTTATGGCTGAATAACATTCCATTGTGTATATACACACATATCCACATACTCTTTATCCATTTTTTCTTTATCCACATTTTCTTTATCCATTCATCTATTGATGGACACTTGGGTTGGTTCCATATCTTTTTAAATTTTAAACTTAAATTTCTAAATTTTAATCCCACTATAGGTAACATAAAATGTTACATTAGTTTCAGATGTACAACATAGTGATTCAACAATTCTATACATTACTCAGTCCTCATCAAGATATGCGTACTTTTAATGGTCTTCGTGCCTATTTCACCCATTCCCCACTATACACACACACACACACACACACACACACACACACACACACACATATATATGTATAGAGGACCCATTCCTGACATCATACTTTTCCAACATATAAAAGGAAATAGCACTTTGACATCATGCTCTGTTGCATCATGGGACACTCAGGTACCAGCTTTTCTTAGGATATAGTATCTCTTGACTTGGCAAATATGAGCTATTGTGTAAATGGAACCTGAATTTTGGTAAAGATCTTTCTTTTTTCCTATTAAAATGTATGATTAAGCATACTTACCATAATTTTATATTATTTAGAACTGTGGCTTTTATGGATTTCTATTTGAGATAGCTTGTTGGATGCGGGATTTTTTTTAATCATTAAATAATAGCCCATTTTTTATCAAATGGACTCTCAATTCCATTCCCACTTGGATAACTGAAGTTCTGCATCTCAACAGAGGGTACCACAGTTTTCAATGGTGTGACTTGTAGAAGTGAGATCAAGTGATCCTATACCTGTATCAACTCTGAATCTCACTACAGTGTTTTTTGGTGCACAGTAAATATGACTGATGGGACATCTAAGTGCTGGAATTTTGAAGGGCTAGAATTATCATAAAATCTGATGTTGGACATGTCAGTAATCTCATTCATGGAACTTTGGAACAAGCCAGGGCAGGAATAGGAGTAGGGAAGCCAGGACAGCTGCAGAAAAGTTACATTTAGTTAAATCACACGGTTAGAAAATTTTAAGAAAATGCCTGTTGAACTTTCTCCATCATTAGAAAGAAAAATAAATAATGAAAATTGACAATGAAGACACCAAGAGCTAATTTTCGACTTTAATTTGTCTTTCTGAATGATGCCTCTTTGGTCTTTTATGAAGGATAAATTATATTTGAAATGAAATCTTTTAAATGGATTATCTTTTGGGTAGTTATTTTGTGCACTTTTAAAGTGCATTTTACTTATTTGTGGGGGGTTGGGGTAGAAAGATGAATTCTGAAGAAATTGAGAGGAAAATAATTTCAGAAGGTAATGGATGAACTTGGTCTGGAAGATTAATCAGGGCAGTTGCAAGAGGGTGCCAAATGCATAACGGGAGTAGAACTAAATATCTGATTGTAATTAAAACTTTAGGTTTCTAATGGCTGCATGAAAGATATTTTAATAAACGTGAAATGCACTTTCTAAATGGCACGCTAACTTTTAATGACTTGGGTGTTTTGTTTGATTAGTAACCTGGACTGTTAAATTAAAGCCAACTGCAAGTGCATGATAAAATATTGATGGTTTCAGGCAAATGAATTGGGGAAGTTATGCTTGACAGATTTTTTGTATCATTAAGGATTTTAACTGGTGGAAAATATATATTGCTGGTGCTTAAAGATAGTTAAAGAGGATCTTCCTGTTTATATGACCTCGTTTTAATTTTACAGTAATAATAAGGGGGAAATCTGAATTATTCACAGATGGTTGGTCAAGAGAGGTCACTTAATTAAAAAAGTGTTATTTTAATTACACCTGTTTCACATTCCTGGAACGGGAAATTAAATATTTTGAAGCATTTGATTATTTCTGTTTCACAGATTACCTGGACTTTTGCTGGCTCCTGTGAAGGCCTGAGATTGTTGTATGTGAAGCTTTTACCTCTTGTTAGCAGGGTGTTTCGCTTTAAGGATCAGGAGTTTAAAAATAATTTTTTCATTGATAGTTTTAGAAACAATACAAGAGGAAGATGTATATAATTATCACACACACACACATACACACACACACTGTAGTCTTGTATATGCAGGACAATTTTTAGAAGGATACGTAAGAAAATATGAGGCTATTTACTTCTTAGGGATTGAGCTGGGATGTCAAAAGTGAAGGAGATTTTATTTCTTACTTTATTCTTTTGGGGAAATAGGGTATATTTTGCATGGAGAATGCCTTTGTTTTATAAAAGAAAAATTTCCTTTTGAAACCCAGCTTTCTTTTAACAACACCATTGTTTCTTTTCATGCCTTTCTCCCCATAACAGAGAATTTTCCTGATTTTGTCAGAAGATGTGGTTAACTTTAAGGAGCTTTTCTTATTGGATCAAGTTAGTTTCTTTCCTTTTCCCCTCCAACCTTTCATCCATCCTCAGATATTTAGTGCTTAGTATCTCTTACTGCTTCTTACAGCCGAAGTAAAAGTAACTCTTCGGGAAAAAAAAGAGATCAGCAACATTCGTGAGGTTGCTGTCCCTCTGATGGGACTTCAGAAACGTGAAACTTTGAGAAGGTGGACTAATTTTGCAGAGGATGCTAGGACAATGATTCAGGGTAGCCGAGGTTCTGTGTGCCTAGATATTCCCTCACACAGAAGGAAAAGAAACCACTAGTGCTTCTCAATTAATGAGAGGCTTGCAAAGTGCCGGAAGGACATCTGGAGGAATAGTGATGGAAAAACCTCTGCATAAAGAGTTGCTCTTAATAAAACATTAAAAAAAAAAAAAAAAAAAAAAAAAGAAGTAGGAGTGCCTGGGTGGCTCAGTCGGTTAAGCGTCTGACTTCAGCTCAGGTCATGATCTCATGGTTCGTGGGTTCGAGCCCTGCATCGGGCTATGTGCTGACGGCTCAGAGCCTGGAGCCTGCTTTGGATTCTGTGTCTCCTCTCTCTGCCCCTTCTCTGTTCATGCCCTTTCTCTGAAATAAATAAAACATGAAAAAAATTTACAATAAACATTATATACCTTAAAAAAAAAATAACTGCTCTTTTCCACAGTGCTGACCTTTGGGTGTTTTAGTGGCACAGGTTGTTTGAAGTTGACACAGGGAGATTCTTGGATAGTATTTGACACACACACACTTGCACACACCTCTGTCCCATTTCTTGCTCAAATATCTGAGCCTCAAGGGAATGAAGGATATAAAATTAATTCAAGTTTTGCTACTTATTGTTTTGCTCTGAGTTTGTAGTTTCGATACACTTCTGGGTCTCTTAACTATGAAATGAAGGTACCTATTCTATGTCAAAGTTGTTCAGACTAATAAACTAGTCCTCAATCACTATATTAAAATGCAGTAATTTTTCTTTTACCACTACGAAGAAATTGTAGCTGTTTGGATTTATTTTTGAGGTTGCAAATCTTCATATCAATTAATAGTAGTAGTGACAATATATAGTAGCTACTATTTATTGAGTACACAGTGTGCTAAGTAGATTTACATACATTATCTCATTTAATTTCTTCTGCAACCCTGTGGAATAGGCTAAGTTTTACAGATGCGGAAGGTGAAACTCAGAGAAGTTCAGCAGCTTGTTAGTGAATGACAGATGCAGGGATTAGAACCAAAGTACTAGTTAGTATGTAATTTGGCTGCTCTAACAGAAACCCAAATAAAATAGCTTAAACAAAATAGAAGTTTCTTCCTCTCTCATGCAGGTTTGGGACTAAGAAAGTATGCGTATGCGTTTACACAATTATTACAGTCTTAGGCTCCTTCTCTCTTGTTACTTTGCCATCTTCACTGTGGAGCTTCATTTGATTCAAGATGGCACATCCAGTTGTCAGCATCCCACTCACATTCTGGTCAGTGAGGAAGAAGAAAAAGAAGCAAGTGTAAGGGGGCGCCTGGGTGGCGCAGTCGGTTAAGCGTCCGACTTCAGCCAGGTCACGATCTCGCGGTCTGTGAGTTCGAGCCCCGCATCAGGCTCTGGGCTGATGGCTCGGAGCCTGGAGCCTGTTTCCGATTCTGTGTCTCCCTCTCTCTCTGCCCCTCCCCCGTTCATGCTCTGTCTCTCTCTGTCCCAAAAATAAATAAAAAACGTTGAAAAAAAAAAATTTAAAAGAAGCAAGTGTAAGGCAAGTTCTTTCCATTTAAGGGCATGACCTGAAATTCTCCCCCTCACTTCTGCTCCCATCCTACTGAGCAGAACTAGGTCACATGGCTGATCAGCTGGAAGGAAATCTGGGGAAGTGGTCTTTATTCTGGGTAGTGATGTATCCCACTAAATTTTTTTTTCCTGAGGAAGAAGGGGAAAGGGGATATTGGAAAAGTAGCAATGTCTTCCTCACCCATTTTGTAAGATTGTTAAATTTATGCTTAAGGTGAGCTTTGTTTTGCCAAAATATACCACTATTATGAAAAACTTTTAATAAACAGAGCCACCCGGAAAGAGAAGTGAGCTAGTTTTCACGAGAGGTTATTCAAACAGACACTGGCAGACAAACACTGTATACACGGTGTAAGCATTTGGAACGTGTACACTGTATATTGTGCAAGTGTTAGATAATCTTCTAATTCTGAGATTCTGTAGTTCAATTAAAATTGCTTAGTGGCTATATCACATTTGCTGACCCTACAAACGTACCCATGTATGAAATCATGAACAAATGCTTGAACTGTCTATTGTACCAAGAATGTTATCTATAGTTTTATATCTATATTTGAGCTTTTTAAAGTTATATATCACATACGGAGCTTAGTGTCTAGCTCTCTTCTTCTTAAACCAGGTTAACATCCTTTTACTAAGCATGCTACCCCCACTCTCTCTGGCTTGAAATTTCCCCGCTTGAAATTTTGACCTATTTCTCCTCATTTATTTCCATTGTGTCAACTGTTACCAACATTGTGTAGATTTTGTCCCTTCAACAGGTTCTGAAGTTTTTCATTCCTTCTCCCACTTTTTTCTGTTGTTCCCATAGGTCAGACTCTCATCTTTCCTTGTGTCTAGACTGCCATGATGGTTCCCTCAGGGCTCTGCCAGCCTCCAGCCCGTGTCCTCTGCAGTCTAGCCAATTCAATATGAAGTCATTGATACTCCATGGCTTTTAACATGCTTGTCTGAATGCTCAAGAACCCATGGGTTTTCCATCTGGCTCTATCTTGCCTACGATCAGACTCTGTGCCCTGACTTTGTTTGGTCAAGGCCTCCTACCCCTGTTCCACCTAGTCTTACCAAGTTTATTTCCCTTCAGATCTACCATGCACTATTTCTGTACTCAGACATTTCTTCTGTTCTTTCTTCATTTGAGTTCCCTCTCTTGCCTCCCTCTACCACTTCTTCTTTCCCTGTTTCCTTTCTTTCAACACCAAGTATTTTCTGAATGCCTACCTTGGGCTAGTCTTTGGAGATTTAACCGTACAACAAGCTAAGACCCAGTTCCTGCCCCCACTGGGTTTATGATCTGGATTAAAATTCCTGGTGTTGTTTATGATCATTTATGAGCCTGTCTCTGAGTTTTGTTTCATCTGCCTGAAAGTTCTCCTTTTCCTTTCCAGCCATCTAACTTGTGTTCATCATTTAAGGCCTGACTCAAGTTTTACTTCCTCTTCAGGTATATTCTCCGAATGCTTCCATGTGCTTCTATTCTTGAACACCTTTAGTACACAGTCATCACTGTATACTTTAGTTTCTAATTGTTGTTTTTCATGATATGCTAATGGTATTCTATTCTGGAGAGCAGGAAATATATCTTAGTCTTATCTATATTCATATTTATATACATGTATCGCTGTTTGTAGACCTCGGTTTCTGTGTCTAAAACACCTAGCACCCCTGATCTTTCAAAATTCTCTAATTCATAAAAGTAGAATTCCTTTAATTCAGGCTCCTGGCCTTTTCCAGGTTTGTTATTGTTTCTGGAGACAAGTGGAATCTCTGTGTATTCTCACACCACAGTCTTTTCAGTGTTCATAAAGGTATCTCTAGCACCTAGAGCTATTGTTCACATAACAAAATTCTGATGGCTTCATAATCATTGCTGTATATCTGGAGTGAGAATAACCTAGGATGTGGAGTTGAGATGGTTAACTGCTTGAACTTCAGAGTAAGGCACACCTGGGGTGAATCTGGGATCAGCTGGCTCTCTGATCTCTCTTAATAACACTAACTCTGTGATCTTGCTCAAATCATACTAACTAGCCATGTGACCTTTTTTTTAAATTGCGTTTATATTTATTTTTGAGAGACAGAGTGAGACAGAGTGTGAGTGGGGGAGGGGCAGAGAGAGAAGGAGACACAGAATGTGAAACAGCCTCCAGGCTCTGAGCTGTCGGCACAGAACCTGACGCGGGGCTGGAAACCAGGAACTGCGAGATCATGACCCGAAGTCGGACATTCAACCAACTGAGCCACCCAGGTGCCTGCCATGTGACCTTCTTAATCACACTAACTAGCTTGTGGTCTTGCTCCATCACACTGACTAGTTATATGATCTTGAGTACATTTCTTTAATTTTTTAAAAAGGTTTATTCATTTTTCAGAGACAGAGAAAGACAGTGTGAGTGGGGGGAGGGGCAGAGAGAGAAGGAGACACAGAATCTGAAGCAGGCTCCAGGCTCTGAGCTGTCAGCAGAGCCCAACGCAGGGCTCAAACTCACAGGACATGAGATATGACCTGACCTGAAGTCGGACACGCAACCAACTGAGTCACCCAAGCACTTGAGTACATTTCTAAATCTCTTTGAATCTCAGGTTATTTTATTTTATTTTTTTTTGTCTATCAAGTGGGGATAAAGTGGTTATAATCATGGTTAAATGAGATAATATATAGGAAATAATTGGTACAGTACTAGCACACAGTAAATTAAAATAATAATGACATTGTGTTTTGGGGATCGTTAGTTAACTAGACTAACTAGGCTGAGTTACCAAGTGACTGTCTCCCAAACACTGGTGTCATGCTATTTACCATTGAAATCTGGCCTCAGCAAAAGACAAATTGCTATAGGTCGTGAGTCTCTTGGATTGCTGTGAGGGCTAAATCCACGAGTACCACAAGCTTAGGATAGTACACTTTTGTGTACTTTTGGCATGCTTTGGACATGCTGATGGACCTTTAGAGAGACTCAGCATATGATTTATTGATTCATGGTGTGGATGGATGGATAGGGAGAGTTAGAGTAGAGAGGACAGACAGACTGCGCAGGGCCCTTCTACCCACCTGCATCTAAATCCAACTTCATTCTGGATTGGAGCACAACTTGATCCACTCTGTGAGAAAGCAGCACATGGCCTTGTCTAAAGATTTTATGAATGGGAGTGAAGAATGGAGGAGAGCCAAAGATAGCAGCTGGGCTATTCTCTCGGACCAGGCAAGATAAAAACAATCTTTTATGGAATAGGTTTTGGATTTGTCTGGCGTACTGCAATAAGGATAAATGCTCTCCAGTGACATTTCCCACCCCCACCTCCATCCCTGCTCCCCTTTATAAGCCCTGGGAGACAGTGCTGCCCCAGCACAGCCCAAGGAGCCCCTAACAGTGCAGGCAGAGAAAAAGAATGCTCCTCTGCTTGCCCTCTCCCGAGGCTTCCCGCCCAGGCAGGAAAGGACACAAGGCGGTTGCAGAGAAAATAAAGGTATGTGCACGTGGCTCAGGACTCTGAACAGGGCCCCAGTAGTGACAGGGCTCACAGGAAATGAGATTCTCCTGAGAGCTGGTTATAGCAAGACTGCTATGTATGTCAAAAAGCCACATATCCATGGAAGGAGGCTGCATGTGGTCACACAGAAGTGTGGTTCTGAGATCAGTGCAGCCAGGCATCCACGGGAGGGCCTGGAGGGAGAGCAACATGGGTTGGATACAAGTGAAATGATGCAGGTTGCGGTTTGTTCTGAGTGATTAGCTTTTGCTTTTGGGGGCCCCCCCAGATACCTTGAGAACAGATTTGTGTTATAAAGCCCAAATACGCATTTCCAGTTTCCTTAGTTCTTCCTTACTGATACATTCCTACACCCTTTCTCTGACCTCTGTTACTTTCTTCCTGGCTGCCCCCATCCACATGCCCAGTGGTGGGTGAGCATAGGAGGGACAGCAGAGAGGAAGCTGGGGGAGGCCACATGGGTATTTGCTGAGCTCTGACCCAACCCCACCCCCCAGAGGGCCACCTTTTCACAGCATCACACAGAAGCATCTTTGAAGCAGAAAAGAAATCCCACCCTTCCTTTGAGGTGCCTTTTGTAATATTGCTTTCCTCTGGCTGGTTGGATTAGTTAAAATTTCATCAGCTTTTCTTAAAAAAAATTTCCCTGTTGTCATATCATGAAAAGACAGCATATCTTTTGAAGGTGTTTGCCACCCTCAAGAAATAAGAAAAGAATCTGATCTCTTATTCCAGAAACTTAAGTTCTCTTGCAAGCTTAAGCCAGTCAGATGATGTGTTTTGAAACACCCTCCCCCCCAACATATATATTTTGTGGTTGTTCAGGTTTTATTAAAAGAAAAAAAATAAGAGCCCTCACCTTCCCCCACACCGTTCTAATGTTCTCAGTGTTCTTTGGGGCATGAGGGTGGGCAGGTTTCACCACCCTGATAAAAAACGCGTTCTGAAAACCAACTCAAAACAGTAGCAGCCAGGATGAGATTATGAGGCCAAAACAGTAGGGGGCAGTCTGACACAATCTAACAGAGGTTGATAGTCCAATAAAACAGAAACCAGGCTCTTTGAGACAACAAAGGCCAAAATTGTGCTAAGAGCTGTAAATCTTGCATGCTAAATTCCTGTGTAAGAGACAGTCGTGGTTGTATCATAATTAAACATGCTACTAAAACATAAATCCCTTACTGATAACTTCTTAGTGGCCTCATTTGCCGTGGAATGAACCAGAGGCTGGTCACCCATTAGCAATAATTGGAAAGATTTCTGATGTGTTCAGCACAGATTCATCTTTTGTGTATTGGAAACAACAAAAGAAAAGTAAATCATCATCATCATTGCTGCGAAGCATTCCCCAACCATCTTTATGAATGTGTGGCTGTATGGGAGCTAAAGGTTGAGATTTGATGGTTGACTTCAGAATCTTACAACCTAGAAAGGCAGGGGATAGAGAAGAGTGATCATCTATAGGTATTGTACTAGTTTCTTAGGGTCACCATGACAAAGTACCAAAAACTGAATGCCTTTAAATAACAGCAATTTATTCTCTCCGTTACATCCACAAGGACTCTATTTCCAAATAAGGCTACACTGTGAGATATGGGGGATTACAGCTTCCACACAACTTCTTTTAGGGGGTAGGGGGGGACACAATCCAACCCATAATAGGTATGTAGGTTTTTGAGTCATTTGAATTCTGCTACACAACCTTTTACTGTATCATGGCATCTCCTAAACTGGGTCAATCTATTAAGTCTTTCTAGAAATTCTAGTCCTAGCTTAGGCTAATTCCTTTTTTTTTTTAAATTTAACTAATTAATTAATTAAATATAGTTTATTGTCAAGTTGGCTAACATGAACATACAGTGTATACAGTGTGCTCTTGGTTTTGGAGGGTAGATTCCTGCGATTCATCACTTACATACAACACCCAGTGCTCATCCCAACCAGTGCCCTCCTCGATGCCCATCACCCATTTTCCTCTCCCCCATCAACCCTCAGTTTGTTCTCTGTATTTAAGAGTCTCTAATGGTTTGCCTCCCTCCCTCTCTGTTTGTAACTATTTTTCCCCTTCCCTTACCCCATGATCTTCTGTTAAGTTTCTCAAGTTCCACATATGAGTGAAAACATATGATATCTGTCTTTCTCTGACTGACTTATTTCACTTAGCATTATACCCTCCAGTTCCATCTACATTGCTGCAAATGGCAGGATTTCATTCTTTCTCATTGCCAAGTAGTATTCCATTGCATATATAAACCACATCTTCCTTATCCATTCATCAGTTGGTGGACATTTGGCTCTTTCCATAATTTGGCTATTTTGAAAGCGCTGCTATAAACATTGGGGCACACGTGCCCCTATGAATCAGCACTTCTGTGTCCTTTGGATAAATTCCTAGAAGTGTTATTGTTGGGTCGTAGGGTGGTTCTATTTTTAATTTTTTGAGGAACCTCCATGCTGTTTTCCAGAGTGGCTGCACCAGCTTGCATTCCCACCAACAATGCAAAAGAGATCCTCTTTCTCCACATCCTTGCCAACATCTGTTGTTGCTTGAGTTGTTAATTTTAGCTACTCTCACGGGTATGAGGTGGTATCTCAGTGTGGTTTTGATTTGTATTTCCCTGATGATGAGTGATGTTGAGTATCTTTTCATGTGTCTGTTGGCCATCTGGATGTCTTCTTTGGAAAAATGTCTATTCATGTCTTCTGCCCATTTCTTCACTGGATTATTTGGTTTTCAGATGTTGAGTTTGGTAAATTCTTTATAGATTTTGGATACAAACCCTTTATCTTATATGTCATTTGCAAATATCTTATCCCATCCTGTCAGTTGCTTAGGTTAATTCTTATGAAGGAGTAGAAATAGTATAAACATTCGTTCAGTCATTACTAAGTGCCCAGTACTTTGCAAAAGTCATCTTCAGTTCAACCAGTTCTAACTGTGGCCACTGCTACATGCTTAGTCCATAACTACCATTATCACCACGGGGGATGGACCATTTTAATGTCCTATAAAACCTGGTCTTCCTGCTTTCAAGCTTGTCCTCTGTATTGGTTCTCTATTGCTGCCTGACAAGGTGCCCCAAAACTTAGCTGCTTAAAACAACAAATAGTTATTATCTCAGGAAGGTTTCGAGGGTCAGGAACCCAGTCATGGCTTAGCAGAGCCCTCTGACTCAGGGTCTCTCAAGAGGTTGCAGTCAAGGGGTTGGCTGAGCTGCAGTCATTTCAAAACCACTGGGGGCGAATCTGCTTCCAAGTTTGCTCACCTGGCTGTGAGAAGGCCTCAGGTCCTCACTGGCTATTGGCTGTAGATGTCAGTCCTTGTCACATGGACCTCTCCATAGGCCTTCTCTCAACAAGGCAGCTGGCCTTCCCTAGGCGAGGGCTCTGAGAGGGAGAGCAAATGAGAGACGCAGAGTAAGAAGAAAGTCTAGGTCTTTTGAAACCTAATGGAAGTGGGCTAGAATTACTTTTACGTTATTCTACTTGTCAGAAGCAATAACTAGGCCCAGCCCACATTCAAGGGGAATGGAAAAGCTCATTTCCTCTTTTGTGTCTGTCTCTCCTTTACTCTCACAAAATTGTTACACCCACACCCTTCTGACAACAGATGTGTGGGCTTTCCACATATCAGGCAATTCTGTGACGCCAGCTGGGTGTCCTACAGAGTAACTCAGTTCTGACACTATCTACAGGCATACCTCATTTTACTGTCTTTTGCTTTATTGCACTTTGCAGATACTGCTTGCTTTTTTTTTGTTTTTTGTTTTTTTGTTTTATGGTTCTTACAAATTGAAGCGTGGTGGCAACCCTGTGTTAGCCAAGTCTATTAGCACCATTTTTCCAACAGCAGTCGCTCACTTTGTGTCTTGGTGGCACATTTTGGTATTGCAATATTTCAAACTTTTCATTATTATATTTTTATGGTGACCTGTGATCAGTGATTATGACTCACTAGAAGCTCAGATGACAGCATTTTTTTGCAATATTTTTTTATTTTTATTTTTTTTACAGTTTATTTGTTTATTTTGAGAGAGTGACTGTGCACACAAGTGGGGGAGGGGCAGAGAGAGAGAGAGAGAGAGAGAGAGAGAGAGAGAATCTCAAGCAGACTCCATGCTATTAGCACAGAGCTCAACATGGTTGGATCCCATAAACTGTGAGATCATGACCTGAACCCAAATCAAGAGTTGGACACTTAACCAACTGAGTCACCCAGGTGTCCCAGAAATAAACAAACAAACAAACAAACAAAATATATATAATTATTTTTTGTTTTTATTTATTTATTTATTTTTGAGAGGGAGAGCATAAGTGGGGCAGGGACAGAGAGAAAGGGGGACAGAGGATCCAAAGCAGGCTTTGCGCTGACAGGCTGATAGCACCAAGCCTGATGTGGGGCTCGAACTCACGAACTGTGAGATCACAACCTAAGCCGAAGTCAGGTGCTCAACTGAGTGTGCCACTCATGTGCCCCATATTTTTAAATTAAGGAATGTAAAAAAAAAATTTAAAGGACATAATACTATTGCACACTTAATAGACTACGATGTAGTGTAAACATAACTGTATATACACTGGGAAACCAAAAAATCCATTTGACTCACTCTATTGCAATATTTGCTTTACTGCTGTGGTTTGAAACCAAAGCCACAATATCTCCAAGGTATGCTTGTACCTGGAGATAGCTTCAGATCCCATAGGTTGAGGGCTCAGTTTCACAAGACAAAACAACCATGCTGTCAGGAGCCTATCACAAAACCTGGTTGTCACCTGTGCTTCTGAACAACTGACTATAAATCGGAAGTTCCCACCACTCCCTCCTCTGGGTCAAATAATTTGCTAGAGAGGCTCACAGAACTCAGGAAAGCATTTATTTACTAAACTACTGGTTTGTTACAAAAGGATATAACTCAAGAACTGCTAGATGGAAGAGAGGCAGAGGCCAAGGTACGTAGGAAGGAGTGCAGAGCTTCCGTGCCCTCTCCACGGTGCCAATCTCCCAGGACCTACACATGTTCCCACACCCAGAAGTTTTCTGAACTTCATCCTCTTGAGTTTTCATGGAGACTTCATCACATAGGCATGGTTGATTAAATCATTGGCTGTTGATGATTGAATTCCATCTCGAGCCTCTCTTTCTGGAGCTGGAGTGGGGCTGAAAGTTCCAACCCTGTAATCATATTTGGTTCCCCTGGCAACCAGTCCCCATCCTTAGGTTACTCAGGGGTTTTCTCTTAATCACCTTGTTAACATAAACTGAGGTGTGGTTGGAAGGGGTTGTTATGAATAACAAAAGACACCTTAATCACTCTTATCACTTAGGAGATTCCAAGGGTATTAGGAACTCTGTTCAGGAACACCAAGAAGACCAAAATTATATTTCTTATTAAATTACATATAAATCACAATGTCTCTGCACTCACATGAGGAGGCAGGAATTGCTGAGAACCATTTTAGAGGCTGTCTATCATATTCTCCTATTGGCTAAACATTTACCAGAGTGATCCAGTTAAAATGTAAATCAATCACAACTCGCTTCTGCTCAAAACACTTCAATGGCTTCCCATCATTCTTAGAATCCAAAGTCCCTACCCATGCCTAAGTGATTTGGCCCTGGGTGTCTCTCTTATCTCACCTCCTTCAACTTCCTTTCCTCTATTGCTTTACTTCAGCCCAGTGTCCTTTGACATAATGTGCTGACCCACTGTGCGACTTTGCCCTTGTTCCTCTGTCCAACTACGCTGGCTTGAGGGGGCACTGGTGGTGCTGCAGACTTGGAAGGCGATCCTGAGAAGGAAAGCCGGTAAGAGCAGATAAAAAAAAGGGCCAGCCAGATGTCCGAGGCCGATACTCCCTTTGCATGCTTTTGGCTTCTGTAATCTGGCTTGCCCCTTATATCAGCCGGCAGCCAGGAACCAGAAGCTTGACTGTACTAGTCCTGCCCAACCTGGAAGCACACATATATAAAGGATCAGTAAAACCCAGCAGGTGTTCAGCCTTTGGAGGTGACTCTGCTGGGCCAGTACTGGTGTGAAAGAAATATTCTTTTCTGATTCCCTAAGTGCGCGTCGCTTGTCTCTTCCTGGGGGCCGAGTATTTGCTGTAACAATATGACCTCAAAGAACCAGCTTTCTGGGCTTGTGGAGGCAGAGGAGGAAGAGGAGTTCTACCAGATGGCATCTGGGGGTTTCACAGAAGAATCTGGAGGTGAGTATCAAGAGAACAATCCAACACAGTGGAAGAGGTGTGCCTTGGCTTTGACATCAGCGTGCAGAAGCCAGAGAGCCAAGGAGGAAGCACTGAGTCACTAAACCTATGAGGGGCCTCCCAAGAGCTTGAGAACTCCAAAGGTCAGCACTGTTGGCAGTTCTCCGAAGGCACTGCTATGGCTGGGACCGCAGGATGAGGGCTCTGACAGTTTGAAGTCCATGTGTCAGTCTCTGACTGAGCACACACACCAACATACCCTTGGGTCCAGGAGAGTCAGGGAGTGGAAGAGCCCCAGTGTGAGTGGCCACTGACCCAGGAAGAACTGCTCAGTGAGACCAAGATCACAGAGGGGCCCAATTTATCTTCATCATAAGATGACATACTGTAGCCCAACTAAAGTGAGTTGGTGAGTTGCTTTGATGAGGGAGCAAAAGGCAAGTTGATACCCTACAAACCTACCTTCTACCCCTTTGTCCCCCTGCCCCGGGTGGGATACTGTGACATTCCTCAGACACTCCTGGCTGCCCATGAACAAAGGAAAGGTGAAACAAATGGTTGACTGATAGAGATCATAGTCATGCAAGCCTGAGTCTCCATCAGTTTCCAAATATCTTAGTAAACTACAAGAAAAAGGCAATCTTATCAATAGCCTAATCTCCAGAAACCTAAAGCCCCAACACCACCCTCCCCTCCATAGTGATATGTGGAACAAAGGCAAGAAGGAAATGGCAGGTAAAATTAAATTTCCTTATAACCTGCAGCCCACTGACAAATACTTGAGGCAGGCAGAGTAAAACTTTCTCCAGGAACTCCCTACTGTCTTAATGTTAATGCTTTGCTAGGGGGAAAAATAACGATAGTTTGACAATGGCCATTGGCTCTGGACCCCCCCATCACTCTGAAACCCCACAAGCTCCTTGGAGAGTTACAGGCAGAGACCACAACAGCTGGAGTTGTCACACAAAGGAAACCTTATTTGCAACAAACAAGGAGATCATGGGGACTAACTTCCAAAGCCATAACTCCTTAAGCAGGGGTGAGCAGCTTTTTAAATTTAGGGTTTAGGGTGACTATTCAGAAAAGGGAGATTTTTCACTGTGGTAAAGGCTGGTGTAACATTGCACAGGCGTACTTAGAAAACATGCCTGTAAATGCAACCTTATGTTAATGAAGCTTGTACTCTTTCTAGGGTGGAGACTTTATAATGAAACAGGTAATTCTGGGACAAAGAGAAGGGGCTATGGGCATGCTCTGAAAGCCAGTATAAACTGGATGGGGTCTTGGGTTTCTTATCTCGGGTAAGGAATGCAGGGTCTTGCTTACTGTTGAAATAGCACCACTGATTTATTGTCTCTGATATTCTATTTCCTGGCCTGGTGGAGACTGTTAGTTTTTGCATTCCCTTTGTTCCCTGAAAATCCTTAACTACTGTGGTTTTTGCATTTCTTTGTAACTCTGACACCTCCCAGAAAGTTCTGTAGGAAATGTGTTTGGGCAAGGAGGGCACAGATCACTGGGGGAAATAGCTGGAGGCCTAAAATGACTTCTCCTGTGTCACAAAAGCTATGTCTCACCTTTCTTTTTCTGGGGACTCCTAACTCTTTCTGCTAACAGCCTAAGTAGCTTGAGGATGCCAGAAAGAAGCAGGTTTGCCGGAAGCAGGAGTTCCCAGGGCACATAACCACTTGTCATTCGGTGACAGTGCCCCTGGTTGGGGAGCTGGGGCCCCAAGGCAGAGAATGTCATTGGAGAAGTACTTCTTCCTGCTTCCACTGTTTCAACCTTGACCCCTGTGCTGGGACTGAGTCTGTCTTCCACGCTTCTCACTGCTCATGTAATTTCATCACCTTTAGTGATGGTATGACATTTGAAGAATGGGTTCCTAAGGGTAGCCCTCCAAAGTCCCCCCCCTGTTCTGAAGGACCCATTGCCCAGCCCTGTACTGGTGTAACGGAACCAGCGTGAGTTTGCTTTTTGGTGAGTCACAGAAACTACACCAGGTGAGTTTTCCCGCAAAGAAAACAATTGGCAGCAAATCAGGAGACCACGGGGAATGGCTTCCAAAGCCATGACTTCCTGATAGAGGGTGAATGGGTACCTTTTGTTTAGGGTTAGGATGAAAATTTATTTATTTTTTTACTTGAGAGAGAGAGGAAGGGGGAGGGAGCAGAGAGAGAAAATGAATCTCAAATCACATTCAGCACAGAGCCAATGCAGGGCTCCATCCCAGCATGGGATCCTGACCTGAGTGGGAATCTAGAATGGGACACTCAACCCACTGAGCCACCCAGGTGCCCCTAGCATAAATATTTAGATAGGGAAGCCATGTTATGGAATGTAGAGGTGGGTGTAAGATCATGCAGGCGCCTTAAAGAAACATGCTTATACTCACTTGTATGATTATGTAAATGAGGCTGAGGTTCCTCCTTGGGTGGAGATTTTAGTATTATAATGAGGTAAGGGCAATTGCAGGTTGTTCCTGGGGTCACTTCGCACTCCATCTGCACAGCTGCGAGCCAGGTATTTAGCTCAAATGGGTCTGGGTGGTCTGGGCTGGCTGCAGGTCTTATCAGGGCAGTAGCCACATGAGGGGTGGTTTTGGGTTCCATCTGGCTGAGTTAAGAGGCTAGCCAGTAAGAAGAGCTTAAGGAAAAATGTAAGATGGAGGTTAGTGAGTAACAGTAGGTGGGCAGTAAAGGTCAAGTCTTGGGGTCTGGCTGATGACACTGGGAACCTGTTAGAGAGACCTAGCTTGTGCACTTGCTTGAGGCTTCAAGATCATCCTTGAGGTCTGCAGGAAGTCTATCACTGCCCACACACTGCTGCCCATGCACTACCATGGCCCTTGTCCCTGGGCTGTCATCTCCTGAGTCCTTGCCTCCTCTGGGCTCCAGCCTTGTACCAGAACACTGTCATCAAATGAAGAGATGTCTAGTCCTGAGAGATCTCTTTCCTGCCTTGACTTTGGGGCTCTTGACATTCTCCCTCCTTTACCTGCTTCTCTTATTATCTGATCTTTGCCCAATCCTTTTCTATATTTCCCCCCTCTTTCCTCCTAGTTTCTACTGGCTTTGTGTTTTTTAATTTAATAAAATAAAATACCTCATTATGCCTGCCTCTCTTTTTCTTTCTCTTGCTTTCTTAGTCTCTCTTATTTGTTTATTATTGCACTCTTACCCCATACAGAGGACTATTTCAAGCTGATAGAAAGTCTTTCAGAGAGTGATTCCTTTTTGTAGGGAGAGGTTCACTTGTTCACTTATATTTAATTGATTTGCATATATGGATATCTATAAATAAAATGAATGTACTTTATGTCTTAGAGCAGTTTTAGGTTTAAGAGAATTGAACAAAAGTGCAGAGAGTTTCCATGTATTCCCCTTTAACACCAGCAGTTTCTCATATTGTTAGCATCTTACATTGGTGTAGTTCATTTGTTTTAACTGATGAACCAATGTTAATATATTATTGGCCGAAGTCCGTAATTTACATTACAGTTCACTCTTCGTATTGTGTTGTTCTATAGGTTTTGCCAAATTCTTAAAAAAAAATTTTTTTTAATGTTTGTTTATTTTGGAGAGACAGAGAGAGAGAGAGGGAGGGGCAGAGAGAGGGACACAGAATCTGAAGTAAGCTCCAGGCTCTGAGCTGTCAGCATAGAGCCCTATGAAGGGCTTAAACTCACGAGCTGTGAGATCATGACCTGAGGCTTAACCAACTGAGCCACCCAGGTGCCCCTTTGCTAAACTCTTGATGTTATGTATCTAGCATTACAGTATCATACAGAATAGTTTCAATGCCCTGAAAAATCACCTATTATCTACCTATTTACCACTCCTGGCCTCCTCTCAACCCCTGGCAATAAGTCATATATATATATCTCATATATAAAATCTATCAATCTATAAAGGAATGCTGTCTATTGGAATCATGATTTTCAAGCTGACTTCTTTCACTGAGGAATATGCATTTAAGCTTTCTGTATGTTATTTTGTGGCTTGAGGACTCCTATCTTTTTATCCCCGAAATACTATCCCATTGAATAGATGTACCACAGTTTGTTTATCCATTTACCCATTGAAGGACATCTTGGTTACTTCCAATATTGGGGAATTATGAATAAAGCTGATATAACATTTATGTGCAGGTTTTTTTTTTTTAAGGATTTTATTTTTTAAGTAATCTCTATACCCAACATGGGGCTCAAGTTTATAACGAGATCAAGATTCACATGCTTTACTGACTGAGCAAGCTAGCCACCCCTATGCGCAGGTTTTTGTAGACATAAGAGTATAAGCTATTTGGGGAGCCTGGGTGGCTCAGTCAGTTAAGCATCCAGCTCTTGGTTTCAGCTCAGGTCACTATCTCAGGGTTATGAGATTGAGCACACGTCTGGCTCTGGGCTGGGCATGGGACCTGCTTAAGATTTTCTCTCTCCTTCTCCCTCTGCCCCCCACTTCGCTCAAACATGTCAATTTTGGTGGTGGTTACACAACTATTTATATTTGTCAAAACTCATGGTACTGTATACCTAAAAATGGTGAATTTTATTATACAGAAAGTATATTTCAATAAGCCTACATTTTAAAGAAGTTAATTATGACCTCTCCACAACCAAATGATGCTTGCAAAAAATTTTAACACTTGTGGAGAAAATTAAGGACACGAATCGGGGTAAAAAAAAAAGACTATACCTAAAATAATAAATATACTAATTCTTGTTGTCTTGGGGTGGTGGGATCATGAGTGGTTATTTTTATTTTTATCTTTATTTTTGTGATGTTCTCTCTAATAAACACATCATACTTGAGCTATAAGAATAATAAATATTTCTACTAAAAATATTTATATAAAAATTGAACATATGGTTCCATTTTTGAGGATGTGAAATGCACAGAAAAAAAAACTGGAGAGAATACTAGAATAGCAAAAATGATTTAATTTGGGATATTATTTTTTCCTTTTTCTTTTATACACCTAGCGGATTAAAAAAACTTAAAATTTAAAAGGATTAAATTTCTACATTAAGCATCTGCTACATTTATAATAATAAAAACGCCCCCCAAAATTTGAGGTGCCTTTACATACTTGATAGGTAAAAAATTCACTTCATTTTCCAGCTGGCTAATTCTTTTGATGTGCAGGAGAAACGTGATCGCTAGATGTGGGGGAGATGGAGGAGATGGTGCATTTGGAAGCTGTAGGCACACGTTCTGGACTGCAGCAGGCTGCTCTACTAATTTGGCAGGGCGTCCCGCGAGGTCATTTCTACCTCGATACCTACTGATGACTGATGTCAGTTATCAGAGAAGAGTTGGGCCCCCTCCTCCAAAGACTGCCACTGGGTTTTGTCTGAACTCTGCCTTGATATCACAGCATGGCCAGGGTGCTGTGTGTTGGCAGCATTTTCTGTTCTGGAAACCAAGATGCAACAAGTCCTGGGGACTGACTGAGACCGTGCAGCTCATAAGGGGCAAGATGGGATTCTCTCATCCCTCCCTTTTTCTTTCTTGTCCCCCGCTCCTTGCCTTCTCATGGTAGGGAGGAGACCTTTGGCAAGACAAAGGAAGGGAGACTACAGAGATTTTGTTGGAATAGTGCTGTGACAAGTAAGTTTGTGAGCCGAGGGAAATTTTACATCCCCCCTCATGCTGGAAGTACTTGTTCCCCTTGGCCCTGAGAGGCCTCCACAGGTCCCCTGAGTCCAAGAGACCCTTGACTGGAGAGAAAAACAGTTCTTGGAAAAGACGCTTTATATGGCTTATTCAAGCCAGTAAGCTGGTTCTGCATATTTGTTTCACATAAAGATGCGTAATAGCATTGTGTTTGAAGCTACCAGGAAGACTGGGGAGTGGAAACACTGCTGCGTGTGTATTCTTTTTTCTTGCCTACAGATTTTCCTAAACAGCAGAGCCTTACTTAAAATGTTGAGTCTGTGGTTTTTATTTACTCAAAATAGTGTTTTCCAAATTGTGGTATTTGTACCAGTGGGATGATTTCAGGTGGTACCTGTGATATGCCCCGATTCGAAAGACCCCCCGGAAACAAACCACCAGAGTCCAGAGTCAAAGCCAAGCGGCAAGGGTCGTTTATTGCAGGTTGGAACCCGGTCCTCCGTGCACTGGTTGCCGGTGATGGTAAGAGGCCCCTAGTAAGGATCTTACAGCTTCTTTTATAGCCCCGCACAAACAAGTTAGGGACCCTTTTTTAGAGGTTACAGAGCTGTTGTTGGTTAACATTTAAATTTGAACGCTCAGCAGAACTCGATTGGTTCCCACCTTTATTTTAAACCATTCAGCAGAACTTGATTGGTTCCCGCCTTTATGTCCCTTGGCTGGTTTCGGGAACGGCGGGGGTGGGGGGGGGTGGATCTTTTCTTTGCAGTTGTGAGTACACCTGGTAATTTTTCTCTTAGCCTCTCACCTGGATGAGCATTTTTTATTTTAGTAGTGATGTGTTGGTTATAATTAGTAAAAAATATAACCAGTGTAACAAAACCCACAATTTTGTAGGTATTATTGCATATGCAGCTTCATAAAGTTTTAAAAAGTGAGAAATACTAATAGAACACTCAGGAAATTGGTAGAGCAAGGATCGGAATTGAAGTATGTGAAATGTGGTGCTATTGGATGTGGCCAATATTAGCAAGAGAAAGCCCTGTTTACTTTGTAGATGTTGTATTCTTTCTTTCTTTTTCTTTTTCTTTTTTTTAAGAGAGCACACACTCATGGGCATGAGTCGGGGAGAGGGGCAGAGGTAGAGAGAAAATCTTAAGCAGGCTCTATACTCTGCCGAGCTTGATCCCACAACCCGGGATCATGACCTGAGCTGAAATCAAGAGTCGGAAGCTCATCCAACTGAGCCACCCAGGTGCCCCTGTAGGTATTTTATTCTGAAGAATATCTAATAATTACTATAAAAGATCTAAGGCACCTGGGTGGCTTAGTCCGTTAAGCATCCGACTCTTGATTTCAGCTCAGGTCATGATCTCACAGTTGGTGAGTTTGAGCCCGCCTCTGTGCTGACATCAGGGAACCTGCTTGGGATTCTGTCCCTCCCTCTTTCTCTCTCTGCCCCACTCCTGTGTGCATTCCTATGTGTGTGTGTGTGTGTGTGTGTGTGTGTGTGTGTGAGTGTGTGTGCACATGTGCACTCTCTCTCTCAAAAATAAATAAACAAACAAATAAATAACCAACAACAACAAAAAAGATCTAAAACTTCCTCACCACCTGATGCTCCTTGCCTGGATAGAGTCAGGAGCTCCACTCACAGCTTTAGTTTTCATTAAGTTGGAGCTGGGGCCCTCGGGGCAGAACTGAGAGGTGGGAAAGCCTGAGGGCATCCAACTGGGAAGACAAGAGGGGTGGAGACCAGAGAGAGATGGATCCCTTGCCATCCTAGGTGGATGGATGCTGAATAAATATACAGGTAACTTGATGGGGTGGTAATTTGTGGTACCATCTGTTCTCCATGTGGGAGAGAGATTAGTAACAGGAATATATTCTGTTAATAGGCTAAACCTATCGTCAGCTATGGGTAACTGTTCAATCCCAGTGGGGACCCTCTGAGGTATTACATAGAAGAGCTGGACCCTGCAGCTGTAGGAGAACAGAGAAGGGGACCCAAAGAAAGTGGGGCAATAAGAGCATTTGCTACAATATCTCATCCTAGTACCTCAGCCCAAAGTCTCCAGACAGGTCATCTTACTCCTGTGTCCTGTGGTCATGTGTCTACATCTATTTCACATTGTGGAGCAAATATACAATGCTATACGATGTGGACATTAAGCAGCAATGTGTATGCAAACTTTGTGTTGGAAAAAGAGATTAACCATATGTTAAGGAAAAAAGGCAGTTAATAAAACTGTGTGTAAAGTATAATCCCATTTTTTTGTGTGTGAAGAAAATGCATTTATGTACATAGAAAAAAATCTGGAAGGAGATACATAAACATGTTTATGATGATTATCACATGGTAACGGGATTGTGGATGATTTTATTTTTCTTCACTAATTTTCAAAATAATGAACATGTATTACTTGTGTAATTTTTTTAAAGATCAAAAAGTTTTCTCTTTATTCACTTGCAATGTATGCCCTCAAAGGGATCGTCTGTATAATTCTGGTAACCTTGGTTTTATGTATGTTCCTTGAATGGGACACAGACCAGAGTCAGGGTTTCCAGCTGTCTGTGGTAAAGCGGTTAAGCCCTGAAGGTTTCTGTGGCAAACAATTAGTCTATTCAGTATTTTTTTGGGGTGTGTGTGTGTGTGTGTGTGGATAACTTAAAAAAGATAACTTTTCAACAATATCAGTCGTAGAATATATACATATATAACATATTTTCAGTTTAGGTATTGTTGATGATTAACTGTAAACATGTGTCTTCTAATAAACATCTGATATTCAGTTTAATTAAGCAAATCTTTCATGCAGCACCTTTTACCACTACTGGTGCAGACACTATTTTTTGGAATGCTTTAAAATTATTTTCCATTAATAAAATGAACATTGGCAGAGAATTCTGTTGTATTAGGCATTAAATCTTATCAAGCCAACTTAACCTATAAAAAAACCTGAGTTATCAAATAATAATTTAGATTTCTAGTAATTATCAATATTCAAACTAATTTGTGAATATGACCAAATCATATGGCCAGAAGGGGATCAGATAACATGAACCCCAGAAATAAATCCACTCAATAAATATATATGAGACACTAACAGTGCTTGTAATGGAAAGTTACCAGGGCTGAATCAGGACTTACTGGTTTCTAATCCCAGCTCTCTCAGAATGGCTGTGGGACTTTGGCAAGTTGCTTGATCTCTCTGGGTGTCTCTTTTCTCATTTGGAAAATCAAATGCATTTATTATGTGTAGAATTTTGTGCTCTGAATATTGCCCAAAATGCTTTGAAGTTACAGTATAGAAAGAGTAATGACAAATATGCAATTATCTACAATACAAAGGCAGCCCCTGGCTCTTGCCTTTTAGATCAGCTAAAGGCAAGTGGTTGTTAAGGGCAGAAACTGGGAGATTAGCTGGATTCATATCCCCCCTCTGACACGTGCCAGCAGGGAGACCTGTGTAAGCTACATTACCTCGTAAAGCCTCAGTTTTCTAACCTGTACATTGGGAACATCTCATAGGGTAGCTGTGGAGAGTCAATGAGCTAATGTATTTATAAACAAACACTTGGCACAGAGGTGGGCTCATTATAGGTATTCATAAATGTTAGTTATTATTATTATTAATGTTTCTCCCAATTGGGATAATTATGCTGGAAGGAAAATTTAAACTGTTTTTTGGAAATTGAGCTAAGTGTTTTTAAAAAATTAAAACAACTTTAAGGGTACCATTAGCAATACATATTCATTGCACACAAATAAGGATAAAAAAATAGATAAAGTAAAATAATAAAAAATACTCGCGGGGCACCTGTGTGGCTTAGTCGGCTGGGCATCTGACTCTCGATTTCGGCTCAGGTCATGATCTCACAGTTCATGGGTTTGAGCCCTGTGTCGGGTCTGTGCTGGCAGCACAGAGTCTGCTTGGGATTCTTTCTCTCTCTCTCTGTCCCTCTTCTCTTCGTTCTCTCTCTCTCTCTCTCTCAAAATAAATAAATGTTAAAAAAAGAAAAAGAAAAAAATGCATGTACTTAGCAGATAGATGGAACTTTGGTAGGCAGAGAAGACGAGAAAGCATTTTAGGCAGAGGAGCAAGACAGGGAGGCGAACCCGCTGAAGTGGCCCTTGGTTAGATGAGAAGAAGCAGAGAGTCCTTTTGGGGAATGGTCAGAGATAAAGTTGGGTCAAATATCGGAGGGCCTGAATTCTGGTCTTTGTACTGCAAGCTAATGGGAAGCCAATGACAATGGTTAGGCAAGAGGTACTTATTGAAGGAAATGTTCTAGGAACAGAAAATGCTTTTTTTAAAAAAAAAATATTTATTTTGAGAGAGAGAGAGAGAGAGAGAGCACACATGCATGAGTAGGGGAAGGACAGAGAAAGAGGGAGAGAGAGAATCCCAAGTAAGCTTCATGCTGTCAGCACAGGACTCTGGGGTTTGAACTCATGAACCATGAGATCATGACCTGAGCCAAAACCAAGAGTCAGATGCTTAACCAACTGAGCCACCCATGTGCCTCAGGAATAGAAAATGCTTTCAAGGGGCGCCTGGGTGGCTCAGTCGGTTGAGTGTCTGACCTCGGCTCAGGTCATGGTCTTGCAGTTTGTGAGTTGGAGCCCTGTGTCAGGCTCTGTGCTAACAAACAGCTCAGAGCCTGGAGCCTGCTTCAGATTCTCTCTCTCTCTCTCTCTCTCTCTCTCTCTTTCCCCCTCCCCTGCTCATGCTCTACCTCTCTTTGTCTCTCAAAAATAAATAAATGTTAAAAAAAATAAAAAAAAGAAAATGCTTTTAAAATGATAGACTTTTCTGCAAAAAGACTCCCCCAACCCCACCCCATACATGACAAATGGGCATAGACTCCAGAAAGCTCATTTTGCATATACCACCTTCCTCCTGTCAGTTACTGAGACCTCAAAGCAAAGATACAGCCTAATCTTGCAAATGCAGTGACCCTAATATCTTATAGGCCTGGCTGGATTTTCTTGAGGCAGTAGTTGTGGGTAAAACTTTGCTTGGTAACAGTTCTGCTGTCTCTCTGTAAATATAGAAGGAACACTTCTTTTTTTTTTTTTTTTTTTTTTTAATATATGAAATTTACTGTCAAATTGGTTTCCATACAACACCCAGTGCTCATCCCAAAAGGTGCCCTCCTCAATACCCATCACCCACCCTGCCCTCCCTCCCACCCCCCATCAACCCTCAGTTTGTTCTCAGTTTTTAACAGTCTCTTATGCTTTGGCTCTCTCCCACTCTAACCTCTTTTTTTTTTTTTTTTTTTTCCTAGAAGGAACAGTTCTGTATAAACTCAAGGGAGTATGCAGAATTCCAACCTCTATAAAGAAGCACTTCTGTTCTTCTGTTAAGGAGATACTTGAATTCATCAGAATTCCTCTTGGGAATGCACAATGTTTGCTTGTTTGGGATAAATACATTGATAAGACATTTGGGATAAGGAAGGAGACCCCCAAGGACAAAAGCGATCATCAATCTAACTTTTAAGAAGTGCGGATCCTGTTCCAAGTCTAGACAAATTAATTTGGAGTAAGAGATGAGACAGAACTGGAGTTGCTCGGTACAATAAAAGGGCAAGGAATTGAGAGCTGGGGGTGGTGCTGGGACAAGAGGAGCCAGGAAACTGGGACCTGTGTGGAAAGGGAGCAAGAGAAACTCCCAGAGCTTCCAAAGCAGAAGAAAGATCTTGAGAAGTGAAAGTGTTGTGTTGTTTGTTCTGGGGTGAGTGATGCCACCTTCCTTTTCCATCTTCTCCTGCAAAGTGTTAGCCGAGTCTGTGCTGCTCACTTAGTTTTAGCGTGTGTGTATTCTTTCTGGGGCAACTCAAACAGATGTCCAGGTTTGTACCAGTGAAGACGGATACCACTGAGACAGACTCCGGAACAAAAGGCAAAGGTGTAGGTGACGTTAGAAATGCAGGCATTGCTCTGCTGTGAATGCTTCATCTGCTTTCATTGCTGACAGTGTTTATTCGCTGAATGCGTGCGTGTGCGCACACACACATATTTATTTTTTTAAATCTTTTGTGAAATTTTGGAAACTCAGCAAAAGTAGTGTCAACTGAGTTGTTTCAGACCCACTGAGGATGAAGTTGCTTGCCATAAATAGCCTGAGTGGGTCATTCTTCAGGCCTAGTTCTGACCTGACATAAATTCTGAAAAACATCTTTACAAAGAAGTCTAAAAGCACACCGTTTCATTAATTCACCCTCAGTTTGTCAATGAGTCATTTCCCCCAAATCGGAACAAAGAACATCCCACATCAGAGTAAGGACAGGGCAACCTTTTGTGGGTAGTTTTGAAATACCTGAGAGCCAAGGCCACGACAGAGCATGTTTGTCTATGACAACTTACTTTGTCTCTCTTCTCATGATGTTGCCCATTAGCTAACGGCCATGCTTTCTTCCAGGGTCATCCTGATGTTATCTCCTCACTGCTGTGGAGTTTTCTCTGAATCTCTCCCAAGAGAAAATCATCATTCTCTTATCAGCATTTCCCTGGTGCTTAGTGCACATCTCTTGTAGCCCTTATCACATTGTTTCATGTTTATTTGCCCATGGTCACCCTCCCCTGCTAGGCACAGCTGTCCCCTTCTGTAACCCACCATGTGTCCCATGGAGAGGAAGCTGGGCTCTTCCTGTGGCTATTCTGTGAAGTTCTTTTCCAAAAGTCCACAACACAAGTGGAGTCCATTTTAAGGAGATGCCCTGTAGGCTCCTGGATAATGCAAAGACCGTGACATGCAGAAAATAATTTATTTAACTCCTTAGCAGGTCAGGACCCAGATTTCCTATAGTTCACTGCCTTGCTCCCAGGCCCTTCTGAGGCTAGGGTCAACTAAACTTCCTCTTATTCATGCTCACACCGGACATGCCTCAGGCCTCACTATTCCTCAGAGTCTGGGCCAAACTCACTATTAGACCTATGGGTGGTGGTAGCCCAGCTTTACCAGCAGATGAGCCATCTGTACAGTTGCACAAGGTCTCACCCTTAGAATCATTGTACAGGTAGTTTAATGCTCTGCTGTTGCCATCTTGAAGTTCTTTTTTGTTTTTTTTTTAATGCTTATTTAAATGTTTATTATTTTGAGAGAGAGAGAGAGAGAGAGAGAGATTGGGAGGTCGGGCAAATACGAGCAGGGGAGGGACAGAAAGAGAGGGAGACAGAGAATCCCAAGCAGGCTCCTCACTGTCAACACAGAGCCCGATGTGGGGCTCTTATCTCATGACCTGAGCCAAAATCATGACCTGGGGTGAAATCAAGAGTTGGATGTTTAACAACTGAGACGCCCAGATACCCTGTGCCATCTTGAAGTTCTTAATAATTACTGAACAAGGGGCTCCACATTTTCACTTTGGCTCTGAGCTATACAAATGATATAGTCAGTCTGGGGATACTCTTTCCTCACCTTTTTAAATTAAAAAAAATTTTTTTTAATGTTTATTTTTGACAGAGAGAGAGAGAGAGAGAGAGAGAGAGAGAGAGAGACAGAGCATGAGTGGGGGAGAGGCAGAGAGAGAGGGAGGTACAGAATTCGAAACAGGCTCCAGGCTCCCAGCTGTCAGCACAGAGCCTGACACAGGGTTTGAACTCACAGACAGCGAGATCATGACCTGAGCTGAAGTCAGATGCTCAACTGACTGAGCCACCCAGGCGCCCCTTTCCTCACCCTTTTTGAGGCTTCTTCCCAAAGTTCTTGTTTTCTGCTGTTGTGTTGATGTCTTCTCAAGCCAATCAACAATATAAATGATGAGTCCCATCAAGGGGAACCCTCACCCGTACCTAGAGGGCAAGGCTTGGCCCTATGGTCCCCATAAAATATCTTATAAAACATTAGTATTAGATATTTCTAAACCTAGTTATTTTAAGTGTTCAAGTGTTCCTAGAGTCCATTCTAATCAACAGTCATGCTGTTACAGATGCTAATGCTATTTGTGTCAGTTTTTTACTAAGTTATCTTCAAGGTTAGAAACACCTGAAAATTAAACTTAGGAAATGTAAGAAGGCCCTTAGGAAATGTAGAAGCCCTTGATTGTATTACTAGAGTGATTCAGAATTTTCATTCATTTAAATCCTGACTGTCTAGAATAGTGCTGGGAGGTACTTGATAGTTCTAAGCCCAGTGGTTTTCAAGCTGGGCCTGGTGGGGTTCTAAGAATTCTATGAGGAATACATATGGGGCCACTGTGGGGACAAGGTGGATGCCATATAGCTAAGGCTTAGTTTCTCCCATTTTGGCTTCAGAGTCACTCTGACTTTCTCTCTCTCTCTCTCTTTTTTTAGGTAGGCTTCACGCCCAGCACAGAGCCCAACTTGGAGCTTGAACTCAAGACCCTGAGATCAAGACCTGAGCTGAGATCAAGAGTCGAATGCTTAACTGCTGAGCCACCCAGGTGCCCCTGACTTTTTCTCTTTTATATTTGAGTTCTGCTGCTAAAAAGAAATCTTGAAAAGTACTGATCTAGTTCATCTCACTCCACTGTTGGGGGAAAGAAGAAGCCACCAGAATTTAGAGAGATTTAGTGGATTGCCCTAGCTAACCCAGTTTATTAAATGGCAGAGCTAGACCTCAAGTTTGACCTCTTGACTCCCAGTGATACTTTGGCATTTAATATTGTAGTTGTGTACAGACTGGTTAAATAATTTCACTGGAATGTGGTTTTATAGAAGCCAAAGGAACATGTTTGCTTGGCTTATATTTCCAGGAAAACCTGAATTCATTCCCGGAGGTGCCACCTCTCACCCCATCTGGACATCTCATAAATCTGTACAGTTGTTTGCAAGAGGACTTGGCAAGAGAGGGTGGAAGGTGGAGACCAACGGGATATCACTGCTGGAAAAATAAGTGCATGTTTCTGAGTAGATAGCCATGGAAGAAGAAATATGAGTGCCCAGTAAATTTATGGAAAACATGCTCAATTTCACTGGTAGTCAAAGGCATGTGAATTACAACAATCTGTTGTATAATGGATTGATGAAGATGAAAAATATTGAGAGCAGTTGGCTAGGAGGGGAAAAATAAGCCTCTTACACTCTGTTGGTGGGAGTTGAGGGGAATTTTGGAATACCTTTTGAGATTTTAAATCGACTTCTTTCTTGATCTGAGAATCTTGGAATTTGCCCTATAGTAGTGCTCAAAAAGTAGCACAAAGTTTATTTGTACAAGGATATTGACTATATTTGTAATGGTTTGGGACAGAGAGGGCAGAGGCATCCTTTTTCCAGGCTTCATATTTCCATTTGTGGAACATTTGTGTCTAACATTTGTGTCCTTTTGCCCCATCTCTTCACCCCTTAACCCTGGGGAGGAGAAGCTGCTCTTGTTTGTATGGTTGGGACAAAGAGCTGAGCACTTTCTGTTTGGCCCCTCTCTCCCTCTCTCCTTGATTGGATTCCCCTGCCTTCAGTGAAGGTGTACTCTTAACAGCTCTTGATTATGCGGTGACCTCTGGCCCTTTGGGGTAACCTGCAGTTTTAGGGTTTAAGTTAAATTCTGGTGGTGGTGGTGGGGATCTTACTAGCAAACTCATTTGTCTCCCACACTTAAGCCATGTTCTCTAGAATCTGCTTAAATCAGTAATGAAACTGATAGTTGATTTCTATATCTGAATCGTGTGTCTTTATCTTTTAATTACTCTGAAATCCAATAGGAAAATGAAGAGTATTATTGATAGTCCCTTCAAACTCAGTAATAGAAATTCTAAGCAACCATACTGTTCATTAAATAAATTGTGGTACTCCTAGTCAATAGAACACCATGCTGCCATTACAAGGAATGAGGTAATCTTAGATATAGACATAGAAAAATGTCTACAATATAACGCCAAGGGGGGGGGGGAGGCAACTTTTGTGAGAGCTTACATAGTTAAAGCTTATGTTTTTTTAAAAAAAGTTTGTATATGCCCTGGCAGAATGAGAAAATGCACACTGATCCATTGATAGTGTTTACTTCCAAGAACTGGTGTGGTGGGGAGTTTTTATTTCTAGAATATATTCTGTTTTGCTTGAATTTTTTTCCTTCCCCACAAAGAACAAGAGTTGCTTTTGTAAAAATAATAAAATCAATTTTATTACTCTAACAGAAAAAGTTGTGATTGCTTTGTTACTGGTGAGATTAGATGGTCTAGTTATTAGCGATTGTACTTAATTCTACAATCCCCCCCACCCTGGCTACAAAGATAAATGAGGGCTTTGGAGATGGGTTGAATTCATGGCTGTTAGGCTAGAAAATGATACTTGGCCATATTTACCCTGGGTACTATATTTTTTAATTTTTTTTGACATTTATTTATTTTTGAGAGACAGAGAGAGATAGAGCATGAGTGTGGAGGAGCAGAGAGAGAGGGAGACACAGAATCCGAAGCAGGCTCCAGGCTCTGAGCTGTCAGCACAGAACCTGACGTGGGGCTTGAATTCACAGACCATGAGATCATGACCTGAGCTGAAGTCAGAAGCTTAATAGACTGAGCCACCCAGGCAGCCCTACCCTGGGTACTATTTTTGAATTGATATATAATTTCTTAGTTTAATTCTCTGATCTCATAGGAGTCTTTATTGTTTGTCTTTTTTCCTTCTGATAATAAAAGCAATATAAACTGATTGTATAAAATTTGGAAAATATAGAAAAACACAAAGATGCAAAGGGATAAATGGCTTATGATCCCATCATCTAGAAGCAAATATTCATGCCATTTTGGTTTGTCCATTTCTAGTTTTCTTCTATGTATATTTGCACATAGCTGATATTACATTCTAAATTCAAATTTGTAACCTGCCATTCTTTGACTTAATGTTATATCACAAACTTTTTCAACATGTAAAAAACTTCATAAGCATCGTTTTGAAAAACTGTAATATTTTATTACATAGATGTAGTTAAGTTAGAATACCTTCTTTTTTTAAAATTTTTTTTTAACGTTTTATTTATTTTTGAGACAGGGAGAGACAGAGCATGAACAGGGGAGGGTCAGAGAGAGGGAGACACAGAATGTGAAACAGGCTCCTGGCTCCCAGCTGTCAGCACAGAGCCCGAAGCAGGGCTTGAACTCACAGACTGCAAGATCATGACCTGAGCCGAAGTCGGCCGCTCAACCGACTGAGCCACCCAGGCGCCCCTAGAATACCTTTTTTTTTTTTTAAGTTTATTTATTTTGAGAAAGAGACAGCATGAGTGGGGTAGGGGCAGAGAGAGAGAGAGAGAGAGAGAGAGAGAGAGAGAGAGAGAGAAATTCCAAGCAGGCTGTGTGCTGCCAGCATGGAGCCTGATATGGGGCTTGAACTGATGAAATGGTGAGATCATGACCTGAGCCGAAGCCAAGAGTCAGACACTTAACTAACTGAGACATCCAGGTGCCCTGAATACTTTTTAATTTTTATTTATTATTTTTTTAACGTTTATTTATTTTTGAGACAGAGAGAGACAGAGCATGAACGGGGGAGGGTCAGAGAGAGAGGGAGACACAGAATCTGAAACAGGCTCCAGGCTCTGAGCTGTCAGCACAGAGCCCGATGCGGGGCTCGAACTCACAGACTGCGAGATCATGACCTGAGCCGAAGTCGGACGCTTAACCAACTGAGTCACCCAGGGGCCCCCCTGAATACTTTTTTAAATGTTTATTTATTTATTTCGAGAGAGAGAGAGAGAAAGAGAGCACGAGTGGGAAAGGGGCAGAGAGAAAGGGAGACAGAGAATCCCAAGCAGGCTCCACCCTGTCAGTGCAGAACTGGATGTGGGGCTCGAACCCACAAACCCGAGCCAAAACCAAAAGTTGGATGCTTAACCGACTGAGCCACGCAGGCGCCCCATTTAGAATACTTTTGAAGTGTAGTCTGAAAGTAGATGGTTCCATAATTGATCAGGGTAATAGGTCAATATCTGTGATTCACTGGACCTTCCATTATAGTTTCATGATCGCTATAACAATTACAAACTTCATGTTTCTACACAGTTGAATCCTTAAGCAGAAAGCAAGGGGGCAGGTAGAAAAGGAAATTTTTTTTTTTTTAAGTGTACTCTCTTTGGAGGAGGAGGAAGAGAGGAAAACTTTGGCAAGTATTAAGAGCCATATAGGGGTACCTGGGTGGCTCAGTCGGTTCAGTGTCCAACTCTTGATTTCGGCTCAGATCATAATCTCACGGTTCGTGGGTTCAAGCTCTGTGTCAGGCTCTGTGCTGGCAGCATGGAGGCTGCTTGGGATTCTCTCTCCCTCTCTCTCTACCCCTCCCCTGCTTGCTCTCTCTCTCTCTCTCTCGCAAAAATAAATAAATAAACTTAAAAATAAAGAGCCCTATAAATATTTATACCTTTTGATTTAGTAATTCTATTTTGGGAATCTCTCCCAGGATGCTTTCTCTTACATCTCCTTCACCAGAAACTGGGTCTCATGCCTGTTCTTGGACTAATCATTGACATGATTTACCTCTGGGATGTACCACTTCCACTCAAATGAATTATTAAGGGAATTATCAAGGGAGGAAGAGGAGGAAGGTGGCTATTGAGTAGGTAACTAAACGAGTATTTCCTCCTTCTGTATTGGAAATAGCCTTGCATTAAAATATTTTGGTATTTTAGATAATTTTCTGTAGCACGTTTCACCTAAGTAGAATTACTAGATCAAAGGGCAAAAATATTTTTATGGTACTAGATTCCTATTATTTATAGGAATTTTAATATTTTTCTTTTTGTTGAATTCTAGATTGACAATTCAAACAGGATAGTGAGATACTAGATTTCCCTACAAACAAAACCAAAAACAAACACCACAAACTGAAACCCATACATTCTCAAGGTTCCTTCCGTAATTATTGAGTGAACTGAAATTGGACAAAATCATAATTATTCTTTCTTTTGTGGAGGAGAACAAACTCCGAGGTGAACATTATTGTTCACTGAGGAATACGGAGCGGACTGGGTCAGTCTGGCCCCGTTCTCATTCTGTCTAGATTAGATCATTTTATCACTTACTATTTCCACATGAACATAGGAGATATGGAAGCGAAGATGGAGTGCAACTTGGTTAATTTTCCTTTTTATTATTGATGAGCCAGAAGATGAAAAAAAGTATAAGAAGTTAAAACATAGTCACTAGAAGGAATTTCTAAATATCTCTGGTCTTGTTATCTTTTCGCTCTCCGTATTGGATGATTTTGTCAACTACTATGAGATTTTTTTCCCCTATAAAAGCATTAGTCACACTGGATTCTTATGGGAGAAAGACAGAAATATGGTTAAATACCCAGGAGAACTGTTGTGAGTGTTAAATAAAATCTGGATTCTAAAGAAAAGCAGAAGGATTTGTTGGCATGACTCTAATGGATTAAGGCTTTGCAAGAGGGTGTGCTAATTAAGTCCACTTCATTTTTCCATGTGTGCCTTTTCTCACCTACCCTGAAAAATTACAGTACCAATGGCACTTTAACAAAGACCTCTTCCTGCATTTCTGGAATTGACAGGACCCACTGATGAATTAGAGGTTCCACCCCCCTTGAGAATCGGTTGAGATTTCTCTCACATATTTCTTCAGTTTTATCTTAATCTTGTATAAAAGATAATCTTTAGAAATTCTTTCCTCAGTAGACTGCTCTATTTTCCCATAAAATACACTTGCAAATAAGTCTGCAGATTTCTCAACACAATGCCTGCAGCAACATCCATGATAAATCCTTTCTTGGCCCCAGCTTCCTGCAACCTTCTCCATCCCTCACAATGACACACACTTTCTCTCATTCATCTTTTATTACAATTCAATATTGTGCTTGAATATCATTAGCTTGTATGCAGCACCCCCTTCCCCCCTGCCACCTTTTTTTTTTTCTTTAAGGGACAAACTACTGCTGTTATGCACATTTCATCTGGAAATTGACTTTGGTGTTATAGGTTCTAATATATTTACACAACAGGTACAGAAAGGTATTGGAAAAAAGAAGAAATATTTTTAACATCGTAAACCTCTAGCAAAAATATGTGTGTAATAGAATCTGGTACTGTGGTATTACACACATTACAACTGTCACCGTGACTTAGAGCCTTAGTTTAGCTGAAAGAAAATCTATAACCCCAGAAATGCAACAATGTCTGAGTCACAGTTCAGGGTAATAAATGTTTTTCACAGAATACTGTAATCCATATTTCCAAAGCTGATGCAACAAAGGAATTTCTACTAGAAATCTTTCAATTTCATGGGTGGAGGCTCCAATGCAGAGAGAAACAGAGGAAGAGAAAAAAAAGTATTTAGAAAAAAATGATACACTTGAGTGACACCATAAACTGTTGGATGTTCAGAAACCTTAGCTATCTGGCTATCGAATTTGGTTGCTGCATATCCTCCTCTGATAAAAGGCCTGGGAAGGCAAACTTTATTTGAATAACTTCAAGAGTAGATCGTTTTTCTCTAGAAAGGACATGTTCCCATTAAGAGAGAGTTGTTTAGGGGCACCTGGGTGGCTCAGTCGGTTAAAAGGCTGACTTTGGCTCAGGTCATGATCTTCTGGTCTATGAGTTTGAGCCCCGCGGTGGGTTCTGTGCTGACACCTCCGAATCTGGAGGTTGGAGCCTGCTTCGGATTCTGTGTCTTCCTCTCTCTCTCTCTCTCTGCCCCTTCCCCTTGTCAAAAATAAATAAACATTAAAAAAAAATTAAAAAAAAAAAAGAGAGAGAGAGTTGTTTAATGACTATCACAAGAACCTGGGAAGAGGAATCCCAGACCTGGATCCTGAACTGCTTTCCTCAAACTGGGAAAAGGAAGGAATAATAAGGCCTTACCATTTACTGAGTTTGTACAGGTTTGGGTAGAGGGATTAATAGTCTGCAGAATATTCTTGAGTGCCTGTAATTGCCACTATGTTCTTCTGACTTAGCGGGCAGTGGTGACAGATAGGAAAAGCCTGGGATGGGAAACAGGCAGGCAAACAGAGGTCTGTGGGAACCACTGAAAAAAAGATGGTTGGTTTAATTTGGCCGGCTTTGTAATTGTGCTGGTTTCTGGCCAACTAGAACAGTCATTTTTGAAAAGAGAGCAGGACCTAAAATACTTTTTTTTTGTTCATTTGAGGGAACATGGTTAGATTATCTGCTCAAGTGCTGGAATTTGCTGTCACAATACAGGCCTGGCACTTCTCCACTTCTGTGTCACACTATTCCCTTCCCCTCTATGTGTGTTACACTCCTACTCGTTCCTCAAGACCCATTTAAATATCCCTCGAGAAATTCTTTCCTCCCATCGCTCAGCTCCCATAGCAGCTTATTTGTATCCATGTTTATTACTGATGACATTCTAAAGTTAGTTGCTCACATGGGCAGCAGATTGATTTGCTAAAGATCGATTCCCCAAAGGCATTTAGCCAAATTAAATTCACTGAAAGTCAAGTGAGGAAACCAATTTGCTTAAAGCAAATTTTCCTACAAGTGTGTGATTTATTCACTGTAAGCTCCTTGAAGGCAGAAACCTTATCTGATTCATGCCTGGTATCCTGCACAACTCAGCACATTGCTTGGGGGTATTGAAGGGGATAGTGGATGCTTAGTGCCTGTTAAAATTTCATTGAATATAATTATAATATGGATGAAATAATATTATTATTTTCTTGCTTTTCTTATGTTCACTTTTTGTGTCTTGGCCATAATGCCTACCTAGACTATATAGACCTTGAGAAGTTTTCCTGCCAAACTTGCCCTGCAAGTATATAGAGTTTGTGCAGATTTATGTGAGAAATTCAGCTCTTTATTGGATTTATAGCCTCTTGGCCCCCTAGTAGCTTGTGTTCTGCTTGTTTAACTTCTTTTAAGAAGTCATCTTTGCTTACGGTTATTTTCCTGTCCTTTTCATTTGGTTTCATTGTTGCTTTATTACATAGTTGGCTCATTGCCATTGGTTGTGAGAAATGGATTGGACATATTTTATGTTCTCTCTGAGAACTCACATCTCAGACATCAACGGTATACAAAATCCAGGGAAACTGAGGCAAACCATTGGGACCTCTGTGGATGAGGATAGTAATGTGAATGCGGCAGCACTGTCAGTTGCACACTATCAGATACTCCATGCCTTTCCTGCCAGTGGCCCCATTTTGCCAAGGTACTGGGTGGCCATATGCCCCAGGAATGGTGGGGCCCTTCCTAGCTCCAAGGAGAAAACAAGGATTAGTCCGAGTAAACTGTAGTAATTCCCATTTGCCAGTGAGTGGTTAGGAGTAGGCATCAAACCCAACACTGGCCAATGCGATATAAGGGGATGCCTGTGGGGGGACTTTGAAAGTTTTTGTTACTTAATAAAGGTCACAACTGGGAGAAGATTTCTTTCCTTCTTCAGATGTTACAGGTGAGGATTTGGTGCTTGGTACTATTTTTTTCTGACCGTAAGGAGGAAAGCCATGAGAAGCACTGAGAAGTGGAGCCCAGGTAGACCCATGATGTTTAGCCAGCACTGAACCAATGCTGTAGCTGCCTTACCTTAGACTTCTGTGTTTAAGCCTTGGTACCTGGGTTTTCTTCCTATTTTTAGCTAAAAACACCCTAAACAAGACACTAGGTGTTGTGCTTTAAGAAACAGTTGAATAGTCCTTGACAATTAGCATTTGGTAGGTGTTCCCTGAGTCCTCTAATCTCAGCCTGGCATGAAGCCCATATGATTTTAGAGTCAACAGGTTCTGTGATCTAACTCTGGTGCCACCATTTACTAGCTCTGTGACCTTGGGCAAGTTACTCAATTTCTCTGAGTCTCATTTTCATTCTCTGTGTCCCACATTGCTGGAAATTGGAGTCTCTTATCAGCCCTCACTATATCTCTGCCCTCCTAAGAGCCAGGCTGAGGATTTTGGGGAATTTTGCTTTTTAGCAAACTCTTTCTGATTAAGAACCTGCCATATACGAAGGACTTCCACTGGCCTTCAGGAAGTGGTATCAGTTCTCAGTTTGCATTCATGGCATTTATGTTGTGTAGAGTGGTCTCTTCTGTGTTAAACAAAGATAATGCAAATTGCTGATAGTATATAAAATACCTGAGGAGTGAGAAGGAGCAAGATTTTCAGAAGTCTTTTATGTAGGCTATAAAAATCTAAATGAACATCTTTCAGGTCAGCCCTGGAATAATTAGAAATGAAAAATTGGAAACTTTCATTTGAATCCCACAATAGATTATATAAGGGTCTAAGGTACATGTTTATTGTCCTTTTAGCTTTCTCCTCACCTGAAATATGGTACATAGAAAAAAAATTATCCTTAATTTTAGTCCTTGTGAATATTACACTGGGGTCTTAAATTTTGGATCTGAGGAATAAAATATACCTAAAATTAAAATTAAAGTCTAAGTTTCTGATATTTTGTATCCAATAATAATCACTTGAATGAAGAAATAGCCCATTCATTTATGGAAAATACTGTATTCAAAATAATAACAAATAATTAACATGTAAGCTCATCATGGTATACTTCATAAAGGCATTTAATACAGATTAATATTTATTTCTGATAACATTTATTAATAAACTAAGAGAATGGATGGAAACTTTCTTAATATGGTAGAAAAATAATCAATGTCAAACCAATAGATAAGATGATTCTTAACATAAAATACTAAAGGCATGCCCATTAAATCCAGGAACAAGGTAAGAATATCCAGTGTCATTATTATTATTTAATTTTGTATATTCTAGCCACTGCATTAAGACAAGAAGAATAAATAGGAGGTATAATTATTAGAAAGGGAAATAGAAAATTTCCATTATTTATTGACATTCTCTACTCTAAAAACCCAAGAGTATTAGCTAAAAAACTTTATAAAGGTGGCCACTAACAAGATGTTTTCCTTATGCTTGTAGTTACAAGCTTAACAAGAAATGTGTAGCACCCATATGATATAATGAAGAGGCTATTGTTTGATATTTAACTTCTAACGACTTTTAAGTCTTACCCTTCCTTCTTCCCTTTGTGTCATACAATTGGGCAAGCTGATAAAAGAAAGTGAGCTCTCCTATGGGCTCTGGCAGGAGATAGCAACCTGTCCTATGTGAGAGCAAATATACCAGACTCCTCACTACTCCAACCACAAAAAACCCAGAATAGTCTCCTTTCCTTGTTCTTTCAAGCAAATTTGGACCTGCTTGAGAGCCCTGCCCTGCCTTCCTCAGAGACCTCAAGTATGTGAGTAATAAACCTTTTTATATGCTTGGATGTGTGTTTGTGGTGTCATCAGTTTTGACACTGGAAACAAACTTTGGGTGGGGATCCTTTCTGCTTTTGCAGGGTGACCATAATAGATACATAGCAGACATGAAAAGGCCAAGATGAATAATAATGGCTAACATTTACTAATGCTTATTTTTTCTCATACTGTTTTCAGTGTATTGAATCATTTAATTCTTATAATAACCCTATGAGTAGGTGACATCATCACTTTATGTATGTATGTATGTTTAGAGAGAGACAAAGAGAAAGAGCATGTGAGTGGAAGAGAGGGGTAGAAGGAGAGGAAAGAGAGAGAGAGAGAGAGAGAGAGAGAGAGAGAGAGAAAATCTTGATCAGGCTCTAAGCTCAGTGTGGAGCCCAACACAGGGCTTGATTCCATGACCCTGAGATCATGACCTGAGCTGAAATCAAGTGTCAGATGTTCAACTGACTGGACCACCAAGGTGCCCTGTTACTTTCCTTTTATAGATGAGGAAATAGAGGCCAGAAGTTAGGTATTTTGCACTAGAATGCACAACTGATCAAAGGTAGGGTCAGGATATAAATCCAAAAGTGTGGTTACAGAGGCCTCTTTAGGTTACCCTATGGGAGATTATATGTTACTCTATCCCATCTCATATTTGGCTTAATATTTAAAATTTTTTTAAGTTTATTTATTTTTGACAGAGACAGAGTGTGAGCATGAACTGGGGAGGTGCAGAGAGAGAGAGGGAGACACAGAATCTGAAGCAGGATCCAGGCTCCAAGCTGTCAGCACAAAGCCTGATGCGGGGCTCAAACTCACGAACTGTGAGATCATGACCTGGGCTGAAGTCGGACGCTTAACCGACTGAGCCACCCAGGCGCCCTGCCCCCCTAAAAAAAATTTTTTTTTTAAGTTTATTTATTTTTGACAGAGACAGAGTGCGAGCATGAGCTGGGGAGGTGCAAAGAGAGAGAGGGAGACACAGAATTCAAAGTATGTTTGGCTTAATATTAAAAAAAATATATACATTTTTAAAGAGATTGAGGACGCACAAGTCGGGGAGAGGAGAGAGGGAGAGGGAGAGAGAGAGTCCTAAGCAGGCTCTATACCCAGCATGGAGCCTGACACAGAGCTCAATCTCATGACCATGAGATCATGACCTGTGCTGAAATCAAGAGTCAGACACTTAACTGGCTGAGCCACTAAGGCACCCCTGGCTTAATATTTTAAATGAAAAACCACCCTTATAAGTTTATCCTGTGGTGGCTACAATGTGCATTTCCTCTTGGTAGGTGGTTTGGCATTTTGCATTTAATTGTTTATTTGTGATATATGCTTAAAATCTGGTATACCAAACCAGACTTTCTGGAAGATGAAATGGAGGGAAAGAATATTTTAAGTTAACTCGCTCAAGTGTCACACACATTGCCTTTCTGATTTAATAATTGATGTTAATATACTGCTTCACAACTGAAAAAGCATGTTTCAGATATTGTTTAATAACCTCAACAGTTGTGGGAAAGTAAATATAGAGGTACAGATCACCTATTGTTCAGATGAGGAAGCTGAGAGCCAGAGAGGTTATGTAATTAACCCAGTATCACACACATGTTAAATGTGTGCAGCAAAACATAAATGTGGTCTTTGATATAACATTTTTCATGGTACTAGGTTGATTTCTGTATTCAAGGTGCTCCTAGAAAGTGCTCAGATGTGGAGAGTTCTGCATCCCCCTTTCAGATGTGAGAAATCCAAACTGTAGTTTCCTAGGAATCTGAATCTGATCTGTAGGTGCTCCTTTGGCTCCTGGAAAGCTCCAAGCTCCGATAGTAAGGTCTGGAAGTGGTTAAAGTCTCAGTAGTCTCTGCTTTATTGACCTGTTACTTAATTTTTTAAAGTTTCTATTTAAGGTTCAGTCAATATAAGTGTATGATTAGTTTCAGGTGTGCGATACAGTGATTCAACACTTCCATACATCACTCAGTGATGATCACAACAAATGCTCTCCTTAATCCCCATCATCTATTTACCCCCCCCTCCCCCCCTCCCCTCTGGTAACCATCAGTTTTTTCTGTATAGTTAAGAGTCTGCTTTTTGGTTTGCTTCTCTCTCTCTTTTTTTCCCTATGCTTGTTTGTTCTGTCTTTTAAATTCCACATAGGAATGAAATCATATGGTATTTGTCTTTCTCTGACTTATTTTGCTTAGCATAATATTCTCTAGCTCCATCCATTCATTGCAAAAGGCAATAAATTATTTTTTATGGATGAGTAATATTCCATTCTGTCTGTCTATCTATCTGTCTATCTCATATCTTCTTCACCCATTCATTAGTCAATAGACACTTGGCTATTGTAGATAATGCTGCTAGAAACATCGGGGTGCATGAATCCTTTTGGATAAGTATTTTTGTATTCTTTGGGTAAATACCTAGTAGTGCAATTGCTGGATCATAGTGTAGTTCTATTTTTAACTTTTATTTTTTTAAAGTAAGCCCTGCACCCAGCGTAGGGCTTGAGCTCCCGACCCTGAGATCAAGAGCTGCATGCTCTACCAGCTGAGTCAATCAGGCACTCCTATTTTTAACTTTTTGAGAAGCCTCCATGGTGTTTTCCAGAGTGGCTGCATCAGTTTGCATCCTCACTAACTATGCAAGAGTGTTTCCCTTTTTCCACATTCTCACCAACACCTATTATCTCTTGTGTTGTTGATTTTAGCTATTCTGACAGGTGTGAGGTGATATCTCTTTGTAGTTTTGATTTACATTTCCCTGATGATTGACCTGTTACTTTTAACCCTAGTGTGGCTGAACTGGGGGTTGCCTTGCTGGTTTCCAAAGTGCTTTTTCAAATTTATCTTCTCTTTCAATCTTTACAATGTGTCTGAGATACATAGAAGAAGTAGTAATATTCCCATTTTTTTTCATAAGGGAATAAAGCCTCAAAAAGGTTTTATGATTTGCCTAGAGACATGTGGATAGGTTCAGGGATAAGGCTAGTATCCATATGTCTTGACTCACAGTCTGTTTCCACTCCAGTAGCCAACTAACTTGTGAGTTGGGAAAGATGGAGGATGGATTGTGTGGGAGTCATGCCTCTAGCTGATGTTTTAACTGTTATGGTAGGTATATGTTCAATGAAACTCACTTGTTTCCAAGACAACAGGATTCAAATGAAAACCTCAATTGCTCGGGAGGAGGCAGATTCACTGTCATTTCTATCCCTTTGAAGAACTGCACATTTTGATGGGCAAAGTGCCAGAAATAATTAAGCCAAATAGCTCCACAGCACCCTGATGGAGTAAGAAAGCAGAAGAAAAGAAACATATTTATATGTGTATAGATGTGGGTGGTGTTTCTGCTGTGAGAGTCTTTCAACAGAAATCATGACAACCCAGGAAAATCCAGGGATCAATGCCGTATAGAAAAGAATGATAATCTGGAGATGAAAAAAAAAAAAAAAAAGGGAACACCTTGAGGAGGAGAGATGGGGATGTGGGAGGAGGAGGGAGGAGAGGGAGGAAGAGAGAGGCAAGGGGAGGAGCTGCCTGGCCCCTCAGCCCTTTCCCTGGTCCCCAGTGGAAGAAGCAGTGGATGTAATGATCAGATTTTAACTTGAATTCCCTATGGTGAGTCAAGTGGCTTTGAGTGTTCATTTTGTTTTTATTTGCTTTTCTTGTGAGGTATCCACTCTGGCTCTAATTTTCCATTTTTGCTGTGGAGATTAAGAGATTTTGAGCCGAGCATAGATGGAATGCATTCTTCTGTACTGGCTGCATGCCAGACTTTATTACAATAATAATAAAAAAAAAACCACTTAGTTTATTATGAGATCGAAAATTTGGTTTCTCAGGCACATGAGAGGGAGAATATTCTTTTGATTTCTTCCATTCAGGTCTTTAATTCATTCAACGTTTATTGAATGGCTCTTCTATAGAAGGTCCTGCCCTAAGAATTGGGGATTCAGAAATGAGTAGGGCATACCATTTACTGGATCATATATATATATATATATATATATATATATATATATATATATATATATATATATGTTTATTTAATATTGATTTTTTGGGAGAGTACAAGCAGGGGAGGGGCAGAGAGAGGGGGACAGAGGATCCAAAGCAGAGTCTGTGCTGAAAGGCTGACAGCAAAGAGACTGATGTGGGGCTCCCAAACCGTGAGATCATGACCTGAGCTGAAATTGGATGCTCAACTGACTGAGCCACCGAGGTGCTCCTGGATCATATTTAATGTACCTACTTGTGCAGTCTTCATAGCTAAATACAACTGACCTTTGAAAATGTGGGGAGGATGGGTGCCAATTCCCACCCAGTAGAAAATCCGTGTATAACTTTTGATTCCCCCAAAACTTAACTACAAATAGCCCATTGTTGACTGGATGCCTTACTGACAACATAAATATTTGATTAACACATATTTTGTATGTTATATGTATTATATACTGTATTCTTACAATAAAGTAAGCGGGAGAAAAAAATGTTATTAAGAAAATTGTAAGGAAGGGAGGATGCATTTACAGTGCTGTGCTGTACTTTTGAAAAAAAATCTGTGTATAGGTGGATCTGTGCATTTCAAACCTTTGCTGTTCGAGGCCAGCTATCATGAAAATACCATAACCCTATTGTGAGCTACAGGGGATTGTCCAGTGTGTGGCGTTTATGCAACATTTAGTCATGTAGTCAACATATAATTACTACCTCTTACTAAAAGCCAGACACTCTGCTACCTGTGGAAGTCTCAAAAAGTGAAAAAAAGCAACATGTATAACAATTAGTATCCCAAATTTATAAAGAACCCTGCAAATCAATGGAAAAAGAACAAATAACCAACAGACAAATGAGTAAATGATACAGACATGAGATTCACAAAAATGGAAAACATAAAAGACTAAAGAACATTAGATAAGATGTTCACCCTCATGAATCTAGGGGGGAAATGCAAATTAAAATCACCACAAGATACTACTTTATTTTTGCTTGCTAGTGAGGCAACAATGAAGTTTATTAATACCGTGTATTGTTGAGTTGTGGGACAGGGGTGCTTTCCTATACTTTTGGTGGGAATGGCAAGATGATCTCTGATTTTGGAGGGCAAGTTGACAGTATCTATGAAAACTGTTTGCAACAAAAACAATTGGAAACAACCTAAGCATCCCTGGAGTGGATAGTTAGGACATGGTATGTTCATATGGTGAAATATCAGATAGAAATTCAAAGGAACATGTTAGAGCTAGCCACACCAACATGGAATGGTTTCAAAAATATATTGTAGAGTGAAAAGAGCAAGTTGTAGGGTTATATGTACTCTATGATCATTTACGTGGGGGAAAGAAAAAAGGAAACCACACACACACACACACGAGTCAATACTACACAATTTCTATAGTGTAGGTAAATAGCCTGGTAAAGTTACATATCAGATAATAATAGTGGTTATCTCTTGGTTTTTGATGGGGAAAAGACTGAAGAGGTCCCAGGGGACTTCATCTATATTTATAATATTATGTATTTTAGGCAAATAGATCATATATAATTTATTTGTTAAAAATTAACTAGAAGAAAATAGGACAGAACACAATTCCTGGTTTTGAGGAATTTACCATAGGCAGAGCTGGGATTAGAACCCAGGTTTCCAATTTCCTGGTGCAATGATCTGTCTCTTGGATATATGATAAATTTAACCACCTGTGAAGAGTCTCACACTCTGACATGCTTTCTGCAAAGTGATAGCTTTTCCATTCGGTATAAAGGTTAGGGCATTTTATTTCTTTTTGTGTATGGGAGGGGGTGGATTTTTCATTATAATTTTTTATTAAAAATGAATAAATGCCAAGAATATTTATAATGTATATGTAAGATATACATAATAAAAATCCAGTGAACTCACTCGTTAACCTGCCACCCAGTTGAAGGAATAGAAAACATTTTTAAAACATTTTCATGCCTTTTTAAAACAGCAACTGGTGAGAACATTTGGACTGTCCCATCAGAGACAAAACCTGAAGGCTCGTGGTGTTCTTTCCCAGTCTACATCAGTACCATTTCCACAGTTTGCTAGCAGCCAAATAAATTAAACAAATGGCCCTATTTGGAAAATTGGAACCTTCTCTTCTTGTGCTAAATGGCTAAGCAGTGATATATCTGGGCTGCTCCTCGAGGGTGAGAAGTCACACAAAGGTCTGAGAGACGTCTCTGAAGGTAAATAGAGTGTCCAAGTGTATTTAGCTAACGATAATGCAAACCACAGAAAATATATAGCGTGGAGGAAGGAAAATGTGCATTTGCTGTCTGGGAAGTAATTGAACATTTATAGTTTGGGAATAGCTCCAGTTCAGAGCTGGCAGAAGGGAGATCCTTGTTTAAGTCAATGAAAAAATATCAATGTTCTTTGGAAACCAGGGGGGAATTAAGTAGTCCATTCTGAGGTTCCTCAAATCTTTATCTGAGAAGAGATTTAAGTAGGAACTAGTTAAGACTGAACCCAGAATACAGACAGACAGACAGACACACACACACACACACATACACACTCACACACTTGCATGTGGGAAGGAAGAGGGGAAGGAAGGGGAGGAGGATGGAGCGACAGAAAGAACAGAGGAAATAGGTGGAGTTTAAGGCCACAGTCTTGTCTTCCATGATATTGTAAGGTATTGGGGGCCACAAGCTTTTGCACATATGGTATGAAAGCCTCACAGTAACATGCTGCCTTTAAAAAATGACAGATGTTCATTCCAAACGAAAGTTAGAAAATTGCCTGGTAGGGTAAGAGATCAGAACTAAAAATGGATGATTAATGAGTCCACAGAAGCTCCCGGCAGCCATTTGGGCCCTGCCAGAAGTCCCAATTCCCTCTTTGCAGACAGTGCTGGGGAACTCTTTCCCTCACCACAGCCTGGAGACTGCGAAGTAGCATACAGGATGCAGTATTTAGGGCATACTTACACTAAAAAGTGATTTGTTATTTATCTGAAATTATAATTTAACTGGGTGTATTTTTTAGTTTCCAAATCTAAGAACCCTATGTTTATGAAATATACTTGCCCTTGTTCCTCCCCCCAGTTCCTTTTTAATTTTGATCAAGTCAAAGTTCTGCATTCCCCCAAAGACCCCGGACTGCTTCAGGTTGGCCTGTGTAAGGTTTCATTCTTTAGGACCCATAGTCTAATTCTAAGGACGGAAGAAATGTACTGCTCTCATTTCCACCTACCCCAAGACTTTTTCCCCCTTATGCTTGAAGACTATTCCACCATTTCAGAGAGTTTCTAGTGTTAGCCCAGAAGTTCTTTCACGCCAATGGAGAGATTGTGATGGATATCACTGTACAAGAATATTCAAGACTAAGAAAGAACTATACTCAAGTCTAAACCTTATAGAATCTGGAGAGGCATGGCGAGAAGAATCTGGTATCAGAAAGAGCACAATCTTACAATCACAAACACACCTGGAATTCAGAAGATGGGCAAAATGTTTGTTTTGTTCCCATTGGGCTATTCTCTTTTCCAATCGTAGTTAGCCTTGTAGAAAATCTAGAAGGTCCCTTCCACTTTGCTCTCCTTGCAGTTGAAATCAGGAAGACCTGTTACCTCTCCTGCCCCAGGAGGGCAATAGAGGATCATTATCTCCTCTAAGCCATGAATTGGTAAATTATAGTTTGTGAGGCAAATCCTCATTGCCTGTTTCTGTACAGCTCATGAGCTAAGAATGGGTTTTATATTTATAATTTATTTATTTTAAAATGTAATTTATTGTCAAATATGCCAACATACAGTGTGTAAAGTGTGCTCTTGGTTTTTGGGGTAGATTCCCGTGGTTCATCACTTACACGCAACACCCAGTGCTCATCCCAACAAGTGTCCTCTTCAATGCCCATCACCCATTCTTCCCTCTCCCCCACCCCCCTATCAACCCTCAGTTTCTTCTCTGTATTTAAGAGTCTCTTATGGTTTGCCTCCCTCCCTCTCTGTTTGTAACTATTTTTTTTTCCCATTCCCTTCCCCCATGGTCTTCTGTTAAGTTTTTCAAGATCCACATATGAGTGAAAACATATGATATCTGTCTTTCTCTGACTGACTTATTTCACTTGGCGTAATACCTTCCAGTTCCATCCACATTGCTGCAAATGGCATGATTACATTCTTTCTCATTGCCAAGTAGTATTCCATTGTATATATAAACCACATCTTCTTTATCAATTCATCAGTTGATGGATATTTAGGCTCTTTTCATACCCTGGATGCACCCAATCTGGCCTGGGTTTTATATTTTTAAATTGTTCAAAACAGGCAAAAGAAGAATAGTATTAAGTGATAGGTGGAAATTAAAGATAATTGAAATTTTGGTGTTCATAGTTTTACTGGAACAAAGTTATGCTTGTTCTTTTATGTACTGTGTATGGCTGCCTTCATGCTATAAGGGCAGAGTTGAATATTTGCAACAAGAACCATGTGGCTTACAAAGTCTAAGATATTTACAATCTGTCCCTTTTTATATAAATTTTGATGACCCCTGGTTTAAGCAATACATTTCTCTTACTAAGAGTACCTGCTCCTCTGAAGAGTATAGCTTTCAAGTGCATTTACTCTCTGGGATGTAAGATTCTCTTCCCCCCAGGGATGGATCATTTAGAACACTTTTGGTCATCAGGGACAGAAAACCCAGTCAAAATGCCCCTTTAGTCATGTCCAAGATAGCTGCAGTGTGACTAAAAAAATTTCACATGATCTTGGTTTTCTCTACCTCCTCTCCTGCCTTCCTGTGTGTGAGCTTTATTCTTTATCTCTTCTCTAGAGCACCCCTACTGAAAACAGACTGGCTGTAGTAGTGTCAGGCCTGAGAGCCTCATTCTATGCTGGCTCCCAACTTTAATCACATCTTGACAAACCGAGATGTCATTTGTACAGCATATTGAGAGAAACTAGGGGGATTTGTGAGTATCTCCATAGGGCTTGGTGAAAAAAATCTATTATATAGTTTCTAATTATGATATATAGCTTTTATAATTATTAAAAAGAAATTAAAAATATTAGGGGAGATATTAAATATAAAATTTGCATAAATCTTTCCAAAATTTTAAATGTGAAGCTTGATCTTGCTTGCATAAACATCACATTTTAATTTCATATTTTATTTGAAATGGTTACATGCAACTCCTAATCAAGGCTTTAAAATCATGATCTCTAAAGTTATGATAGTCACTAAACAAAAAAATTTGTTTATGCAATTAAGTGATACAACATTTAAAAACTTTTCTTAAACAACCATTTCAGCACAGCTTAAATTATACTTACAAATTTGGCAGTCCCTCCCTCCCTTCCTTCCTTCCTTCCTTCCTTCCTTCCTTCCTTCCTTCCTTCCTTTATTTTTAAATTTTCTATTAAATTTTTTAATGTTCATTTATTTTCAGAGGAGAGAGAGAGAGAGAGTAGGGGAGGGGCAGAGAGAGAGGAAGACACAGAATCCGAAGCAGGCTCCAGGCTCTGAGCTGTCAGCACTGAGTCTGATGCAGGGCTCGAACTCATGAGCCAAGCTGTGAGATCATGACTTGAGCTGAAGTCGGATGCCCAACTGACTGAACCACTCAAGTACCCCTCTTCCTTCATTTTTTATTGACAAGTGCATTATTAAAATTTCTTATAATAGTAATGGATTTTTGATCCAATAGAACTTTTGCATATCAAATACGTACATGGTTTGAACAATCACTTGCAGGTAACTTGGACACTACTTAAACGGCACATAAGCCACCAGCCGGGAGAAATAGCTCATGCATACAAAGACAGAGATTTGGGACCACTGCCTGGAGTGTGTCTCTGAGGAACCCCAGCCCCAACAGTTGATCCTCACTGCTCAACAGCACCCTGGGCTGCATGCTTGTGTGTATTCCTTGGACACCTGGAACATGAAATTCTTTTTCCAGTAGCTACAGAACCCCTTGTTCCCGGTGACAGAGGTCTGCTTTACAGAGAGTATGTGCTCTGTAGATGGCCAGGAATAGAGCACCTCCTTTGGCTGTACTAGTGCATCTTGCCAGGTGGTGAGGTCTCGATGGTGCTCACTGAGATTGCTTCCTACAAGGACAATGTGGCAGCCCATTGGATTCTACTCAGTTTGGGGGCCGCTTTTTGAGGATTGCCAGATGAGACTGTTTGAGGCCACGGGTGACCTAGTTGTGAGCTCTGGTCACCCCGCATGCCCTCTTGTTATCTCCAAGGCTGCGGGGATCAATATCTTTCAGAACGTCTATAACCCATTTGTGGCATACCAATGAGCTCTGGCTGGGAAGCTCTGCCTTGACAGATATGACTGCAGTGTTTCCTGAACAATTAAAGGAGGTGATTCAGGAGAAAAGCACCTTCCAGAGCAAAGTTTAACTCCCATGAACTGGATTGCTTTGGAAACAGATATTTCTGTTACTTTTGTTTACTTTTGTTGTTGTTGTGTGTATGTAGGTACACTAGTGATCGCTCCAGGTATTACAGAAAACCTCCTTAACTTGTCACAGTCTGCCTCCAATGAATATTATTCCACCTCAGGTCAGTGTCAGAGTCTTACAGTTGTAAGCTTCCACCTCCCTCACTCCCATCCTCTGTGTCTTTTTTTTTTTTTTTTTTTTTTTTTTGCTTTACAACATACTTTTCCCCCAGTTTTATTGAAAATATAATTAGCATACATCATTGTATAAGATTAAGTCATACAGCATGATGGTTTATCTTTGTGTTATATTTTTAATGACATTTTACTTCTATATCTCTCATAAACACTACAGTACATTGTTATTTGGTATTGCACAATCAATTGTCTTTTAAAATATTTACTTATTTAATTCTTTCTTTCTTCCTTCTTTCTTTCTTTCTTTCTTTCTTTCTTTCTTTCTTTCTTTCTTTCTTTCTTTCTTTCTTTCTTTCTTTCTTTCGTTTTGAGAGAGAATGGGATAAAGTGCAAGTGGGAGAGGGGCAGAGAGAAAGGGGGACAGAAGATCCGAAGCAGGCTCTGTGCTGAGAGTAGTGGGCCTGATGCGGAGCTTGAACTCATGAACCACGAGATCATGACCTGAGCTGAAGGTGGAGGCTTAACCAACTGAACCACCCAGGTGCCCCTCAATTGCCTTAAAAGATTTTTTAAAAAAAATTTTTATTTATTTTTCAGAGAGAGAGACAGAGCATGAGCAGGGGAGGGGTGAAGAGAGAGGGAGACACAGAATCCAAAGCAGGCTACAGGCTCTGAGCTGTCGGCACAGAGCCTGTTGTGGGGCTCAAACCCACAAACTGCAACATCAGGACCTGAACCCAAATCTGATGCTTAATTGACTGAGCCACCCAGATGCTCCTCAATTGCCTTTTCTTAAAAACAGGTTTCTTGGGATGTAAATTTATATCATAAAGTTCAACCATATAAAGTGTACAATTTAATAGTTTGGCATATATTACATTATTAATTAAACAATTGTGGTAAAATATGTATAACAAAATTTGCCATTTTAACTATTTCTAAGTGTATATTTCATTGGCGTTAATTACATTCACAATGTTGCACAACTATCACCACTTTCTATTTCTAAAACTTTTTCCTCACCACAACTAGAAACTCTGTAACTATTAAGCAATTACTCCCTATACCCTCCTTCCTACAGCCCTTGGTATCTTTAATCTAATTTCTGTCTCTATGAATTTGCCTGTTCTACGTATATTATAATTGGAATCATATAATCTTTGTTGTTTTGTGTCTGGCTTATCTTACTTAGCATAATGTTTTTAAGGTTCATCCATGATGTAGCATGTTTGAGAACATCATTTCCTTTTAAGGTAAATAATATTCAGTTGTATGTATATAACACATTTTACTTATCAATTCATCTATTGATGGACTAATTATCTTTTAAGGAAATGAAGAAACAAAAAAATGCTCCTTATATACTTGCCCATCTATTTTTTATTTCTAGAACTTTTCATTTGTTTACATATAATTGGATTTTTATGTTGTCACATCCTGAAAAATGCCCTTTTGACATTTATAAAGGCATTCCAGGTCTGCTAAGGACCAATTATCTCAAATTTGACAATATCTGGATTTTTCCTTCATTTTGGAAGAATATTTTGCTGGATAAAGAATTCCAGGTTGACAGGTTTGTTTTTTTTTTTTTTTTCCTTTGAACACTTTCAAGATATCATTCCATTGTCTTCTGGATTGCATTGTTTTTGATGATGTCAGTAGTAATCTTTATTGTTGTTCTCTTACAGATCATACATCTTTTTTCCCCCTGGTTGCTTAAAAATTTTTCTCTTTCTCTTTGGTTTTCAGTAGTTTGCTATGATGTGAATATCTGTAGTTTTCTTTGTGTTTATTCTGCTTGGAGTTTGTAGAGCTTATTGGATCTGTAGGTTGAGATACTGTTTGTTAAAATCAAATTTGGAAAATTTTATGTTATTATATCTTCCTTCTATTACTTATGTATATTTCATTATGTTATCTCATTCTCCTTCCTTTCTTTTTATGACTTGAATAAAAAGTATGTTGGATTACTTGATAGTGTCCCATGGGCCATGGAGGCTCTGTTGAGTTTTTTAGCTTTCTTTTTCTTTGTGCTTCAATTTCTAGTTTCTATTGCCAATTTTCAAGTTCATTGATATTTTCTTACATAGTGACCAGTATGCTGAAAAACTCATGCAGTAAATTTTTCATTTCAAATATTTGATTTTCCAGTTCTGAACTTCTCATTTTATTTAATAGTTTCTCTTTATCTGCTGAGATCACCCATTGGTTGACTTGTATGTCTATCTTTACCTTCAAATCCTTGAATATATTTGTAGTAGTTGTTTGCAAGTCCTTGTTGGCTTATTCCCATATCCCTGTTGTGTCTAGATCTACTTCTATTGCCCCTACCCCATGCACTTATGGACAGGGCACATCTATGAAACAGTTGCCTTTCATAATTCTGGACAGGAATCAAAGCACAAGTCACTTATCCTGGAATCTTCAAACTTTAGGTTTGATCCCATCATTCCTTCTAATGCTCATGTTTAATTTTCTAAGCCCTTTTATCTCCCTTTCCAAACTTTTCCCCCTTATCATAACACAAAGGTGGTTATTGTTTGTTTTGTTTTATTTCCAGTTTAGAATGAGGGGCCGATACAGAAAGTGGAAAAACTTGCCTCAGCTAGAACTCTTTGACTTCCAGTCATCATTAGTGTTGGCTTTTTGAACTTAGGAGCTGACAGTTGAGTGCATTGGTCCTCTGACCTCAACATGCCAACTACTGACCTCAGCAGGCCAACTAATAAAAGATAGTTGCATATAAACAGTTGATTCAACAAGTGGAAGGATGAAGTGGCAGGGGTGGGCAAGATGGGGAGAAGAAAGAAACATGGTGGTTGATAATTCCAATTGTTGCTTTGCCACACCTTCGTTCTTTCCTTCCTTCCTCCCTTCCTCCTTCCTTCCTTCCTTCCTTCCTTCCTTCCTTCCTTCCTTCCTTCCTCCCTTCCTTCCTTCCTTCCTTCCTTCCTTCCTTCCTTCCTCCCTTCCTTCCTTCTTCCTTTCTTTTCCTTCCTTTCTTTCTTTCTTTCTTTCTTTCTTTCTTTCTTTCTTTCTCCTTCTTTCTTTCTTTTTTTCTTTCTTTCTTTGTTTATTTTTGAAAGTGGGGGAGGGGTAGAGAGAGAAGACAGAGGATCTGAAGTGGGCTCTGTGCTGACAGCAGAAAGCCCCATGCAGGGCTTGAACTCATGAACCGTGAGAATCAGGACCTGAGCTGAGGTCAGATGCTTAACCGATTGAACCACCAGGAGGAGGAGGAGAACAATGGAGGAAGAGGAGGATAAGGAGGGAGAGGGGGAAACAGATTTCATGTGGCTCACAAAGCCTAAAATATTCACTAAGTGGCTTTTTATAGGAAAGTTTGTCAAGCTTTGTATTAAAGACTAGAGGGAGTAAGGATGCATCTGTCATGTAGAACTGTGACTTAAAGTATTAATTTTTCCTTTTCTTGGGCTGAAAGGAGGTGAGGTGATACTATAGCCTGTTCTTATCTTTGTGGATCCTTCACTTACACACTGGTACAGAGAGTAATAGCTTGGGCCTGTGCCATCACACTCCCTTCTCTCTTGAAATGGTCATGGAAGCATGGCTGTCCTCACGTGGGACAGACACACCTGAAGGCCCAGTGTAAGTTCTTGAGGGAGGGATATCTCTCCAGCTGAGAAAGTAGGCCAGAGCAGAGATGCTTTGTGCAGAGGCAAAGGGCCCAGCCAAACACAGACATCTTGAATTAGGACTCCTCTCTTTTCTGCTATTTGGCTGCTGTGAGGACTTGCATTAGTGAGAAAAGAGAATGTGACTATCATATCCTGCTGGGTGCTACTTCGAATTCTCTCCCAGGCCTTTGGGACACCCCTGTGGGATAGTAGCATGTTTTATGTTAGGTGCTGGTGGTGAGCAATGCCATTCATTATCTGCGTGGCTTTCAGACTGTCTGTCAGCCTTCTTATAGCAATAAATAAGTGACTGTGGATCTCTAGAGATCGAAAGTCTTCTCTTTTTGTGTAATGGCCTGGTGAAAAGGGGCTGAAATATAGCTTTCCTTCAGAATTCCTTTATCATCCTGCTGTTCCATATTTAAGTGCTATTATCTGGAAGTCATTCTTCTCGGCAATAATTTGAAAGAAAGTTGCTTACAAAGGCATCAAGCAGAGGGGACAACTTGGGTAGAATCGAAATGGGAGAGAGATTGAATTCCAGGTTAAATCCCTGGTCTGTCCCTTGAAACGGAGGCATATAGATGAGAAAGCAAACAGAAAACAGTAGGTAAACATGCTGGGATGTACAGTGGGTAATGGATATTGAAGGATGATCTTGTCATGCATGCTAAACAGATACTTTTATGAGTTTAAATTTAATTAGCATCTGGAAATTAACAAGGCTAGAAAGAAGGGCAATGTGTTTTTAAGTGATGGCGATGGATAGGTACTGTTTGGAGCATATAGATAAATGAAGATTTAATTTGTAATGCATAATGAGCCAGGTGCCTATAAAATAATTTGTTTTTCTAGTTGCTATCACAGAACAAAACAATAGAACCATCCAAGGTCAGGCAATTACTGTTATTACTGTTTTTCTTTGGTTAAATGTTAAAATCGGCCTTGTAGATGGATATCAATTTGTATTGTTCAAGTTGGATAATGTAAATGTTTCCGTTGTCACACCTTCTGTTTCTTCTTTAAGGGATGGAGCATGAAAGTAATTTTGGTCCTACATCTTTTGTACATTTACCTTAGGTATGTGTGTGTTGGGTCAGGGTATGCTCCTGGAGGTAAGGGGAATGGTCTGTATCTTCTAGTACCTTTCATATTTTGAGCATTTGTTTTTTGTAGTCTTTTCAGAGAAGGGGCTGAGAAATGAACTTTAGCTAGAAGAAGGGATCCAGTTCAGTTTTAAAATGATATCATTTCTGTTCTTCTTTGGTCATAAACCATATGGATCTGTCCAACACATAAATTGAGGCTGCCCTTTGTATCCCAAATGGTGCTGAATTGGGGTTGTGGGCAGGGTGCTGTGGCAGGAGAACTACATGGGTCTGGGTTAAAGTCAGAGGCTGTCCCATTGGGAGAGTTTGTTCTCCTGAGGTCAGCTCCTTGTACTGAGCCCAGCATGTGTGTATAGGAATGAGTGTGCAGATCCTCTGATTCCTGGATTGCAGGAGGTTGAGAGGGCAGCGCTGTTTATTGTGGCCTTCATAAGAGTTAAGTAGCTCAAGAATTACACGGGATACCATGCAGAAAATGGTTCACGTGAAAGGGGTGCACATCTGAGGCTCATAGTTGTGCAGAGTGGGACCTGCTTCAAGCTTCAAGCATCCGCCTTGCAACTAACTGCCTTTCTTTCTCTCTCCTCAGTGTTCCCTGTGAGGTAGGGAAGAGTCATCGTGAGCAGAAGTGGAGGACAGGGTTGCAATGTTTTTACTCGTAGTAGGAATGAATTTGTGTTTCTGGTTTTTTTTTAATCATTATTTTTTCTCTTGTTTATTCCTAAGGAAGTGCATTTGTGTGTGTGTGTGTGCGTGCGTGTGAGAGAGAGAGAGAGAGAGAGAGAGACAGAGAGAGACAGAGACAGAGAGAGAGACAGAGAGAGAGAGAGACAGAGAGTGCGAGCAAGAGAGAGAGCATGTGGGCAAGCCATGCATTCCAGGGGAAACTCAGTAACTCATACAGGTCTGTAGACTTGGGGAAGGGTGCACAAAAGACCATCTTGTGCAGCCATTCTTAAACCTGGCTCTGCAATCAGGCCCCTCCAGGGAGCTTTGAAAAATTCAGTTTCCAGGCCTCACTCTTGGAAGTTCTGATTCAGTCATTCAGAGGGCCTAGGAATTCATGTTTCAAAGAGATCATCCTAGTGATCCTGTTGGGTAGCTGTGTCTGGGAGCCTCAGAGCCAGCACAACTCCAGTCTGTAAGTGGGAGCCTACTTAAATCTTCCCAGTCTGTGGAAACTATAAATGTCAGGTGACACACACAGTCATAAATTTTGGCATTAGAACCACTTTGCCATCTTTGGGCCCTCATTGTCTCTTTGATCTTTTTAAAGCACAAACCCTAGCCTCTCTCTGCTTCCTGCACCTGGAGGCCTTCCACGGGACCCAAGTGTTGGGGGTGGGAGGCACCATGGGACCCAAGCTTGGGACCAGGGTCTTTAACATTCCACTTATTTGAGTGGGAGTGTGAGTAATCCAGACCAGGCCAGGTTTTTACACAGGCAAGACCTTGCAGAGTTTCCTTCCCAGCCACTACCATGCCCCAGAGAATCCAGGCTGCTTTCCTGCCAGTGAGAGAGGTGAGTGTGCTGAAGGATCCATCCTGGAAGAGGAAAAGGTGCAAAGGTGACCAGAAAATGTTTTAAAATGGGTTAGACACTCACAGAACCCTACAGGAAAATATATTCAGTAATTTTGTTTTTATCATTGTTTCTAAAGTTCCATAGTGGAGAATTAGGGGCTAGTTTCCAGGGTGGGGATGCTTTTTAGCTTTTGTGTATTTTGAAATGGGGTCTCAAGGGGCACAGGGTACAGCAAGGTAAGGGCAGGGAGGAGGTGGCTGCCACTCGAGGAGCACCCAGAATAAGAGCTGAGAGATTTACGTGGTGTTTGTGTGTGGTTAAAATGGTGGTGGGGAAGCAATCTAATTCTTCAGTGACAAGCCTTTGTTTTAAGATAAATTTAAACAGAGCTATTAAGAGAGTTTCACATTTGTACAAGTACCTTTTATGAACAATAGTTTCCAAACCATTTAATAATGACCTTGGCACTATCATCAGAACAGCACAATTCTCAATCTGTCCCTGGCTTTGCTGAGGACCCGACACACTTCCTGTTCTCCTTAATCACTTCTCCCATCTGGGAAGCACTGGGCTCTCAGGAAGACACCTGTTTTCTCGCCTGTTATTTTCAAAACTTGGATCCCCGGTTGGTTCTGAATGGTTGTGAGTGAGGCGACAGGGGCCAGAGGGTCAGGCCTGTCAGTCCTGTGGGATAGAAATCATGAAATATCTGTGAAGGACCCCCATCACCTCAGTGCCTGCCTATGAATTCCCATGTGAGGCTGGGCATGGTTCATATATTTTTTTCTTAGTAAAAGGTGACTTCTTTTTGTTTTGTTTTGTTTATTTATTTTGAGAGAAAGAGAGAGAGAGAGAGAGAGAGAGAGAGAGCAAGCCCACAGGTAGGGGTAGGGCAGAGAGAGAGGGAGAAAGAGAATCCCAAGCAGGATCTGTGCTTTCAGTGCAGAGCCCAATGTGGGGCTCCATCCCATGAACTGTGAGATCATGACCTGAGCTAAAATCAAGAATCAGACACTTAGCCAACTGAGCTACCCAGGTGCCCTGTAAAAGGTGACTTCTGTTCATTTCGTGAAAAAGGAATTCATGGAAAATAAGAAAAGGAAGATTTTTAAGAAGTAAAAGCAAATTAGAAGGAAAAGAAACAGAGTTTGAGGAGGAAAAAGAAAAATCTAAGTTTAGAAACATCCTATGTGTGCTTAGAAGACTAGCACCCATATTTTAGATTATCTTGGTTGTGTTCAAAGTAGATTTCTTGGTATTTGGTAAAGAGAATGAGGCTTAAATGAATAAGAGAATAGCCATGTTTTTAATACAGGTTCCCATACTTGTGGAACCTGAGGACTCAACTATAAAGACTAAGGGTAGGGTGGTGTGCTGGTAATCTTGAGCCTCAGTTCTATGTGGTGGGGACGGGGCGGGGGGTTCCTGATGAAATGACCTCAGGTGGCCTTCAGCAAGAGGTTACTGGCTACAGTAATCTTTCCTGGCAGCATATTTCTTTTAATTTTTTTTCACATTTATTTATTTTTGAGAAACAGAGAGAGACAGAGCGTGAGCAGGGGAGGAGCAGAGAGAGGGGGAGTCACAGAATCAGAAGCAGGCTCCAGACTCTGAGCTGTCAACACATAGCCTGATGTAGGGCTCGAACCCATGAACTGTGAGATCATGACCCGAGCTGAAGTCGGAAGCTCAACTGACTGAGCCACCCAGGCGCCCTGTGGCGGCATATTTCACTTCCCAGCATTGGCAATTCCCACAAGGACAACTTCCCACAGAGTCCTGACAACTTGCACCTCCTGTTCTTCCACAGAGTGAATCTTCTGTGGGACCACAGTGTTTCCCTCACAGGGAGAAGCCACTATGGACTTGGGCATTGCAATTGTCACTGTGGTGTGGGCCTCGAGGGTAGCAGAGAGATGGTGCGGGAAATACCAGAACAATGTAAAACCCAGGCCCTGCCCTCATTTACCATGCTGTCCATATGGGGAGTTAAAAAAAAAAAAGTCCATGGAAAAGAGTTTAGAATGTTTATGCAAGTAAGTTAGAATTGATAAACTTTTAAACAACAATGGAGTCCATGAGTGATTAGAGCATCACGGGGCTAATCAGCAAAGATATTCTAAAAAGGAGAGCTTAAAATTCAAAGCCAGGTAATACAATAATACCAATAATGAGCAGACAATAACATAATAAAATACTATGATGCCATTTTTCCAAAACTCAAAGCTCATTAAAAAGTTGACCTCATTTGTTATAGCATTTGTGAGACACAAGCATCATTATTCTCATGTGGGCAAAGAAATGGGAGGCTCAGAAGGATAGAGCCTTTGTTTCTAGCATGTTCGATGCAGAACTATTCTCAGAACTCAGATTGCAGGAAGAATCCTTGATCTGTCACAAGAGTCCAAGAGTTCACTATGTCTGTCTAGCTTTCTTAAAGTTCTTTCTGAGGATACACTATTGCATTAATTATGTTACCAGGCTAGTGTCTTTTTTGGGAGGGGAGGAGTAGCTAAGTAATTTTTGGAGGTTTATAAAACAGTATATTTGAAATTATTTCATTTTTGGACATATATACGTGAAAAAATATATGTCAATTTGTTAACAGTGGCTATGTCTGATATATGTAATTATAGTTTATCTTTATGTTTTTTTATCTCCTTATAAATTATACAAATGAGTATGAATTGTTTTTGTATTAAATGGGAAAACACCCTCTAAAATAGTAAAACAAAACAAAGGGTTTTAAAGAAATCTCTAATTTTTTATTTTACTTTATTTTAATTTTAGAAAGAGAGAGCACATGAGTAGGAGAAAGGGGCAGAGGGAGAGAGAGACAGACTCAGGCAGGCTCCACACTCAGAGTGAAGCCTGACGCAGGGCTCAATCTCCTGAGCGTCATGACCTGAGCCAAAATCAAGAGTTGGACACTCAATGGACTGAACCACCCAGGCACCCCTAAAATTTATTTTTAGATAATTATACCTGTTTTATTTTTATAAAATAAAATTTTTTGCTAAATATTACAAAATTAAACTTATAACAATCACTTTAGATAGTTGTAACTTTTGTGTATATGTATTCATACTATTTTTTGACTTACTGTAATTTCTTTAATCAACTTTCACCTGTTAGACATCTACTTTTTCTAATTTATCACTATTATAAGAAAACTAGAGTAAACACAGTTAGGTAAAATGAATTAAAATGAAAGTAGAAACACCCTGCCCTTCCCCCAAAAGATTCTGAAAAATGGGCATAAATCCTTTCTAGAAAATTTTATTCAATTCTCACCAAATTATTTTTTTGACCAGATTGTGATCTTAACTAAAGAATGGAAAGACAGTAACATAGGTTAAGTACCCACAAACAAAACTTTTTTTTTTTTAATTTTTTTTTTTTTAACGTTTATTTATTTTTGAGACAGAGAGAGACAGAGCATGCACAGGGGAGAGGCAGAGAGAGAGGGAGACACAGAATCTGAAACAGGCTCCAGGCTCTGAGCTGTCAGCACAGAGCCCGACGCGGGGCTCAAACTCACGGACTGTGAGATTATGACCTGAGCCGAAGTCGGCCGCTTAACCGACTGAACCACCCAGGCGCCCCCACAAACAAATCTTTATGATACTTCTTGTTGTTGTATTTTAGTAGTTAAAAAAACATTTTTTTTAATGTTTATTTATTTTTGAGAGAGAGAGACAGTGCACGCGCGTGCACAAGCCAGGGAGGGGCAGCGAGAGAAGGAGACACAGAATCTAAAGCAGGCTCCAGGGTCTGAGCTGTCAGCACAGAGCCCGATGTGGCGCTTGGGCTCAAGAGCCATGAGATTATGACCTGAGCTGAAGTCAGACACTTAATTGACTGAGCCACCCAGGGGCCCCTGTGTTGTAGTATGTTTTAAAATCAGGAATGGTAAGAGTTACAGTAGGAGAGAAGTCCTACTTCTTTTAGTTGGATATTCTTACTATAAGCATGATCAAACACAATTGTAGGTGCTTTTACGAAATCTTTCAGTAGAATGGATAAAGAAATATTTGGGGGTATATGTTTGCAGGGAGGAGATAACTTATTGTTCACCTGTCCGGAACGTCCATGGAAAGGGTCACTCCATTTGCTTTTCTGCAGAACAATAGAATACTTTCAGTTCTCATCATGTTTCTCCCAAGTGTCCAGGGATAATTACATTTTGTATCCAGGAGATATTACCCTGCTTTTGGCACTGTGCTAGGAACAAGGGTAGGGAGGCTTCAAAGATGAATCAAGAACCACTTCAAATGCCACCTCTTACACAACATCTTCTAGAGGTTCTCTAGGTTCCCACAGGGCATTTTTGTTCCTCTATAGCACTTACCACATTATGTCACACTTTGTTCAGGAAATCCTCTTTTTAAAGGTGACTCCAGCCTCTCTGTAAGACTTGCATGGAAGATTCCCACTGAATCTAACACTTGGCAGGAATCTTCAATGCATAGGGACAAGCACAATTATTTGTTCAAGGGTTAGTTCCATCCAGTAGGTGGTGAACTTCCCTAGGGAAGTCCCTAGAAAATGCCTCATGTTTATTGACTGAATGATGAATGAGTTGGCTCATGTGGAATGATTACAACTCTGTCATACAAAGAATGGAGAGAAAGGAAAGAGAAAGACCAGGTGAAATCCTTTCATGGAGATAAAACGATGGCTTTAAGACACTATGAGATGTTTGTCACCTCTGCGCTGCATTTGGCTTCTGTCACAGAGTTGACCACCCTGCTTGCCTCCATGCATTGAAGATTCCTGTTGAGTCCAAGATTTGGCAGGAATCTTCAGTACAAGTCCTGCAGAGAGGTTGGAGTCATCTCAAAAGAGAAGAGTTCCTGAAAAGCTGAAAATATGAGTAGGTAGTTAGTTGGGAATGTTGAGTTGGTGGTAGGAAGCTGCTGAATTTCTGTCTTCTGACCTAATATTAAAAGAGAATTTTCATCATCATCATTTCTCCAAACTTTGACCTTTTCCCCCCATATGACAAATTGGCATTTCTTGTTTATTCCACAAAACAAATGCAAAAATTATTTAAGGGACTCAAATGGACCATTTATATCAGAGACTGGTCTCAGAGTTGGCAGCTGTCCCTTGATACCTGTCCTTCCCTTCTTCCACAATAGCAGGAACCCAGATTTTTGGCTTGGCACGTGGATGGCCAGAATAAAGCCTATGTTTCTTCTCAGCTTTCCTTCCAGCTACGGAACTCATATTAGCTAAGTTCTGGCTAATGGACACTAGTGGAAGTGGTGAATGAAACTTACAGTCCTTAAAGGAAAGAGACTATATGCATTTCTTCTTCTCATTGGCAGGAGTGTAGATGTGATGGCTTAACTCCAGGAGCCATTATGGACCATGAAGTAACCATGGGAATGGAAGAAACCACCCACAGCAGAACACCAAGATAGTAGAAGCCTGGGTCCCCAAGAGCGTGGAGCCTATTCCACCTCTGGACTAACCAACCTCTCTACTTTTTGAAAGTCACAGAGATAAACTAATTTGCTTAAGCTATAGTTGTTTTGGATTATTCCATTACTCACAACAGAACCTAATTATTACTAATACAGCCAGTGTGAATTAAGGGAAATATTTAGCTGATTCACTACAACTAGGCAGACCACAAGTCTGTCTCTGAGGAGGGTGCCTGAAATGTGCAAGTATCCTCCCTGAAGTGAGCACTTCCTCTGGGAGCTTGGCTGGTAGTGTAGTGTGAACTGGAGGCCGGAAACCTGACCAGAAGTGTGTGCCTTAGATATTAGTGAGGGCTTTGGTGAGGGACGAACATGGCATAGGGGAGAGGGCATGGGCTTATGGTCAGAAAGACTTGGGTTAACACACTGAATCTATCATTTACAATTTATGTGATTTGAACTTCAGTTTCTGTGGTTATGAGTATTAATCAGATGTTAGATACTGAGAAATGTTAGTAACTGACACATAATAGGCACTGAAAACATAGCTCTTATTATTAAAATACACTACATGTTAATAGGACCTTATAACCCAAGGTTTGTGAAACTCTTGCTTTCATGTTTAATACCAAGACATTGATTAATGCTATCTAAGTGAATTCTCATAGATAGAAATGTAAAAAGTATAAGCAAAACCTCCTAGTGTAAAAATTTCTTTCAATATATGATATTTCTGCTCAACAGTAAATATAAAGTGATGTCTTCTCCTTTCTATAAAAAACAAAAACAGGGGCACCTGAGTGACTCAGTCGGTTCAGTGTCTGACTCTTGATTTTGGCTCAGGTCATGATCTCATGGTCATGAGATCAAGCCCTGTGTCAGGCTCTCTGCTGGGCGTGGAGGCTGTCTCTCCCCAGCTTGCGCTCTCTCTCTCTCTCTAAAATAAACCATAAATAATAAACAAAACCAAATCTCTATTATGGAATAAGGCTGTAAATAACTATATGGAATCACGATTCTTGATTTCAGGAAACAGAACCTGAAATAGAGGCTAATTTTAGAACAGAACCTGAATTAGAGGGTAATTTTAATAGAAAGAAACTTGTTACAGGTGTTAGTAGCTTCTGCAATTTCCAGGAAAACCAGAGAACCAAGGTTAGAAGGGATCAGCCAGAGCAGCATAGCCTGGAGAAACTGCAACCATTTTGGGTGGTGGATCTTGTGGAGACCCTCCCCTCCCTCGGAGCCCTTGCCTACTGGTTGGCACCTATAAGCCAGGGATTGGAGATTGGAACATGAGCCACAGCTGCCACAAAACAGAGCTGGGCAGCCACACTGGCCTGTCTCCTATTGTTACCACTATGTACATGGCTCAGTTAGGTCTTTAAAGTATATGTGATGCTTAGTAGAACTTGGGTCACATGTAGGACACTAGGCATGAGGGAGGGGGAGATGTCATTTTTCAGACCATAGGACGGGAAGAGGTCTTAGTCTGAGTTCCCCCGGAATGCAGAGCCTGAGACAAGGACTTTATTTTGGGAAGTGATCCTAGGGGTTAGAAATGGGGGGTTAAGAAGACCTTTAAGCCAGAGATGATGACATTAATTTCAACTGACAAGTTCAGCCCTTCCTGCCATCAACGTAAATAAAGGTGCAAGCGCTATATACTATTCATTATGGAAATAAATTTACTCTGGTCATGAGGAATCACTGTAAAAATCATACCTGCCATAGGTTGGAGACAAACTGTTGCAGCAAGGGGGTGATTGTAATAGTATTACCAGAGAATGTAGGGCTTGAGATAGGAGGGGGACTGTGAGAAGCAAAAGCATGGGGCACAGAATGTCTAACTGACAGGCTTTGATGGCTAACAGCTTATAGAAGGGAGAAGAACAGCTTGAGATGGTGCTGTGTGTCTGGCCTTGGTGCTGGGGAGCTTGGCAGTGTCTTTTGCTGGGATCAGGAATACTGGAGAAGGGACTGATACAGGGTGGAGATGGTAAGATGGTGAGTTCATTTCACATATGGTGAGTTCCAGGTGGCTGTGTGTACAGTATCATTGGGAATGTGGGTCTGGAATCAGGAAAGAGGGCATGGCTGGGAATATAGGCATAAGAATCTCCACATTTCAGGGGAAAGTAAAGGAAAAGGACAAGCAAAGGAGGCTGAAAAGCCCCATGCACCTTGTCAGACCAGACAGGTCTGTCATTCTCTTCTCTGCTCCTGGCAACAGGTCTTAGGCACGCGACCTGCCTCTGCTCCTCCTGCATGCTGGTGTTACCAACAATGACTCCCTTTGTGGTTCTGTCCCCTTGGGAGCTGGTGTCCCTTGCTCCTTCTAATTCCTCTGGATCCCTGAAGACAAGCAACGAGGTCTTCTTATTTACTTGTATGTTTATTTCTGAAATAAATTTTACTTCTAATCACTGCTGCCTAATATAGTGGGAATAATAAAATCCACAAACTCATAAGATTTAGAGAATCTTAAAAAATTCACGTGGTTTTGATTCCTTGTCTGCGTTCCTGACTCCCTTGCTGAGACAGTAACTTGAATTTCCTTGCTTTCTTTGCTGAGGATGGAACTATTAACCCTTCTCTCTCCTTCTGACTCCCTCTTCTAGGGGAAAGATGTGACTCCAGAATAATCTGCTTTCTGGCACGGGCTCAGGGATATAATCTGGACAAAAAGATACATGTTTCTTGTTGCCACATGGGCAATTTGCAAGTTTAAGACCCTCCAAACCCAGTGCCACCCATATTCTCTTGGCTTCTGCCCTGTGTAAGATTAGGACTCTCTGAATGGTGTTGCCTAAGCCAAGAGTCAAGGGGTCTTCAAGAAAGAGGTAATTGTCAGCTGTGTCACATGCTTGTAAAGGTTGAATAAGGTGAGGATGAAGAAGAGGCTGTTATGTAGTAACTGGTCACCCCTGGGGTTTGATATCCCATGCAGCATACGTTTAGGCAATTTTATATTTGCAAGAATAGCCTAAACCATTGAAAAGTTGTCTGTGCCCAAGATCCTGTTGATAGCAAACCTCTAGCAAGAAAATATCTCAATTTCTTTGAGCAGTACAAGCATCGTGTGTGTGTGTGTGTGTGTGTGTGTGTGTGTGTGTGTGTGTAAGAATAAGGACAGATCCAAACCAGATCACCATTACCATTCTGTAATCACAGGAGCAACAGGGAATCCATGGGAACTCAGAGGAAATACTTAGATAATGTCCAAAGCAGAAAAATGTGTGCATTGAAATGGTAATATTACTTAGGCTGGCATATCTGGAAGCAAAGTGTTTTTCTTCCTTAGACAGGTGACTGTTATACATGACAAAGTCTCTCTTTATGTCATAAGTTTCAGTTTTGAAAGAATATCACCATTCTACAAGTTATCTGTTAAAAGCATCACAATATATACCAATTGCACTTAAACCCACCTTCCGAATTTCTGATAAGTGGGAACTGGCATTTCATGTACCTCACTGGATGAACATTATATCCTTTTTTTTTTTTTTAAAGAAAAGTTCTGATTTGTTTAAATGTTATTAAAATGCTCAAAAGAAAAAGGTCAGGCCCCTTTAATAAATAGTTTGAAAGCAGTTACAAATCTACTGGGCAGGTTATGGAGAAAATTTAAGTGATTCAATGTAGAATATTATCTTAGCAACAAAGGCAAGAAGATGTCCTGGGAGGTGAGGAGCAGTTGGATTGCAGAGACAGAATTTGAGTCCAGGGGACACTTCTGCCTATTAAGCACTCACGTTATGTGCCTGCCCTAGTGTCTTCTTCGAAAGTTCTCTGCCTTAAAGGAGAAGTTAGAGTAGGAAATACTTAGGATAAAGGGAGAATCATTACATACGGGACAACTATTACCTTCTCTCCCTAATTTATAAACGACTATTTATGTGATTTCACACCACCCTAACCCTCAGAGCAAGCTGAGCCTGACAGAAGAGAGAGAGAATGTAGGGGCCTGAGTCGTTGATACCCAAAATAGAAGTTCATAAATAGTCTTCAAAAGAAAGGGTTGTAAGATTAACAAATGACTTCTATTTCTCTTTCCTTCCTCCCTCTCTCCTTCCGATCCTCTCTTCCTTTCCTTATTCCTTCCTTCTTTCCCTTACTTTATCATATATTTATTGCACACTTACTTGATGCCAGGCCTTCTCCTCGCTGAGAGCATAAAGATGGTTGTGCGGAGGCCCGCACTTACCCCACAGTATGATGGCACCAGCACAGAGAGAAGTACAGATCACTACAGTGACTTGGAGCTGGGTCATCTAATTCAGAACAAAATTGCAGGCCATGACTCGAGGTAGGATCTGGGTTATGAGTAGTTGCAGGAGGGATGAAGAGTAGGTGATATTTAGCAGGCAGAAATGGATGAAGGGGAGAAGAGATAAGGAGACTAGGATAGTTCCTAGCTTCCTGTTTTGTACATCAGAGTAGGTGATGAATACCATAGAAGGAATATCGGAAAAATATTTAATATTAGATATGTTGAGTTTAATGTATAATAAGGCATTTTAATGCCTGTTGAGTTGGCCATTTTATATTCTAGTTTATTTTTTTAAAATTGTTACTGATTTATTTATTTTGAGAGGGAGAGAGAGAGAGGCCAGAGAAAGAGAGGGAAAAAGAGAGGATCCCAAGAAGCCTCTGCACTCTCAGCATGGAGCCTAACATGGGGCTCGATCTCATGAACCCTGAGATGAGAAGATGTCCTGGGAGGTGACATCGATCTCATGAACCCTGAGATCATGGGGGTTCGATCTCATGAACATGGGGCTCGATCTCATGAACCCTGAGATCATGACCTGAGCCAAAATCAAGAGTTGGCCACTTAGCTGACTGAGCAACCCAGTGCCCCTATATTTTAGTTTAAATACAGTCTAGTACAGATGAATGTCTTGTCTACATGCATATGTCTGGACATATAATACTTACTAATTATTATAAGATAATAATAATAATATGGTGGCAGAATAAGCCACTCTGTCCTTCACCCGCTTTTCCCCTTCTAATCCTCACCCCAGCATCTGATGCTCTGAGAGGCAGTCACTGTTGGCTAGAGATAGGTTTGTGGGATCCCTTTAGAAGATTGAAAACCTGGGCCTGCTTCTGTAAAGGGCTGTAGGAGGTACCTGCATACAATAGAGCCAGCAGTGGTCCAGGCTGTGTGGGGCAATGCTGGCAGGATGGAGCTGGGCCCTTGACAGAAGACAGAAGTGTAGAAAAGGGAAGAGGACTAGATAAAAAGATTGGGCAAAGAAGAGCATGCATGTGTCCAAAGAAGAATATCCAAGGTGGACTGTGTATGGACTAGAAGGTGCCCTGAAGAGATAAGTGATGCTTTGTACCATCTCTGGCCTTTTGAGGTGATCAGTTAGTAGTAAGGCTGCATTGTTTCTGGTAAGGAGCTTTAGATGTTTTGGAGCTTAAGGCAAGATAGTAATAATAGATAACCCTTATTGAGCTAATTATTAGTGTCTCTCCAAGCACATGTTTATTGTTCACATGTATTAGCACATTTGCATTATCACAGTAACCTTTGACAGAATAATTGTTAGTTCCATTTTACAATGAGGAAGTGAGGCTTAGGGAGTGGCTTGCTGGAGGGAAAACAACTAGTGAGTGATGGAACTGGGGATTCAAACTCAGAGCCCATTATCTTTAACCATTATGCTCTATTGAAAATCCTCGGGATAAAAGTGGGCTGGGTTGGCTCAGCAAGAGCATGTGAGAGGGAGAGAAGCAGAAGTCTAAACCAAGGGGTTTGGGAAATGGTAGTTGTTAAAAGGTGAGTGGGAAAAGAAGAGTCCCCAGAGGAGGAGAATGAGGAGTGGTCATAGAAGAGAAAAGTCAGAAAGGAGAGTTGTCATTGCAGCCAAGGAAATGGAATTTCGATAAGGAGGGAATCATTGGCTGCCAGTAATGCACACAGATAAGATAAGCACAGAAACATGTCCATTGAACTCGACAATATGATGGCCATTGACATGGGTGATCTTAGCCAAAGCCAGATTGGGGAGGGTTTAGGAGAAAATGGGAAGAGAGCAGGTAGAAACAGAAAGAGCTGATGACTCCATGTAGAGTTTGACTGAGAGTGGGGAGGAACCAAGTTGCTAGCTGGAGGGGAAGGTCAAGTTGAGTCTTTATTGTTTTTTAGGATGAAGAGACTTGTGACTGTTTACATGCTGATTGAATTAAAGAGAGGTTGAAGGTATTGTACATACAGGTGATTGAGGGAGAGAGAAAGAGGGTGAGAGGGAGAGGGATACAGAAGGGGAGGAGAGACAGAGAGAGACACTGAGAGAATCTCTAGAGCATAGAGCACAAGTTCTTGAAGGAGCATCTTTGGGTAAATGTAGGATACCTCTATTCTGAGACAGGAAGATACATGTAAGGTCACAGATGGCCAGGGAGGAACATGAGGCTTCATGTCTGGTGTTTTCTAATTGCTCTCTGCAGAAGGAGGCAAAGTCATCTGGTGAGAGTGACAGCAGAAGGTGGAATAGGGGTGCGTTGAGGACGAGGTGAAAGTTTGCCAGCTAAGGATGGGAGATCATGGATTTTAGTAGTAGCTCAGGTGTGGTACTCATCTCATATTAATGAGGTTTTGGGGTGATGGTGGGGTTTGTAGGGTCTGGAGCCGATGGCCAACAAGGAATTCTTAAAGATGTCTGGTACAAAAAGGTGATTTTATTAAAGCACAGGGACAGGACCCATGGCAGAAAGAGCTGCACTATAACTGTGGGGGGGTGACTGGTTAATGGAGTTGGGGGAGATAAAGTCAAGAGGGAGTTTCCAAAGAGACTTTCACATGCTAAAAACTTAACTGGAGGTCTAGCTATTGTCAAGCTAAGGTTGTTTTTCCCTCTAGCAAAGTATTAACATTAAGACAGTAGGGAGTTCCTGGACTTTAGGCATGGGATTGCCTTTTTCTGGTAAACTGGTGGAAACTCTTATCAGTTTAACCATTTTTTTTTCCTTTCCTGTTTTTGGGTAGCTGGGAGTGTCCCAGGAATATCATGCACATCCCACCTGGGGTGGGGGGGTTGCTGTGCTAGCTTGTACTTTGCCCTCAGCTTGCTTCAGGCTCCCTCATCTCTATCATTAGACAGTCAGGCTCTTCCAAATTTTCACTATCATAAACAGAACAGAGAAGGAATGATTGACTAAAAATGAGCTTAAAATTTTTTAAGTAAGAAGAAAAAATCACCTTCAACAATTGTCATGAAGAGACTCATGGAGGATAGCTTCGAAGTTAGTCATATTTGAAAGAAAAATACCAGTAACTAGTGTCAATAATTTCAAATCAAATTTTTAAACCAACTAAATTTTTTCATGCTGATTAATTTGCTTTTAGCGAAATTGCTTTTGACCAAGTTGCTTTCCACCAACTTAACTTTTGATTAAGTCACTTGGAGTTGCATTTATGGAATAGATGCAAAGTTTGGACAAGTGAACAAGAGAGCTTGTTGGCCAGTCATATACCTCTCCTTCAAATTTAATTTTTCAAGCCACAGTGCTTACATTTGGTGTGAAATAAAAGAATTTTGATAGTTGGAAAAATGAAAACTTGAGGTAGCTCTATAGGTAGCTGTTTCTTATTTAGAAACAGAAGTGCCAACCCTCCCATACAAGTATCTCTGAGGCACCCATATCACACAATTGTTGGTTGTTCAGTGGGCCTGATTTGGAGAAATGTCTCAGAATTTCCAAATTCAATGTGAGAGGTGCTATTGTAAAAAAATTATCTGTAATATAAAATTTGAACAGTAAACAATTTTACCAACAAATAAGAGGGAGCAAAAGCATTCATAAACAATGCTAACATACCAAGGTTTAGTAAACACTGGGAACTCCTTTTTTTTTAATGTTTATTTGTTTATTTTGAGAGAGAGAGAGCATGAGTGAGGGGGGAGGGGCAGAAGGAAAGAGAGAGAGAGAGAGAAAGAGAGAGAGAGAGAATGTTAAGCAGGCTCCTTGTTGAGCATTGGAGTCTGATATGGGGCTTGATGTGGGACTCGATCTCATTACTGTGAGATCACGACCTGAGATGATACCAAGAGTCTGATACTTAACGAACTGGGCTACCGAGGTGTCCCAATGCTGGGAACTTCTAAAATATCAATTGTTTAAATAGGAGTATACATTTGTTTTTGAAATGCACTTTATAAGGAAGATGACAAAGTTAGTGCAGTAACAAGTATTTTAAATATTCTGTTTCTTGGAGTTTGTTAAATGAACTCGATGAGCTTGGACTTATCCCTCCCTCTAAACTGGAAGAGAGACCATAAGTAACAGAAATCAAATACAATACATCACCTGTGCATAAAGGGGCAAAAAGAATTAAGCCCTTCATTCATATTGCTGCTTAGGATGGTGCATAAAGTGCAAAATGTAGTCCAGGACCTTCCAGACAGTGGCAGAACCGCTCTCAGGTGGTATTCCAGCAAGAAACAAGATTTGGCTCTTGTTGCCAGCTTCCTCCCTAATTCAGATTGAGTCAAGTCTGGTGTCATCCAGTCCTTGATTTCAACTGGAACCAAACATGTTTTTTGAAAAAATTTTTCTCTACTTGTCCTCTGCCTCTTATCTAGATACTTGAGTTGCCTGTTGATCTATTTTTGTCTATATTCAGAGTCACTTGTCTTTTGCTGCAGAGATCCAGAAGCCACTCTTGTTTACCTATCCACGATGATGCATATATCGGGAGGGAGCACCTCCACAGGATTACCCAAATATGCAGCACAATGAAGCAGGCTCAGTGGGAAGCAAGGCTGGGGGCATAAAGATTCTATAATAATGGGAGCGCACAGAGGCTCCTCAGAGCCCAGGAAAGGTTGATTCTCTGTTCTTTCCACATACCCGGGAGTCTTTCTGCTTCACACATTTGCACCCTTCAAAGAACCTCTGTTGGCACTTGAAATGGAAGCAGGACGGGCACTTTCCACCACTGCTTGAGATTTGTGTAAAGATTTTATGATAGAGATTTCCTCCCCATGCCTATATATTCTTTTATTAAAAAAATCTGTTCTAAACATTCAGAAATTGTTTTATTTTTAAATCAAATGATATATGATACTCATAGCCTTTATCCCCATATTTAACAACGGCTTTTATTTAAACATATTGTGACGCTGGCCTGATTAGTTCCTACTTTGCTTCTTGGCAATTTATGCCCTAAATTCTATCTAGAAACTTCTATTTGAAGGCCATACTTTTATTTGCAAAATTTCCAGAATGTTTCATTTATCGTAATTCATGACCATACACTTTCCTTCTAATATTTGCTATTCTTTGAGTATCTATGCCAGCAAAGAAGCAGTTGTGTTGTTATTAAGAATGATGTGAGATTAAATGTAGTAGATTCCACTGATCTCATTGCTCTTTGGTCATGATGCTAACTATTCCTTACCAAGTGGGTCTCAGCTCAACATTGTACATCCTAACTGCAAGGAAGCATTTGAATTATGTTCCCCCTGGCAAGGGTGAAAAGTCAGAATGAGATTGATATGAGATTCTCAGCCTTTATTTTTTTTCTCCATTGAGTGTGAGTCAGCCATCAATCTCAAGTGAGGATCTTTCTTGTGTAAAACTCTGCAAAGTAACTCCACCACTTGAAAGTCTTCAACGTTGTCATTCTTTTATTATCTGATTGATATTTGATAAATAGTTATAGGACAAACCCAACACTTAATATTTACCAACAATTTTTTGGGGGCCAGGAATTAAACTAGGCTTTCATTTTTGACAGAGACAAACAAGATAAGGTTCTTGCCCACAAGGAGCTAACAGTTTGTTGAAGAAGACAAATATGTTTTAGGTGCCATAGTAGTGCTAACTTGGTCTGGGTAGTCACCCAAGGCTTCACAACAGGGGTGGTATTTTAGTAGGTTAGGCATGGAAGGATGACTAGAACTCTGTTGGATAATATAGAAAATTATGTGTGAATGTTGGTAAAATATGTTCATTCAATAATAAGAAAACTTGTAATATTCCACATTAATTGCTTAAAGTATATGTTAGGTAGAGCCAGAATACAGGGTAAATGAACACTTGTTAGGTTATCTTTCTAGTCTGTAGTAACTCCTCATTCTCTGATTATCGATCTGTACCTTTTCTCAACCACATGGGTCCCAGTGACAGTGTTACAGCAAATACTCAGCGCCCAGGAAGAGACAAGCCACACACACTCAGAAAATCAAGAAAGACTGTTTATTGCACACTGGTGTGTAGTCCCCTCCAAAGGCTGAGCCCTGAACCTTGGTGTTGGCCTTCTTTTATGGCTGGGATGGTAGGGGCTCAAGAGAAAAAAAAGAAAAGGGGGAGGGGGCACTTATCAGTGGTGCTAAGTGGGCAGTTGGTGGATGCAGGAGGCAAGCAAGATTACAGAAGCCAAAAGCATGCAAGGGGAGTATTTGGCCTTGGACATCTGGCTGGCCCCTTTTATCTTGCTTTTACCAGCTTTTCTTCTCATTCCCCCCTCTTGATTTTCAGGCTGCTGTAGCAGACTTAGAGAAAATCAGTTTGTGGGGACCAGGGAACCCTTTGCTGCCATGGGAGGAGGGGCAAAGACCATTGTGGCTTCTTCCTGCTGGACAAGGGCATCAAAGGGAGGGGTGAGGCAGCTAGGATTCTTCATCATCCAAAGGAGAGTAGAGACAGCTAGAATGGTCCAACTGGAGTATCATCTGGAGTTTTTTTGTTTTTTTATTTTTTAATGTTTATTTATTTTTGAGGGTTGGGGAGGGGCAGAGAGAGAGAGAGAGAGAGAGAGAGAGAGAGAGGGAAACACAGAAGCCGAAGTAGGCTCCAGGCTCTGAGCTGTCAGTGCAGAGTCCCATGCAGGACTCAAACTCACTAACCATGAGATCATGACCTGAGCTGAAGTCAGAAGCTTAACCGACTGAGCCACCCAGGTGCCCCTCATCTGGAGTTTTATAGCTTCTAGATGAGAGGAAACAAACCTAGTTAGCATATTAAGAATACAAGGACAAAACAGGAGGGTATAAAAAGCATTAGTAGTGGACCAGCTAAAGGGAGGAGCCAGGATGCTTAATTCCATATGTTGCTATAAGAGTTCTATACATCTGCTAATTCCTGTCTTTGTTGATTCGCTCCCTTAACTGCTGGACCTATCTCGGGCTATCCCTGATTGGTTGACACAGAAGCAACATTCTTCATTTAGGAAGAGACATAGTCCTCGCCTTATGGCAGTTAGCAGGTCTGGCCCTCTTCTGTTCTGTAAAGACTACTGCTGCTAGGGAGTCTACTTGGTCTTGTAAAATCATCAGAGATTTGGTAACCTGTTTTCTGTCATCTGTTAGGTCCTAGGATAATTCATGATAATAAGTGGTTGAGAAGACTATTCCTCCTATTCCAGTGCTGTTATTCTTAAGGCAATCAGCAGGGGTTTGCCTTTAATGGCTCTTTTTGATCGGGTATATGCTGCCAAGGGTACTGTAAGTGACTGATTGTTGGGTACAGTGTTTATCTGAGGAGTGAGGAAGGCCAGGGTGCAGATACCCATTCAATCAACACCAGAGTTGGGTTATAGGAAGATGAGTGAATTTCTGACTATCAAGAGTCTGGTTGCATTTGCCAATGGTCAGATTGCCAACTGGCTCCTTTCCCATTTTGTTTGTCAGGCACCTGGGAGCTGTTTGGGACAGTTCAACTCCAGTTAGTACAGGTCTCACAATGTACTGGGTCTATAGTTAACAGGGTAACATTTACAGTTACCTGTGTTAGAAGAGTAGCTGTGTAATGGCAGGGGTGAGGGGGCAGGGGTCCTGTGGACAAGCAGAGCCATCAGGCTCTGGCCAGGCTGGGATTGGTATCATTGAGGAAGCAATGTTTGCATTTAACATTTGGTTTAGACAGGGATCCAAGACAAATGGCCTGTCTAATTTATGTTCTGATGGAAGTTGAAGGGTTAGGTCAGAAGTGACCCAACAGGCATGGGGAACATCAGGGCAGGTTGGATCAGGCAGCCCCCAATAGTGTTTTATTTTTCCCATCCAATAAGTTTTCCTGTTTCTGGTACAGGGTGTGACCCTCCTAATATCATAACATCTATTCGGCATGCGGGGGTACACAGTGGCACAGGGACATGGTGGTAGTGTCGTTTTACCTCTGCAGACCGGAGGAGTGGGAATTGGCACAGGGGGAGGAGTTGGAGCAAGAGTCGGGAAGGGCATAGGGGGAGGAATGGCCTCTCTAGGAGGCTGAGTGGTGTACCAGGTAGTGCAACCCCGTGCTCCTGTAACATAAGTTTGTCCCTCATGGAGACAGTAGATGGGATTCAACGGTTGGTAGCATAGAGTGGCTCTTTGTGCCTTGGGGGATAAGGGTGAGTGATAAGTCACACATTTGCATGGCAGGAGTGAGAAGACCCCTCTTGAACAGGTTAGGAATAGTAATATGTGCAACAGGGACAGGAGATAGGGTGATCCCATCCTGGGTAGGAGACAGTTATAAAGGCAGAGAACAACATGCAGAGAAGGACATCAATCATAACTCAGATCATATACATCTAAGGAGAATAAGGCATCCTGACACTAGTATGTAGAGGAAGGCTAACAAGTGTGTGACTGAGATGCCAGTCTGTGGGAGTAACTTGGGTCAGCCCTACAGCAAAGAGGATGGCAACAAGTATGGAAAGAGAAATAGGTAGGGGATGACAATGAAATTTAAGAGAGAATGATTTATTATATTTCATTTAAGTTGCTTGGTGATTTTCCTCAAGCTTCTGGTTACAGAGAGTTCTCAGGTGTTGGCTGCAGGCTGCTTATTGTCTGCTGTCTTCTTGAGGGTGATCTGTAGAGGATTATTCTGGTTAATAGTTACTTTCTATTTCAAGTGGTTGTCAGGTGACAGGTGGGCTGCCTTTACTTCAGAATGGTGGATCCAGGCGGTTAGTCCTGCAACTTTGAGAGCTGTGGGTGTGGTTAGCACAACTAAATAAGGTCCCTTCCAGGTAGGTTTAAGTGGTTCCTTTTTCCAATTTTTTATCCAAACCTGATCCTCAGGTTTGTGGGGGTGTACAATTATTCCTAGGGAAATAGGTATCCTGTTTGTCACCCATCTAGGTATCCCCAGTACAGTTTTTCCTAATCCTTGCACTTGTTTTTATATTTCTAAATTCCCTAGCTCTGTCAGGTCCCCCTTTGACTAGTGGAGAGGGCCTTCCGTATAGGATCCTGAATGGGGAGAATCCTATTTTTGTCTGGGGTGTATAGCATATTCAGCGAAGAGCTAGGGGTTGTATATCTGGCCAGGGCAAGTTAGTTTCCTGACATAGTTTTGCCATGGTGGATTTAAGGGTCCGGTTCATACGTCCCACTTTCCCTGAACTCTGGGGCCTGTAGGCTGCATGTAAGTTCCAGTGGATACCTAGGGCTTTGGCTACTTGTTGCACCACCTCAGCCACAAAAGCCAGGCTGTTGTCTGAGCCTATGGTTAAAGGCATTCCATGTCTAGGAATGATATCCTTTAGCAAGGCCTTGGTTACTTCTCTTGCCTTTTTGGTGCATAGGCCTCAATGCAACCTGAAACTGTACAGATGAATATCAAAAGATATTTGTATCCTCTCCTGGGCCTTATTTTGGTAAAGTCTACCTCTAAATCTTTGAAGGGTACCTGACCACAGCATTGGATTCCCATGGGCCCAGTGGGGCCTTGTTTGGCATTATTTTATGCGCAGAGAAGGCAGTGTTGACAGACCCAGCCGCAGAGGAATGGGAGTCGAGCAATTACGTAGTAAGAGCTTAATAAGGTTTCAAGGGCAGTTTTCCCTAGGTGGGTAAGCTCATGCTTTTGGAGAACCACCTGGTGGGCTAGCTGCTCCGGTATATAGACTCTGCCGTCTGGAAGTACCACACCATTCTTTTGTCTGGCCTCCTTTTTTCTGTTGTGCCCATTTTGTTTCTTGGATTGTGTACCTTGGGGAAGTTGGCAGCTCCAGGGCCAGCATAATTTTTGAGGTTGTTGTTTCTTTTCCCACTGCTGTTTAGCTGCAGCGTCAGCTTGTTGATTACCTTCTGACACTGAGTCCTTTCCTCTTTGATATCCCTTGCAACAGATGACTGCTACCCTCCTCAGTTCCAAGACTGCCCTTAATAGTTTTAGGATTTCTTCCTGATTTTTTATTTCTCTTCATCCTGCAGTCAAAAGTCCTGTCTCCTTGTATAGAGCCCCATGTACATGTAGAGTGGCAAAGGCATAGTGAAGTCAGTCTATATGTTGGCTCGTTTGTCTTTACTGAGTTCTAGTGCTCTTATTAGGGCCCACAGTTCTGCTCTTTGGGCTGACTTTCCTTTTGGAAGGGCCTGTGCTTCTACGACCTCAAAATCAGAGACTACTGCATATCCGGCATATCTTTTGCCTTCGTTCATGAAATTGTTGCCATTGGTGTACAGGACAAGGTCAGGATTTTGTAAAAGCCTGTTTGATAGGTCAGGTCGGCTAGAATAGACTTCATCAAGTACCTCTAGACAATCATACTCTGGGGACCCTGCCGCTGTGGGCAAGAAAGTGGCAGGGTTTCAAATTTTTGTGACTTCCAATCTTATTCATGGGTTCTCACATAGCAGTCCCTGATATTGTATCATCCGAGCATGTGTTAGCCAGTGTTGCTCTCTGGCATCCATCAATGTTAATAACAGAATGGGGACCCTTAATGTTTAGGTTTTTCCCCAATGTGAGTTTATATGCTTCCTTGATTAAAAGTGTGGTGGCTGCCGGGGCCCTCAGACAGGTTGGCCATCCTGTCGCAGCGGAGTCAATCTGTTTTGAAATGTATGCCACTGGTCTTTGCCAAGGTCCAAATTCCTGGGTGAGAACCCCCAGGGCCACCCCATTCTTTTCATGTATGAACAGGTTGAAATCTCATGGTACATCTGGGAGTCCCAAGGCTCGTGCCTCCGTGAGTTTTGTTTTTATAGTTTCCTATGCCTTTTCTTGATTAGGGCCCCAGAAAAGGGATGCCCTCTCTTCCCCCCTTTGGTGTCTTGTATAGTGTCTGGCCAATTCGAAGAACCCTGGGATCCATATTCGACAATCCTGCTGCTCCCAGGAACTCTCTGACCTGCCGGTGGGTAGTGGGAACAGGAATGGCACAGACAGCCTGTTTCCTTTCAGCTTCCAGCATCTGTTTGCCTTGGGTAATTCTGAAGCCCAAATATTTAACTTCCTGTTGATAAATCTGTGCCTTTTTCTTTGACACCTGGTCTCTGGCCTCTGCTAGTAGCCTGAGTAGGGCCCTGGTTCTCTCCCAACACTGGGTCCATGTGGGACTGGCTAGCAGGAAATTATCTGCATATTAGAGGAGGGCACATCCTAGATCCCATCCCAGAAACCTGGGTAAATCACATGCCAGTGCCCCACTGAATAAGGTTGGTGAATTTTTGAATCCTCGCAGCAGTCTAGTCCAAGTGAATTGTTCCTTTGCCCCTGTGGTAGGGTTTTCCCATTCAAAATAGAGGTTGGCTATTAGATGCTAGCTGGAGACAGAAGAAGGCATCCTTTAAATCTAGGCATGTGAACCATTCTGCTTCAGAGGGTATGAGTCCTCATTGTGTGTATGGGTTAGGCAATGCTGAATGCAGCATGACGACTGCTTTATTAATGATTCTTAGGTCCTGCACAGGGTGGTAATCATTTGTCCCAGGCTTTTTCATGGGCAGCAGGGAAGTCCATGGGGACTGGCATCATTTTAGAAGTAGCTTGAGTAGCTTGTCCAAGTGTGTCTGGATTCCCAGGTGTGCCTCATGTGGGAGGCGCATGTTGGTGTATTTTGACAGGTTGGCCTCCAGGCTTTAGGTCAATTAATATTGCGGGGTGGTTTTTTGCCAGACCACGTGAGTTTCCTTCTGCCCAAACTGAAGGGAATTCAGCTTCTAGCTTGGGGGCCACAGTTGGCTTACCGGGAGGGGAAGTATATAATCTCCATTCCTGTTCCTGTGTAATTGTCATGGACAAAATCATGGGTCAGGCCATTTTGTTTAGGCACAATTGCATCTGTCCTCTGAGGTGAAGGCTATTTCTGTGCCCAACTTGGCTAGGAGGTCTCTACCTAACAGAGAGACAGAGCAATTGGGTAGATACAGGAATTTGTGAGCTATTTGGTGACACCCCCAGCTGGCATTGTTAGGGACCACAAAATGGCCTGTGGGTTTGTGCCCCAGTGGCTCCTATGATGGTGAGTTCTTGATCGATAGAGGTGCCACCTTATGTGTCACCACAGAGTGTTTGGCCCCAGTGTCGACCATGAAGTCTATTGTTTAGCCCCCCACCTTCATTTTGACTATGGGTTCATGGATAGGGCCTGGTCTTTCCTAATCAGTGTCCACTCCTGCCAGTCTGATCAGGTCGGCCTCAGGTGGTTCTGGTTGGTAGCGGCTGGGTGGAGTGGAGGTTTTTGGTTTTCCTTTTTGGTAGTTGGGGCATTCATTTTTCCAGTGTCCAAATTCTTTGCAGTAGGCACATTGATCCTGTGCCAGTGGTGCCCTTCTTTTTTGTTCTTGCATCCCTTGTGGTTTCTGTGGGGGTCCTTCTGGAGAGGGTGGTCACCCCAAGGCCATGGCCAGGACAGCTGCCTTTTGTTTTATTCTTTGATCTGCCTCCTTTCTGGCAGCTTGATCCTGATTTACAAAAACCTTGTTGGTGATTTCCAATAATTCGGTGATGTTTTTTCCAGTGAATCCTTTCAATTTTTGGAGCTTCTGTCTAATATCACTTTAGGCCTGTCCCACAAAGGCAGCATTGACCATGCACAGATCTCTGGGGGCTTCTGGATCAAATGGAGTGTAAACTCTGAAGGCTTCACATAATCTTTCATAAAAATCAGCCAGACTCTCTTCTGGCTTTTGTAGGACCTCAGATACGTTTGCCATGTTGGTGGGCTTTTTGACCCCCTGCTTTTACCCCCTGGAGGAAGGTGAGTTGGCATCTTTCTAATCTGGCCCTTGTTGCCTCTGTGTTGGGGTCCCAGAGGGGCTCCTCTTTGGGCATAGCCTCCCGTAACCAAGCCTCAATGTCTAGATGCCCATCTGGTGCCTGAGTCTGGAGCCATTTTCTGGCTTTGGTGACAACTCGTTGGTGCTCTTCTGTGTTGAAAAGGGTGAGCAGAAGCTGCTTCCAGTCAACCAAAGCAGGACAGTGAGTCTGGATTATGGATTCTAGATGTAGCATAGCCTACAGCTTCTCAGAGTAGGGAGTGTGTGTGGTGTTTCCAGGTGAGGAGGTCTGTAGTAGAGAATGGTTGGTGGCAGAAAACCAACCACTCCTCTTGTAGGGTCCCGTTGGGGGCTATTCTCTGGGGACCTCTAGTCTCCTGCAGTGGCATCTGCATTGCCATTGGGGGCCTTGGACCTTGAGCTGCAGACTTAAAACATCTTCCTACCTGAACCAGGTGTCCCTGGTTGGGGCAGAATGGCTGCTGGCAGAGGCAAGACCAATGGGAGTGGACTATCGGGCAGGCGAGGTTCCCCTCCCTTGATTGATGGGGTGCTGGGCGCATATGGTGATGGAAATTCAGACTTCTTCTGAATTTTCTTGGAGGATGGGGGGTGGTTTTTTCTGCTGTGAGGTCTTCTCGGCCTGTGCCACCAAGACCCTACATTGTCCTTTACTATTAACGCGGAACTGGAACCAAGGAGGCTTGACTTGGGCTGTTTTCAGCCACTGATCGATATATGAGAATTTATCTGGGTGGCCAGGGTCTCCACAAACTACTTTATCAACAGCTTGGGCTGTGGGGATATCTAGGGTGTCCTCAGGGGGCCAGCCTATACCAAACATAGGCCATTCTAATTCACAGATGGTGTATGACTTCTGGGGGTCAATTTGACCCCATTGTCACCTGAAAATCCCTTTTTAAAATTCTTAATCATACATTCCAAAACAGTTGGTTTTGAGGAATTTCCCCCCATCCTGGTATCCTAGATAGATCCCTCCCAATGTACGGTGTCGCAGGACAAACATGAGGGAAGAGGTCGATTTTTCTGACTTGCCGCTCCCCTCTGGGGGATTTAGATGCCTCTTAGCATTGGCAGGTCAGTATAAACCCCTCACTCAGATAAGACCTCTGTGGACCTGATTCTGCCTTGAGCCACATGAGGTCGTGGAATGCACGACCATGGAATTGTAGGGTAGGACCTGCTCAGGCTCCGAGGCCAAAACTGTGGAACACGGGCATGCCCCCACACATTCAGACAGATTGCAGATTTCCACCTGGAGCTTCCCTGTCCTATGTGGTGACTGTGTCACCAGGGAGGTGATCAAGCTCCCCATCTGCGTCTAGGGTTGGCCTGAACTCAGTCCTGGGTCCCCAGGGACACTTACACGATCTGATGTCCTGTCCTGGCAGAATTTTCTGATTCCCCCTGGAGTCCATTAGAGCGTAGTGGGGGCCGACTGTTACCAGGCCCAACAAGGGTCACAGTCCAATGACGTCACCAGTGGTATACCTTTCTTTCTGTCACAGGAGCCTGTGAAGAGTGGCCTCTCTGCTGGCCTCTGACAATGGTGGCTCAAGGGGCCAGCCCAGCTGTCGGCTTCCTAGCCAGTGCACCAAAAATGTTACAGCAAATCCTCGGCGTGCAGGAAGAGACAAGCCACATGCTATTTATTGGGCACCGGTGCTGGCCCAGCAGAGTCACCTCCGAAGGCTGAGCTCTGAACCTTGGTGTAGGCCTTCTTTTATGGCTGGGATGGTAGGGGCTCGAGAGAAAAAAAAGAAAAGGGGGGGGCACTTATCAGTGGTGCAAAGTGGGCAGTTGGTGGATGCAGGAGGCAAGCAAGATTACAGAAGCCAAAAGCATGCAAGGGGAGTATTTGCCTCGGACATCTGGCTGGCCCCTTTTATGTTGCTTTTACCAGCTTTTCTTCTCAGCAGCCATATTTTTCCAATAGCTCTGAACACTGTTGATTGGACCAGAACAGGCATGTGATCAAGCTGGGGAGGTCAGGGAATTTCCCTGGTTGAGGAATGAACACCTGATCCAAGCTCCCAGAGTCCTACCTCAGAGAGTTAGGTTTAAGGAGAGAGTGAAAGAGTGTGAATAAGAGCAAGCGAGAGATGCACCATAGATAAAAATCAAAGTGGACCATTGGCAGGAAGCTATAAAACTTCTGGAAGAAAACATAAGGAAGAATCTTTATGACCCTGCATTAGGCAAAGATTTCTTTGATAGGACACAATAAGTAGGAACTGTAAGAGAAAAAATTCATAGGTTGGACCTTACATATAAAAAAGCTACTCTTTGAAATGTACTGTTAAGAAAATCAAAGGATGAGCCACAGACTGGGAGAAAATATTTGCACAACACATATTTGATAAAGGACTCATATATAGAGTATATAAAAACTCTTATAACTCAATGAGAGGAGAAACAGCCCTCTACTTGATCTTAGCCAAAAGGCTGAGAAGTGATGAGAAACAACCCTCCAAAAATTGACAAAAGAATTAAACAAATCCTTCACCGAAGAAGAAATATGAATGGCATGTAAACACGTGGGAAGATGCTAAACATCATTATTTATTAGAAAAATAAAAATTAAAACCAAAATGAGATACTACTGCATACCTATTAAAATGGCTAAAATTAAGAAGACTGGCCATATTAAGTGTTTGAAAGGATGTGAAGCAGCTGGAATACTCACATATTGCTAGTGGAATCACAGAATGGCACAGACACTTTGAAAACAATTTAATAGTTTCTTATAAAGTTAAACATACACTTAAAGTATGACCCATCATTGGGGTGCCTGGGTGGCTCAGTCAGTTAAATGTCAGACTCTTGGTTTTGGCTTGGGTCATGATCTCATGGTTTGTGGAATCGAGCCCAGTGTCAGGTTCTGCACTGGAGGTGCGGGGCCTGTTTAGGATTCTCTCTCTCCCTTTCTCTCTGCCCCTCCCCCACATGCACACAAGCTCTCTGTTTCTCTCAAAAAACAAAACAAAACAAAACAAAACAAACGATTTAAAGTATGACCCAGCAATCCCATTCTTAAATATTCCCCAAGAGAAACAAAACCATAAACATATGTCTACACAAAGACCTGTTCATTAATGGTCATAGCAGCTTGATTCCTATTAGCTCCAAATCGGAAACAACCCAAATGTCCATCAACAGTAGATAAACAAATTGTGGAATATTTATACCATATAATATTGCTCAGTAACAAAAGGGAACTAACCACCAACACTCATGAGAACAGCGTGGATATGTCTCAAAGACATTCTGCTGAGTGAGAAACGTCATACTACATATTGCATGACTTTATATGAAATTCTAGAAAAGTCAAAATGTTAGGAATAGAAGGATCAGTCAGTGATTGCCAGGGATGAAAGTAGAGGAGAGGATTAACTGAAAATAGCACAAAGGAACTATTTGGAGTGATGGATATGTTCTATATTTTAATTGTGATTGTGGTTGCGTTACTGTATACATTTGTAAAAACTCGTGAACTATACAATTAACAAAGAATAAATTTTACTATATGTAACTGATTCTTCATTAAAACTAACCAAAAAAGGGACACCTGGGTGGCTCAGTCGGTTAAGTGTCCGACTCTTGGTTTTTGCTCAGGTCACTATCTCATGACCATGAGATTAAGCCCCGCATCGGCTCTGTGCTGATGGTGTGGAGCCTGCTTGGGATTCTCTGTCTCCCTCTTGCTTTACCTCTTGCTCGCTCACCTGTGTGCATACTTACTCTCTCTCTTTCTCTCTCAAAATAAACAAATAAACTTAAAAAAAAAAACTAACCAAAAAAGAGTGAATGCGCGTGGGGCTAGCAGCTTAGGAGAATAAACTGTGGGAGCAGGTAGGACCCTGTCTTCTGCCACATGATAGCAAAGTAGAAAAATCTGGTCTGTAGAGAGTAGAAGATAAAGTGAATTTGCACAAAAGCCAAAGCAGGATCTGGAGAGAGATTTCTTTTTTTTTTTTTTTTAATGTTTATTTATTTTTGAGAGAGAGAGAGCACAAGTGGGAGAGGGGCAGAGAGAGAGGGAGACACAGAATTCGGAGCAGTCTCCAGGCTCTGAGCTGTCAGCACAGAGCCCAACGCGGGGTTTGAACTCACAGACCGTGAGATCGTGACCTGAACCGAAGCCGGACGCTTAACTGACGGAGCCATCAGGTGCCCCTGGAGAGAGATTTCTAAAGCTGTTTGAATCGCTGGTTCCAACTTATACCTGGGGCCCGGATGCATTCCTGTCCTGAGTTCCCTGAACCCCTTATAATAAAGCGCCTCATTTTGGCCTAAGCATTTTCAGTGGCTTTCTGTCACTTGTGATCAAAGAAGCCCTACTTCAAGAGGAAATGGACACCTCTGGAGAACACTGAAAACAAACTTTTTTCATGGATGTCACCTTCGGGGGCAGAGAATTTCTTGGCATTTTCCACGAGGAACACATGTTTGAGAAACTGTGGTTGCTAGCATTTCCAGTGGAAAACACTAGGGTCGGGACCTTAAAGTCTAGGCCTGTCTCTGTGATTCACTAGCTGTGTAGTCTTGGGCACGTCTCCTCTTCTCTCTGAACTCCCACTGTCTTACGTGTAAGAAAAGGAATTAAACTAGATTCACAGTTTGTAAACTTTTTATCCAAATGAGATAAACAGCCCAGTAGGTAAAACAGGTACAAGTGGAACTGCACTGACCAATGTGGAGGGAGGCCTCAAGCTACCTGCGTGGTGGTGGAGAATGCGGCAGAAATACAGTTTACATATTGTTGTGTTTGAGGATTAAAGTCTGGGAAGTCATCTGTATTAGTTGGAATACAAACATAGGAACTAAGAATGTAAGCACATCTGTAAGATGATGACAGAAGGAGCTTGGCCTAAAAATGAAGGTTCCGAGCTGAAGTATAAACCAGGAGACTGAGACAGTATCCAGAGCAAGACCACTTGTTCTTCAGCCCAGGGCTCCATTTCTTTTCTACCCAGCACATATTGTACAACTTCTAGTAAAATAGAATCCTAAGCTCCGTGAGGGCAGAAGGCAAATCCGTCTTGTTTACCAGTTCTTTCGTGCTTCCTTAGCACCGGTTCACTCCAAAGATCCATGAGGGCATCCCTGTCAACAGCAGCTCATTGTAAGAGTCAATACTCTTTAGACATTCTGTCTCTTATTCCCAGGAGCACCAAGCAGCTGCTGTCAATTTCTTGTCTTCCTCTTCCTACCAGGCCTCTAGGTCCCAGGGATGGTTCTAAGAGGAAGAAGCGATAATGCTGACAAGTGAGTCCCCAGGGTCTTTCTACTGTGGTTCCGTCCCTCCTGAGCCTCTTGTGAAAATAAAGCTGCTGAGTGGATTGAAAATTTATCCAAGGGGTGCCTGGGTAGCTCAGTTGGTTAAGCATCCCACTTTGGCTCAGGTCATGATCTTGCGATTGGTGAGTTTGAGCCTTGTGTTGGGCTCTGTGCTGATGGCACGGAGCCTGCTTGGGTTTCTCTCTTCCTCTCTCTCTGCCCCTCCCCTGCTTGTGTTCTCTCTCTCTCTCTCTCTCTCTCTCTCTCAAAATAAATAAACTTAAAAAAAATTTCTTCTTCTTTTTTTGAATGTTTATTTTTGACAGAGAGAGAGAGAGAGAGAGAGACAGAGCATGAGTGGGGAGGGGCAGAGAGAGAGGGAGACACAGAATCTGAAGCAGGCTCCAGGCTCTGAGCTGTCAGCACAGAGCCTGACGTGGGACTTGAACTCACAGACTGCGAGATCATGATCTGAGCTGAAGTTGAACACTCAACTGATTGAGCCCCCCAAAAATTTCTTCTTAAAAAAAAAAAAAAAAGAAAGAAAATCTATCCAAACCTAACTGGCAGAGATGGCCAATGTTACTGAGAGTTTGTGCCTTCTCCTGATGTACTAACTGAAGTGGGCCTGGAGATCTCAGATGCCTTCTGCCCCCCCCCCCCCCCCCAGCCTCCTATTTGTCTTCTTTGGTGGCTTCTGGGACATTGCAGTAGACACGAGTAGTGTCTATGGTTCCTTCCAAGCACTGTGATACTGGGCCTATGTTCACTTTAAGAAGGTCCTGAATAAGGTGATGGAGAAATGACAAAAATAGGGATGACTACATTGTACTTTTCTTGATTTCAAAACCATTTTACTTCTGAAATCATTAACTAATCCACTCATTAGCTAACTTCTCAATTTCTTTTTTTTTTTTAAGTTTATTTATTTATTTTGAGAGAGAGAGAGCGAGAGAGCGCATGCTCTCAAGCAGGGGAGGGGCAGAGAGAGAGAGGATGAGACTTCCAAGCAGGCTCCACGCTGTCAAAGTGCAGCCTGATACAGGGCTTGATCCCATGAATTGTGAGATCATGACCTGAGCTGAAATCTAGAGTCAGACACTTAACCTACTGAGCCATGCAGGCGTCTCCTAACTCATCAAGTTCTTGAAGCATTTACCAAGTGCCTGTTGTTTGTTAAAACCTTTGCAAGGCACTGAATTGCCAGTTCTAGCTTTTAGTATGGCTGGCTAAGAGAAAGGGCTTGATAGTAATGGGGCTCTGGGTGAGAGAGAATTCAAATAAAAAATTTAAATAGAAACTACAGATCTCCCAGTATTGATTCTCTGGGGCTTTTGATGCTACTTTGGTCATACTTATCATTCTAGGGCTTAGTCAAGTACCCAGTAGACATTTTTCTATGAAGTATTTCGTGCAGTTCAGAGCAGCCAGCATCATGTAACAGTTTCAGCTTTTTGGTTGGAAGTTGGGGGATTCCGCTGTATCTTATTTTCTTGTGGGCAAGAAAATATGGCTGGTGTAATAATGGACAAGCTGGCCTCTTTCCTGGCCTATCTATATAAACAAAGTCATTCCCAATCATGCACTGGACAAAGGCTCATCCAGGGGCCCAGTTCAGACTTTCCTGGTGATCTGTGTTCTGGGCTACATGTTTGGCATATGCCATTTGTTGTCCTGGGTCACTTGGCTGTGCATTGGACAGAATTGTATTGTAGGGGACATCAGATCTGGCAGGGCCTTGAGAAGGGTCTGGCGGTAATGTCCACAGGTGGAGGGAGGCAACTGCCATATGTTCCAAATGCCTATGACTGTCTGGAACTCACCGGAGGGGAAGGTGGGCCTCATGGTGCCTATAATGTCTGGGAAGAGCACCATGAGATGTCAGTTGTCCAGAAACTTCAGGGCTGAGTTCTGGATACTTTCTTCCTCCTGGATGGCCAAGAGTTTATCTTTTAAACCCCCAAACATTTAACCATATGAAGTGAGAAGTTTGCTGAAATGTACAGCATGCCCAGAGATCCTCTTGTAGTCCCGTCCTTCCTTCCTTTTGGCTCCTGAAAGTGGTCCAGGGAACACACAGAAATCCAGTAAAAGAGATTGTTCCTAAGGCTCAGATACTCCTAAGTGTTTATGATTATAATCCCAAAATATAAATATTTCTGTTAGGGTAACTCTGTAGGCACTTACCAGTCCTTTCCATTATGAAACACAGGGAGAAGGGGAGGGGCTTCTTCCTAGGACCCTCTGTGTGAAGCTATGGAGCAGGAACCATGGAGGCAAAGAAATCACTCCTGGTACTTAAAGACTTAGCACGCTCTCCAAACCCTTTCCTTGTCAGAGGGGGTCAGTGAAATCCACTGGACATGCTCCACCTTTCTTATTTCTCCTCGAGAAATGACCTCTTTTGTTTTTGTTCATAGCTTTCTTTATGTGGACACATTCTATACAATTCACCCGTTTAAAGTATATGATTCAACAGTTCTTTAGTATATTTATAGAGCTAAGCCATCACTACAGTCAATTTTAGAATATTTTTATTACCTTCCCGAAGAAATCCTGCACCCTTAAACTGTCACACCCCATTCCCACCATCCTCATGCCCCACCCTGCTGTAGGCAACCCTAATCTACTTTCGGTCTCTATAGATTTCTATTCTGGACATTTAATATAAATGGAATCATACAATACGTGAGCCTTTGTGAGTGGCTCTCACTTAGCATAATGTTTTCAAGGTTCATCCATGATGTAGCACATATCCATACCTTCATTCCTTTTCATTGCCAAATAGTAGGCCAGCGTGTGGATATACCGCATTTTATTTATTCATTCACCACTTGACAGATATTTGGGTTGTTTCCATGTTTTGGTTATTGTGAATAATGCCGTCGTAAGCATCCATATTAAAATTTTCATGTGGACATAGGTTTTCGTTTCTCTTGGGTATGTACCATACTCAGGAGTGGAATTGCTGGATTATATGGTAACTCTTTGTTTAACTGTTTGTCCAGGGCTACTTATAAAGTTTGGCAGGTTGGAGATATTCCTTCATACTTCAGTACTCCCTTTTCCCATTTTACTTAGAAACTTGGTTTAGAAATATGTGTGTGCACTGATTTTTGTTGGTGAATGTTCTGTTCAGCTCTATTAGCATTCACATGTTTGTTTTAGCCCTGGTAGGTAAAAGTCCAGACTGTTTGTATGTTGTTATCAAACAATCCTCATTTTTCCCTTTCTTCCATTTCGTTCCCTGCACGTTGGGACAGTAGTTTGTTTTTGTCTTACAAATTACAGAAATAGGAATTGAAAACTCCTATAATACTAAAGACTCAGGGCTGGAGGTGAGGTTAGCAAACGTGTTAGGGAGGCGACTGGGAAGAGTCTGATTTCTGGAATGCAGGGGATGCCCCAGGGCTCAGCGCCCAAACCCCTTGCGCCCTGGACCGCCCTCTGGCCTTTGCACCACCTCCCAAGGTTCCCGGGTCTCGGCGCCCTACGTGCCGCCCGGCACTCACAAGAAACACCTGCGCATGGCAGTTGCCAAACGCCGAGGAGCTGTTTGAGACTCCATATCCTGTTTGGGAATTGTTTCAAATGAAATCAGTGACTCTTCCCTGCATTAAAACATTTTTTTTTTTTTTTAAAGGAGAAAAAATAAAGAAGGAGAGCGGCAAGGACTCTCCCTTCAGAGCCGTGAGAGCGCAGCCGTCACCCTGCCCAGCAGCCCTCACCCCTGCCTGCTGCCTCTGCGGGCTGCTGGACCAGAGGAGCCTGGGCAGCGGCGTGCCAGCTGGTGCCTCCTCCCTCCTTGCTCCTGTGTCAACTTTCCCTTCTTTTCTTCATTCAACAGACGTTTGTTGAGAGTCAGCGTGTGCCTGCCCTGTGCTAGGCAGGGGCACGGCCAGCGCCCGGCCCTCATGGAATTCGTTAGCCCGGTAGTCCCTCCTGCCTTTCCCTCATTTTCTATCTCATTCTCCATATGTTTCTTACTCCTCTTCTCCTTATATTTCTCTAGTTTTACTTGTTAAAGGGACACTATTTAAAATTTTTTTTTCGATGTCCATGTTTCATTTTTTTGGACCCACACAGAGGGAATTTAGAGTTAGAGGGTTTTGGCGCAGCTAACTGACCCAGCCCTGTCCCCAATGGCCTCCTCTCTTCCTGAGACCCAGGCTGAGTCTACCCAAGGAAATGAGGCAACGTGAGAGCCGTGCACCCTCCCTATCTGTACTCTTGCTACTGGCTGTGAGAGAAGGTGCTGCTGCCCAAGGAGGTGTGTGTGTGTGTGTGTGTGTGTGTGTGTGTGTGTGTGTATAGGAAGTCCTTGGGGAGATGGCAGAGAGATGCCCTGCCTGGAGGCACTAAAGTCCCCCAAGCCCATTGGGCCACTTGGTGGTGTCTGAATGCAGCTCCCGAGTTTGCTCTTGAGAATGCTTCTGGCCCTCCTCTTGGAAACTTTGTCTAAACTCCATTGGGATGCTATGGGTCTTATGTGTTTTCTATACCAGGATGTTTGGGGGTTCTGCCTCTGACCTGTCTGATCCAAGGAAAGGTCCTCCTTATAAACAGATGGAAATAATAGGCTTTGCCTCTGCCGGTGAGTCCTTGCTTTTCCTTGGAGAGAAGGTACAGTGTATTCCTGTCTTCTTTAAGCAAGATTCTGCCAGCTAAATGGCCCAGGGGCCTGAACCAGAGCAGGGAGTAAAGTGGAATAAAATACTTGAAAATGGAATGGAAAAAGAGCAAAGACGTACACAATACAAGCTCTGATTTTTAAAAAAAAAATTTTTTTTAATATTTACTTATTTCTGAGACAGAGAGAGACAGAGCATGAGTGGGGGAGGGTCAGAGAGAGAGGGGGACACAGAATCTGAAGCAGGCTCCAGGCTCTGAGCTGTCAGCACAGAGCCCGACGTGGGGCTCGAACTCACAGACTGTGAGATCATGACCTGAGCCGAAGCCGGATGCTCAACCGACTGAGCCACCCAGGCGCCCCTAAGCTCTGATTTTTTAAAATTAGATTTGATAGATATAAAATTGTTCTGAAAAATTGTTATAAAAGTTTCTAAATACTCTCAGTTTCTGTGCATTTCTTGTTGCAGGCCAGTAACAGATTGTGGAATGGCCATAGTCTGTAGACCATACTCTGGTCCCCATCTCTCCTTGTCCCTGACCCTTACCCATGGGGGTGGCCCACTCCTGCTGGATCAGAGGAGCACTGGCAGGCTGGGTGCTAGCTGTGAAGGTCTCTCACAATAGAGTACATGCGGGAGCAGAAGTACCTACCTGGGTCCAATCATTGTTCCTAAGACTCAGGGTTTCTTAGACAGCAATTTTAGTAATAAGGGGCTGAATCCACCCAAGTTGGTTTTTAGGTACAGAACTCATGAAATCCACAGAAGAGCTGCTGTGGGTAGGTGTAGGAAGGGCAGAAGCCAGGGCAGTTCCGAGGACCTCAGCACTCCAAGTTCACAGACTTTTGCTTAGGGCCCCACCACTAACAAGGCTTAGTTCCCAGCTCCTTCAGTCTATGTGCCTCTTGGCATAAATTATCAAGAGAGAGATTCTGTGCATTGAGTCTGGAAAAAGGTCTACCTCAGTCCAATTAGTGGTGGGCCTAGAGAGGGAGTCTCATAGCTTGCTCTGCCCCCGGTGGACTTGTGGGAACCAACTCCTTGAGAAGAAGTTAATGGCAGAGCTGGGACCAAGGTGGCTCTTGGTGCAAGCTGCTGCCTGTGGAAGGTCTGGAATGATGTGCTAGTTCTCAAGCAGGAGAAAGGGTTTAATCATTAAATTGTGGGGAGAAATTCCTGGCCCTGCCCTGTGCAATCGGTTCATCCCCCTGGGTCTCTAAGTGAACTGAAATGTTGCTTCCCAGCCTCTGGTTTAACTACTTGCTTGACAAACAGGAGTCTCCATGGAAGGCACTGACCTGTGATTTATGTGTCATAAAAGGGCTGGGGTGTTTGATGCCTGTACTTATCTGCTTGAGAAGAAACATTAAATGAGAGCTAATGGACCCTCGGCTTCTAATGTGGCGGCTGCTTGCTTAATGTGCAGAGCTCCATTTCAGCCTGGCTCCCTGGACAGGCCAAGCTGATTTTCATCCTGCAGATCTCAACAAAGCTCAACTACAGCCAGAACCATGAGAAGTAGGACTGAAAGGCCCAGGAGCTGCTGTTTTCTCTTTTCCCTACCATCACCACTGAGGGTTTCTGGCCTTGAAGATGTTTTATACACAAAACTTCAGGGTTAAAATTCCTAATGTAAAGCAAAAATTTAAGCTGATGACACCATTTCAAATGATGGCTTAATAATCCATAGTTCCAGGAAGAAGTTCCAGTTGGCCCTTATACTGAACAATTTCTGGTACAGGCAGAGTTCCTTTGAATCCAGAACTATATTTTCCTTCAACTCAACTGGGGCGGAGTGCTCAGAATTGGTTAACTCTGGGTCTTTACCGGCAGCAGGCTCTAGGTGGCACTGCAGTGCAACATTATAATGCACCGTACTGTGTGTTCCTGTGCAGAAAACCAGGGGAAATTTAGTGCTCAGAAAAGTTAAACACTTTAAGGAAGGAAGGGAGTAAAAGAATCACCATTTAGAGGTTGCCGTAAAAGCCTCGGGACCACAGACCATTCTCTTCAGGGAATAAATGGCGAAATGGCAAGAATGGTGTAGAAGGGAATACGTACCTAGTGGTGACTTGTAAAGTCTCGACACAAGTAAGAATCACAACTATCTCATGTGCCTGGGAGATAAGAAGGCAGAGAGAGAACAGAAATCCTGAGACAACAGAGTAAGGATGAGAGAGGAATGGATTGTTTAAAGGTATTATTACTCTTTTATTTTGAGGAAGAATGTGGTATGAAATACATGAAGTTTCTCTGGATTTATTCTTTCACTATTGAATTGAATTAATGTTAGTATAGTTAATAATTATAGTATAATAGAGAATCATGGTAAGTAATACTGATTAAAGCTACTTATCATCATAAGTGATAAAATGAATTAAGCAAGAAAAACTCAATGAAACATCATAAAATGTCTCTTCTTGTGGACCACATAGTCTAATACTTGGGTTTATGGTAGGTTTATGATATAAGGAGGCATTTAGCCCACCAGATTTTGATGGTTTGGGAGGTACACATAAGCTTATTCATCGTTAATTTGCAAGGATACATTCCATCTATTCCTGTTTCTAAATGGTGCTCTAAATCAGTGGTTCTTAAAGTGTAGTTCCTGAACCAACAGCATGGCATCAGTGTCACCTGGGAATTTGTTAGAAATGCAAATTCCTGAGCCCCACCCTGGACCTCCTAAATCTGAAACTCTGGGGAGGGTCCCCAGCAATCTATGTTTTAGCCAGTCTTCCAGATGACTCTGATGCTTGCTCATGTTTGAGTATAACTGCTGTAAAGAGTCCTTTGAGTGAGTATGTGTTGGCAAGAGTTGTGCCAAGAGTATGTGTTGGCAAGAGTTGTGTTGGCAAGGGAGAATAGATAGATTATTCAGTAAACGTCTGAGCCCTTACTGTCTTTTAGCAGTGTGATAAGTGCTGGGATTACAATCAAGAAAAACGTGGTTCAAATTTAGCGGGCAAACAGGCATACCTACAACTATAAGTGTAATAACTGCTATATAATATAGTAGTAATTCTGCCTAGAAGGAGAGAGGAGAAAGTCTTAGAGGGTGGTGGAGGACATTTGGACAGTCTTGACAGATGAGAAGATTAATGGGGCAGAGGAGGGCTTGTAACTTTTAACATGGCCTTTTATTAATGCCAGAGAAGAGTTTTGTCCACCTAAAAAATAGAGGAATCGAGTATATTGAGAGATACTCTTTGAGTCTTTCATTCCCTACCATGTGGTTAATGACACAGGCTTTGCAAGTCACTTATTAATAGGGAAAATCTGGCTGGCCTTGGACTTTCACTCAATGCCAGAAGCCAACAAAGTAGTATCTACAAAGTTCTGAGGAAAACAGTGACTCAAGGATATTATACCCAGCCAAGGTGTTAGTCAAATGTAAAGACAATAGGTGGACATTATTGCACATCCTCAAGAAATACAGAATGTGTGAAAACTTCCTGGAAAAAATAGTTGTTCAATGACAAGATTCAGCCATGTAAGAGGTAAGTCAAAATAAAGGACTCAGGAATGGTGTAGGCACACTAAAAGAGGAATGGTAATCCTTACTAGGGGATATTGTCGAAGAGTGAGAGTACTAATTTCCTCATCTTTTTTAGCAGGGAGTTGATATTTTAAAACATCTCTAACTGCTTTATGCTTTTTAACAAAATTTCCTTCTTAACCTAGAGGGCTCTTTTAAGAAATAATACAATTTATGGCAAAGAAATATTTATCTGAAGTTTATTTTCCTTTACACTCTTCAGCTTCTTTTTTTATCCATTAAGGTCAGGTAAAGCTAAGTTTTGAAACTTCCCCCAAATTAAAACTAGTTAATATAGTATAATCTTGCTTTAACTAGCTTATTTTCTGATCCATCCATCCATCCATCCATCCATCCTTCTATCCATTCTTGGTTAATCTCTTTCACTCTCACAACATAAATAGGTTTTAAGTATCACCTATTTGCTTATGATATTCAAATATTTACCTTCAGACCTGATGACTCTTGATTTTATGTCTAATAGCCTGCTTGGGCAGCTTCACTTGGATGTCCAGTAAGCACTACAAACTCCACAAGTTCAGAACCAAACTTATTTTCATCTTCTGAATCCAAATTTGCTGTTCCTCCTATATTCCCATATTTCCTATCTCAGTTCATGATATCATCAACTTAGTCACCTAAGTCAGAAACTTGGAGTCATCCTAGATTTCTCACCTCTTCTTCATCCTTCCTATCCAACCAGTCAGTAGCATCACTTCCTAAATATTTAGTTCTTTCTCTCCTCTTTATCCCAGCTATCATCGACCTAGGAAGTGTCCTCACCAGGGTCTTTGGTAATAGCTTCTTAACTGGTTTCTTGTCCTTCTTAGCTTTTCTCTATTTACACCGATTATTTATATTCCTGGCAGAATGATTTTTCTAAATGCAAGTTGACTTTGTTATTCTCCAGCTAATATCCTTCAATGGTTTTTCTATTTCCCCTTGGGATAAATCTTAGGCTACTGAACATACACCATCCTCAATCTCTGGACTAATACTTCCTTTTTAATTGTTAAAAATTAATTAATTTTTATTTTAAGTAGGCTTCATGCCCAGTGCAGAGCCCAACGTGCTGGACTCAGCTCAAGACCTGAGCTGAGATCAAGAATCAGATACTTAACTGACTGAGCCACCAGGCACCCTACTTACTGTCCCTATCCCTAACTTACTTCTACATTTCTATTCCTAACTTACTGTGATGTGGACAACTTCTGGTTCTTCTGAATGGAATTTCTTTGTTTCCTTTATGGCTTAGATGATGCCTGCTTATTTATTGAAACACAGCTCACAGGTCACTTCCTACTCCTTTGACTAAGTTTATCTCCTCTGTGCTCTGTGGTATGCTGCATATACATCTGCTGTAGCACTTAGCATCAAGAGCTGTTTGTATGTTGGTCTCACCCACTATCTTTGCAGGTTCCTCTGTGTTAGGAACTATGTATATTTGTGTGTGTGTGTTTAATCCCAGTGTCCATTATATACCATGGCACATAGTAGGCGCTCAAAGACTATTGAAACGAAATAAGCAATCCTGGTACATCTTTCTATTGACTATCAGATACACTCCTCTCCCTTGGGCACGATTGGGTAAACACTTCCAAATTCAATATTCTCCATTTTTCTGAACTCTGGGCATACCACCTTCCTTCTGTGGACACATTCTTTCTTCAGATATGTTAATACTATTGATTAGGTTATAGCTTTCTTTTAGAGCAATTGCATTCCAGTCATGTCTCTCTAGACTCCATCCTAGGTGCCTTAACTAGGTTTCTTCAATCCCTCACTCATTAGTTCACTTATTTTAGTCAGGGAAGGCTGTATGTTTAAAAGGCAGCCACTAGGTTGCCAATAAAATGGTGCCCTTGGTATTATTCATGGTGTAAGCCCTTCAAAGTGTGAGCCCCGTGGATGCTTTGGTGGGTGGGATATGTGCTTGAGGTTAAAAGGCCCTCCACGTCAGGGGAGGGCAGGAGTCCTGTATGCTAGTCCAACCTCAAGCGAGACCCTCTGGTTCTTGAGGACAGAGAGGTTAAGAGCTCTGGTATTGGAGGGAGGTAACCCTGGTTTCAAATCTCAAGTTAACAGCTTAGTGGACAAATTCCTAACCATGAATCTCTTCAACTGTGAAGTGGGGGAATAGTAGGACTGACCTTATAGGGTTGTTTTGGTAATTAAGGGCTAATGTTGACTTCTTTGCAATGGCAGATGATAAGCACGCAACAAATGGTATTCAGCCTCATTATTGTCATCATTGCTATTATCATCACTATCATTTAACAATGAGTGCTCTAGTCTAGCCTCAGCCTGGCTACTCTTCACATCCTCCTCACCTCCTCCCCTTGGGATGTGATTTGGTTGATAAAGATGGGAGCCTGAGGAAGACCTTGTGGACACCCCATCTGCCAATTGCCTTTTTCTGCTTCTTCTGTTAGGAGATGCTTTGGGTTTTTAGGGACTCTATTTATACAGGGATTATTTAGCATTTTTATTCTCTGAAGGTGCTGGCATAGATTCAGTCTGTAATTCTAAGGGAAAGGCGTTTAGCTGTGCCTTTCTTTGTTTGTCGGAACATTTCTGTAGATAAGCACCCTGCACAGTAAATAAACTGCATTGTTATTACATTGCCTAGCAATTTACCTGTAACAGACGGCTGTGCCTGCTATAATGACATGATAGCTAATCCATACCCCTGCATGATTTTATCTTTTACTGGAGGAGGCTGGCAAGTTTAAAGGGGACGCCCTCAAGGATCAGCTAGAGGAAACCAGTCCTGGTTTTAGTGAGTGAGGTTTTTTTTTTTTTTTTTTTTTTTTACAGGAGGTGTACCAAAAGTCCCGTGTCCGGATTTTGAATGAGTGCTTCATTTCAGGATCAATTACCTTAAGCTTCCCACAAGTAGGTTCTACCTAAAGCTTCTGTTTGATTTAATTAAGGAAGTCTCTCAGTCCTCAAGGCTGTGGTTAATACAAAAGATAATTTTTTTTTCCTTACTGCATTAGAAATTTTGGATATGTAAATAGCCTATCATCCAACTTGTCTCAAAAGGAACTAACAATTGCCTTTGGCAATCAGTAAATAAGCCTGCTTTCTTTTATTTAACTTCCTGTATGTTTTTTGATAGAGCCCTCAAAGTGACATTATTAGATCCAAAGGCAAGAACTATTTTAGAGCTCTATTAGTTTGACACTGCCTACCAAAACACCCAAACAATTTATAGTGTCACCATAATTTTCAATGTAAACTACAGAACTGGACTTTCAATTGTGCCTTGTTTCTTACGGTTTGCTGTTTGTTTTCCCGACTAGACTGAAAGCTTCTGGAAGAAAAGAACTGGGTTTGGACTTCTCAGGAGCCTGTGCCCCCTCCTGGAAAGGGCACAGACTTAGAGTTCAACCTGGGTTCAACTCCTGGCTTTTAGCCATTAACAGCCCTATGACCTTGGGTAAGTTACTTATTTTTCTATAATCTTTTTATTGTTGTCCCAAAGCTTGTTTAACATATACTTCAACCTTTTTTAGGACTCTTATTTACTAAAAATACTTTATATACAAATACTTTATATACAAAATATATACATATTTTTCTAGTACTTTAATTACTTTTCTAAATGGTCTTGGATATCCTTCATGGCTTAAATATTACTGGCAGAGCGTCTAATAAGGAACAAGAATTGTTTCAAATTGGGGAAACTTCTCCTAGTGGTACCAATTGCTTTTCCCCCATTCATTCCTACCCAACCTCAGGAAAGAAAATGTGTCACTCCTCCTTGTGATGAATTAGGCAGGGAGGCTGCTTGCTGGGGGACTATTTATATCTCTCTAATCTATTTCTCTCCATCTCCAGCACCACCAATAGCTAACATTTATTGAAGGCTTACAGTGGGCCGTGTGCGCCCCAGGCGTGATCTCATTTAATCCCCACTAAAACCATTATTATTGCCATTTTACAGGTGGGGAATTTGAGGCTTAAAGGGGTGAAGCAAATTATCTAAGGTCACACAGCTAATTAGTGTTAGACGCAGGTCCAATCTCTCACCTGGACTAGTGTGGAGGACTGGTAAAGGGACTGATAACTGTCTTCCCAGCATCTTGCTTCCCTCCGGTCAACCTTTTCTCTACCTGGAAACAACATGAGCTTTTGTAAAAGAACACCCGAAACCTCTTCCACATCCTCCCTGTTCCTCCCCACCCCCATGTTAATAATCTGCACGATTTGGCTTCTGGCCACCTCCCCTGTCTCATGTGGTACCACCTTGCCCTTGCTCTCTGCCTTTTGTGACCTTCTGGGATCTGCTATCTCTCCTCTATCCTCAGAGTCTTCGTAGATGTGGTTCCTTCTGGATGGAACTCCCTCACCCCCTTTCTTTGCCAGCAGGCCTAATCGTGCTTACTCACCTTTTCCTTCCCAGCCTTCTCCAGTGAAAGAAAGTGTATATCGCTCCTCCTACTGATGCAGAACACCCCTTGCTGGTGGGACATTTGTACCTCTTTGGTCCCTACTGGTCCTGCAACTTGGAGATCTGTTTGTTCCTGACCTCACATTAGGTTGGGTTCCCCTGTTATATGCTTCAGAGCAGCCTGTGCCTTTTCTTAATGGCACTGATCAGGATTTATAGTTTCAAAAATTTTATCTGTGTACCCCTTTGGTTAATGTCTATCTATACTGCTCTGATTGGAAGTTTTATGAAGACAAACATTGTCTCTTTTAGCTCATTTTGTATCCTCAGTATTTAGCACAATACTTGGCACACGGTATTATCATTTACTACGTTGAATAAAAGCTGAGCTTTAGAAACTGGGAAATGCTAATGATCAATCCTGGGGTGTCTTAGCCCTCTCCTGTTCCTGGAGGAGCAAGCAGCATGTGCAAACTGTATGGCCTCTGCACACACGTGTGTGTATGTGCGCGTCTCTGAATGTGGGTGTGGCATGCCCACATACACGCAGACTCACACAGGCACACACACACACAGAGGCGCACACACACACACAGAGGCGCACACACACACACACACACACACACACCCTCTCTCTCCATTACAGGCAGCTGAACCAGGAAGGTGAAGAATATTTTTCATGGCGTTATTTTTATGATAATCTATTTCGATGGTTAATTTGGTTTAGGACACTGATTTATCACCAGTTTATAGATCTCTCTCTCTCTCTCTTTTTATTGTCCTATTTGAATTATAAGGATGGCATGTGTGAAATGGAACTTCTTGGCCTATTGTTCTGCTTCTCACGCAACCAGTGTAGTTCAGACAATAAAAAGATCTATAAAATTAATATATACACAGAGTGAGAGATGAAAGAGAGGGACAGAGACAGAGAAAATGGGTAATGCTTTGGAATTGGATACCACATTTATCTCTCTCTAGTGAAGTTCAGAATCAAAATTTACATGTGGGGAAGGCATAAATGAGGTATGAAGGTGTTGTCCTCTCGTGTGGAAAGAGGTCTAGTAATTTTAGCTTATCTATGTTGCTCAGAAACCATAGTTCCCTCTTGTTCTTAACCATTTTAAGGGCTTGTTGACTACTGAGATAACTAGAAATATGTGCTCCAAAGATGTGACGTTAAAAAAAATAAATACCAGGCCACCTGGATTATATAATTACTTAGTCTGCCAGGTACGTTCCAATTTTATCACCAACAGGCATCTTAAGTGAATATTTGCTTGTGAATTTTCTCCAGTGCCTGGTACACACCTGACACCTAGTAGGTGTTCAATAAATATCTGTCAAATAAAAGGATAACTGAAGAGCACTGAGGAGGTATGTCTGGTTAACTGATACCCTGAAGCACGATCCTGAGCTCACTGATTCTTCACCAGAGGAAGGACTGTGCCTCTTTCCCATCATCCCCTCTGGTGGCTGTGCCCCCTACTGTCCTTTTCCAGCCAACTTTTTTTTTTACTTCTTTTGGCTCCTTGTCTCCCTCTAGGTTTTGTTACTCTTCCCACACTAGCTATTTACCTCCTCCTTTCAAAGGGTGAGATGGGAAAAATTCTAGTGCAGTAGTTGATCCTGAAAAAATGCCTTCTGCATGGAAAACAGACAACAGTTTTCCTACCTTCTAAGGAAGTATTTGAATGACCAGGTGGCAGTTCCCAGATGCGATTTCACTTGAGGTCCTTGGATTGACTATTTATTGCTACGCTCGAAATGATGGTTATTATTGTTACAAATATTATTATGCTGAGGAAGCCAGCTTGCAAGCAGAGACAGCTGCATTGTTTACAAACATAATTAATGAGGTGATTTTTAATATCAACAGCTCGGCACCAGCCTTTCTAAAGACTGTTTATGGCCTGGGCCACAGAGCCATTTGTAACTTCTACGGCACTTCTCCGACGGGGCCGCCTCCAAGAGTCATTTCCTTTGGCTGGTCCCTGGTTTATTTTATGAATGACAAAAATAAACCTCTCCTTGTTGCTGGTGAGAAATGGTTTATGTCTAGCGAGCCCACGTTCACCAGAAGATAAACACAGGAATACTTTTCTAAGAAGTGAAGGTACATTTCCTAGCAGCTAACTTCTGTATTTATACAATAGTCATCCAGCTAAGGTGGCGGTCCTGGGAGACTGGGAAGGAATGGCATATTCCATTTCTAAACATGGAAATGTTTTGTGTGGCATGATACTCTATAAATACCTGCAGTATATCAATACTCAGAAAAATAGCTTATACTTCAAACAGGCTTTCGACGGTCTAACAATTGAGGCCTTCTACATGACCGCAGACTTTTATTCCATTTAGTTATATTTGGGTGAAGGATGTGGACAAAAGATTCTCTCTCCTCTAAATCTGGCCTGGCCTGACATAGCCTTTCAAAATGGACTTGCGAGCAAGCCATTCTTCCTTGGTTAAGTATTAGGTGAGACTCATCTTTTTGTCTTTAGGTTTTCCATTCCACTCCTGATTTTGAACTTTGGTGGCTGGTGTACCCCAAATTTGAAGGATAAGTTTATTCTTATGAGATACCTACCATTGAATACCTTTCCAAGCAATTAGGAGAATGACTCTTCCACCTGCATAATAAAATATAAACTAATCATCCTTCTAGGCTCTGCTGTGTTGAAAAGCAAGAAATGAGTGTCAGTGTGTTTCCTGACTTGGTTCTTACATTTCAGAGGTTAGATGATTTAATAGTATGTTTAAACCTTTGTTTTCTCCTCCACAATTTCTAAGGGAGTTATTGTTATTCTATTCCCTCTTGACTAGGAAATTGCCTGGATATATCTGTTCAGTAAGAGGCAGTAAGATGGGAAGATATACAAAAAGACTACAAATAATAAAAGTGACCCAAGATAATTAAAGTCAGCCATCTTGTATTTTTCTTGTAATTTTCAGGCAAATGCCTCTGAAACATAGTTTTATGATCCCAATTCCACATATCCTCGTTTATTACTTTAATCCACACTGGCTCTGGAGTGGATAATGAGAACTTTGTGAATAGCCCAGGTTTCATACTTTTAGGTGTTAAATAGGAGTGTTCATTTAATACAACTCCACACTTATTGAACATCTGGGGATATATACCCCCTACCCTCAGGGAACTTCACCATCTCCCAGAGGAGACAGAAACAAATAATGAAGATTCGTCTTTAAAAGTGCACTCTTCTAAAGAGAATTGTTTGTTTGATCAGTTTGACTGCTGGGATTTTCGTTCTGCTGATTATAGTAATGAGTAGAGAGGAGAAATGGAAGAGACCAGAGGGAACTAAATTGATTTATATAGGAAAGGACATGAAGCTACCAGTGGGACGGAAAAGAATAAATTTAGAAATTAAGAGGAGGGGTTGAGGGGCAGGGGTGAAGTTTGAAGGGGTGAAGTAAGAGGAAGACTTTGGGGGACCAACTGCCATGATATCTGGGATTCTGGGGGTCAGAAAGGTTCAATGAGAATTTTTATTTATTTTTAAAAATTGAGATATAATTTATATGAAGAGCAAATGTTAAGTGAACAGCTCAAAACATTTTTACATAGGAACATACTTTGTATCTGCCACCCATATAAAGATATAGGAATTTCCATCATTCCAGAGGGGTCTCTCAAACCCCCTCCCCATTGGTCGCCTAAGGGTGATCCTTATTCTGCTTCTTCTCCCTATAGAGTAGTTTCACATGTTTTTAACTTGATATATGTAGGATCGCATAGTATTTATTCTTAGTTTCCACCTCCTTACACTCAACGTTATGTCTGTGAGATGGAATTACACATGTTTTTGCAGGTTTCAGTAGTTTACTCTTTTTCATTCTCATGTAGTATTCCATTCTTTGACTATGCCACGATTAATTTGCCCATTCTCTTGTTAGTGGACACTCAGGTTGCTTCTAATTTGGGGACTATTTTGAATGATGCTGCTGTGAACATTGTTGCGTGTGTCATTTCTGTTGGGCATATGCTCAGGAGTGAGATTGCTTGACCATAGGTACATGTGTAGGCTTGCCTTTAGTTGGTCCTGCCAAATCATTTTCCAAGGTGACTGCATCAATTGGTGTCCCCCAAATAGTCTAATGTGCTCCAGTTGCTCCGCATCTTTGGTGACATGTGATGAGAACTTTGAGGAATTCTTTCTGGGCATCATGTGGTAGTTTCCCCCTTGGCTACCATTTGTGAGGCTTCAGGAAAGACCCAGAATTTGGAGTCAGATTTATAATGAATTCCTTGCATTCACTGCCAAGGGCAGCAATCCCAGGTTCCTTTGGGTTTGAATTTTGGCTTCTCCATTTACTAACTGTATTCTTAGGCAAGGTGTGTGTGTGTGTGTGTGTGTGTGTGTGTGTGTGTGTGTGTGTATGTGTTGCCTTCTGAACCTTTTATTGTTCATCTGCAGAATGAGAATTATAGAGGCACTGCATAGGGTTTTAATGAGGATAGAATGAGATAGTGCACAGGGTCAGGCATGTAATTTGTACTCAGAAAAATGGTAGCTTGTGTTACTATTAACAGAAGTGAGAAAATTCCAAGGGTAAGGGTTAAATACAGGGAGGATAGAGGTGAGAGACCTGGGCCAAATCTCCACATCCATTTGGAGTTTCTCCTTTCTTTCTTTTTTTTTTAATATTTATTTATTTATTTATTTATTTATTTATTTATTTATTTGGGGAGAGAGAGACAGAGTAAGTGAGCACGTGTATGGGAGTGCACAAGCAGGGGAGGGGCAGAGAGAGGGAGAGAGAGAATCCCAAGCAGGCTCCATGCTCAGTGTGGAGCCCAACACAGGGCTAGATCTCACAACTGTGAGATCATGACCTGAGCTGAAGTCAAGAGTTGGACACTTAACTGACCGAGCCAACCAAGGGCCCCTGGAGTTTCTCCTTTCATAGCCAACCTTTGAAAGTTTGGGGGTTTGATTATTCGAGGCAATAATTCCCTATTGCCAAAAGGCCTGTTCCCTTTTCTGCACCTAGGTAGGCAGTTGTGACTTGGCAGGCATTGCATTCTCAGGCTCAGCTTGTGCGAGACGTGGGTGTGCTAAAGCCATCCTGTCACATGACATCATCATCCACCATCACTGAGCAATTTTAGAAACAAGAGTTACAATAATTAGAAGTCTCTCCTCAAAGGATATTGGTAATATGCAAGGTAAGACTGAAGAGATAAACTTAAAAGAGAAAAATGAAAAAAAAAAGAAAAGGAAGCCTATTTAATTTTATGGTTGATGCAACTTGTTACATGTGTGTCCTGCCAGAATAAATCGGATCATCTGATTTTCAAATTGCCGGGTCTATTGTTTCAGAAATAGAGGATGTAAATAATTTCAGTGCAATCTCCCGGATCTGGACCTCTCTCATCCAGAACTGTTATCAGCATTAGCATAATTTATGGTGCTATCTAATAATGAAATCACTGAACACTGATTGTACAGCTTCTTAAAGCTATAATTATTGCTCATTAGGAATGGATTTCATATTGTTTGCTCCTGGCACATAACAAGTTATTGAAAGGGAAAAGTTGTCAGGAGAAGTGAGAAACCAGGGAAGGCACTCCTTTGGTTCCTGAGTATCCTCCCTGATAAATCCATGTGAGATTTTGTTTTTCGTAGTAGAGAAAAACTGGCCACCCCAGATGCCATTTATTATCTTATTTCTTCTTTAAAGGAAATACCTTTAGCTTCACGTCATGTGTCGTTTTCAGTCCATGAGGTAATAAGAGTTCAGCAAATGTAGACTGAATGAGTGTGTGAAAAAAGGAATGTCTGAAGACAAAAGTCACAGTGACAGCATGTTACACTTGACCTTTGTCCAGCTCCCACCAAGCATTAACACAAGAACTGCCCATTAAGCTCACCCGAGAGGCCAGAGTTGGCAGTTTTTCAGGGGTGTTAATCTGATATAAGTCTTAGTATATTCATCTCTGAACATCTTCAAGTGCATTTTTTAAACTTACACAAGCAAGGCTCGACTTTCCACTATAACAGATTTGAACGATACATATAATGTACCGAGTAAAATGTGGGCACCCCTTTCATTCAGTTTGGTTCATCCTCTTCCTGAGGTAATGGTCCTCAACAGTATACGTATCCTTAAACCCTGGTGTTCCTGGTTTTATTGAGAACTCATTGCTTATGATAACAGGGGGGAAAAAAAGGCTGCTTTTGTTGGCTAGCAAATCACTTCCAGATGGAGCACAGGCCTGGGGAAGGCTTGGTCTTTAACTCTAAAGATGGAGGTTTAGTTAGAGATTTCTGTGGAATACAGTGGTTGGGAGAATTATACATTTCAGCATGGGAAGGAGTGGTAAAAACTACACCGTTTACAAAACAGATGCCACTGTCAATATGTTCATGCTTCTGGGAATGGGGAAAGAGACTTGAGTTCATTATGAACAGTGTCTTTAGCTTGTGATGTCATCCACTTCAACGGAATGTAGCTTGGCCTTGAGATTGGTATATTTTATTTGACCTTCATGGAATGAATGTGACTTTTGTGTTTGTCAATTAATCCAGCCTGGTGATTTATCCAGACCCAAGTCATATTTTGTAGCCTGGCTGCTTTGTACCCGATTCTAGCTTCCTTAGGTCTTTTGATATGAAACGTGAAAGTGCTAAAGAAATCAAATGAGTATTTCTTTAATAGATTCTTTTCCTTACTTGTTGATAACTGTGCTCTCTTTTCCTTAAATATCCTCTTATCTAGGGCCTTCTAGTCCCTGAGAGTACAGGGAAAATGTCAGATATGCAGAAATTAAAAAAAAAAACAAACCACCCTTATTCTTTCACTGGAAAATTTCAAACTTTAGTAAAACTGTAGAAATGTTTAAATTGCCTTCCAATTTCTGAAAGAAATTGGTTTCCTTTAACGCTTAACGAGATAAACTGCAATTCGATTCAAGTCATTTTTCTGCCTCTCCTTGTTGACAATCTGAGCTCTGTTTTTTTGGTTTCCTCTTGCTTTCTGATTGACTTCAAGATTGCATCTAATCTTTTTATTCTATCTTGCACGAATGCAGCCTGCAATGTGTTGTGACAAGGAGCCAGACCTCCTATTAGCATATATTTATACCTTGCCGCACGCAAAGTGGTGCTCGGGGATTATTAAACCAGGCTGGAGCTCTGAAGGCACATAAAAGGCATCAGATTCACCCCTCCCCCTAGAAAACCCTCTATCCCAACTGTCTACTCACATGGAGATCTAATTGTTTGGAGAAAGGGATAAATGAGAGGAATCATAAAGAGCAGTTGTGGATAAAGTTAATATGATGGAGGAATTATCAGATAATCACTGATATGGGGGAGGGATGTGAGAGATGATCATTGTCCTCAAAGGGTCTGGAGACACCTTGGAGGAAATTTATGGGCCATCCTGGGAATCAGTTGATAACATGGTCAAGTTAGCTTACTGAGGAAGGTACTAGAACATGGAGAGATCTGAGCAGAGGTCTGGGAATAGCTAGGTTGGAGGTATTTATGATTAGTAGGTTTCAGAATATGAACTCAGAGGGCCAGATACCAGGAGATGAAGGGACTAGAATTTCAAGACAGGGTCCCTTCTGAGGTGACTTGAGGAGAGGTGATAGGCAATATCTCTTCAGTTTCTATTTGTTTTTCCATAAATAAAAACCAACAGAGCAAACTCTGAACAACATTGGGATTGGTACATGCCTACATATTCTTTTGGTGTTCCAGTTTTCTTCCAGTAGGATTCATGGGCCCTCCAGGGTCTCAGAGTTTATGAATTAGTAACCTCTGTCTGCTATCAAGACTGGCAATGATCTGACATTAGTCATTCACACATGGGTTCGACCTAATTTCCACTTATGCTAACCATCCCACAGCACTTCTATTTTAAGCCTGTTTTCTCTAATTGCAGAAAGACAGCCTTTGTCTCCTCTGAAAGAAATTTTGAGCATTAGTAAAAAATGCAAGAGACAATTTGGGGGAAGGGAAGCTATTCTAATGATTTGTATGCTAAGGGATTGGTCTGGAAGAGGAAGTATTTTTCTCTCTCGATTCCCTAAGGTTCCTCTACTCCTAGGATGGTAGGTCCCAGTGACTGCTCTTGGAAATTTCTGAGTTTTGAGAAATTTTTCATTATGATGCACATCTCACAGTCTTGCATACATCTGTCTTCTCTAATTGTCTATGAGTACTCTGGGGAGGGTGATGATGTCTCATTCACCTGTGTTTTCCATTGACAACTGGTGTCCAATACACAGTTTTGGAGCTGTCCATCAGAGGCATCCCAGTTCATCCCACCTTCGTAACTTTAAATATTTTAGCTTTGAGATAAGAAGTTAGATCCAGGGTGCTGTTTGGGTTGTATGCCCAAGTATATTGGGGTGGGCTTGGCTTTACTTTGTTTTTCTGGGTGCTTGGAGTAGTGAGCTGACCCTCTCTGTTCTGAGGCCCACGGCCTAGCACAGCTGTCCCCAGCCCATGCCTGCTTGGTGTGAGGCAGACTCTTACTGCTGTCTGCCTTTCTCTGGCATCTATGACTCGGGCTGGCATGGGTCCCTTATTTGTCTCCTTCTTTTCTCCTCTGTTGTTAGATTCAGGACATAGTCTGGGCATAGGGAATAGTCAGAGAAGGGCAAAGAAATGACTTTGGGCCCAGTGTAGTGTAATTAGGTCTGAATAACTTATGAGAAAGGAACTCACAGTGTTGAGAAGTTATTATTTTGCTTTCCTTTGTATACATCTCCCTTGAGAACTCAAGGGCTGGAGGGGTGGCTGGATTAAAGCAGGATTTCAGGAAACTAAAAACTTGATTTGATTATATACAGGGACTTTATCAGGGACATATTTCCAGGCAGGAGAGGAATGACTAGGCAGATGACTAAATGTACTTGATTTTCTTTATTTAAGGCGGTATTTTGTGGAATCAAAACTTAAAATATGTAAAAATAGTGGATTTTAAGTAATAAGACTAATTTTATAAGCCACATGGGAACAATAAACTCCTTAGGCATTTGGGGAGTGGTATACAGAGAGGTCATAAGGTGAGAAGATACTTAAGTTCTTGCTTAGGGGGAGGATATAGATATTTATAAATGTTAGCTGTTATTAGGAAAAACCAGCATAGGTATGAATTTTATTCAGCTAGGGAAACTACCAAAATAATAACTATGGGATTATGACTTTTAAACAAGCAGAATAATATGTAAATTATTTAAAGGAAACCAAGGAAGAAGAAAAATAAGAAATAAAAGGAAAACACGGCAAACAGCACCAAATAAAACAGGAAAGTAAGTGTCAGTGTAACAATAATTACAATAAATAAGTTAATGTGACCAATCAAAATACAGAAAGTCAGATTTTTTAAAACTAAGATATAAAAGTCTAAGTACAAAAGGAATCAGAAAGATTTAAAATAGATGATTGGAAAAAGATATCCCAGGCATATATGAAGCAAAGGAATTAGGAGTAGCATTTTTAATATCAGGGCAAATGGGATTTAAGGTGAAAAACATAATATAGGATAAAAAGGGACATTGTGTTGGTAAAGGAAATATAACACAATAATCATGAACACATATGCTGCTAACAATAAGATTGCAAAATATAAAAAGTAACAACTGACTTAACTAAGTCAAGACATAGATAGATCAACAATGATGGTTGGAACTTAAAAAACAAACAATAAATCACCTCTTGGAAACTGATGGAGCAAACAGATAAATAAGAGAAGATATAGGGGTGCCTGGGTGGCTCAGTTGGTTAAGCATCCAGCTTTGGGTCAGGTTATGATCTCTTCCTTTTTGGGTTTGAGCCCCATGTCAGCCTCTGTGCTGTGTGGAGCCTGCTTGGGATTCTCTCTCCCTATATCTCTACCCATCTCCCACACATTCTCTGACTCTCAAAATAAATAATTTAATTAATTAAAAAATTAAAAAAAAGAAAAAGAAAAGATATAGAACAAACATATATAATACATTCTTTTCAGGCCTGTGTGATGTAAATTAAAAAAAAAGTTTAATAAATTTTGAAGGCTCAATTCATACAGGTTATATTTTTTGACTGTGATGCAATAGAACTAGAAATTAATAATAAAAGGAAAGCTAGTTAATTAACTAACTAATCTAAATGGTAGGAACTAAAAATTACTATAAAAATTTGCCCACAGATTTTACATATGCAAATTGAAGAACTTTTTTTTCTATATGAAACCTGTGTCAATGTGAATTTTTTTAAATAATTTTTTTAAATGTTTATTTATTTGAGAGAGAGAGAGAGAGAGAGAGAGAGAGAGAGACAGAGTACGAGTGAGGGAGGGACAGAGGGAGAGGGAGACACAGAATCTGAAGCAGTTTCCAGCCTCCAAGCCGTTGGCACAGAGCCTGACCCAGGGCTTGAACTCATGAACTGGGAGATCATGACCTGAGGTGAAGTCGGACGCTTAACTGACTGAGCCACCCAGATGTTCCAGTGTAACTTTTTGTCCAGTCTCTGGTGAATTTGTTTTCTGGTGTAGGGGGTGGAAGACTCTATAATGAATTAAATAATAATGGTTGGGAAAAAAGGAAACACTTTCTCCTATTTAGACATAACTCACATAGTTAGAAAAATTTTGGAAAATATGAAAAAATAGAGCATATAAAGCAGCTCCTTAACAGGTGATTTCTCTTAATTTTGGCATGAGGATTGGAAATACAGAGAAAGTGGAGCTGCATCCTTACCTGGGAGTGTGTTCTTAAGGAAGCTTTCTGAGGACCACAATATTCATATCAGAAACCATGTAGAACATCGAGGAGTCAAGAGGAAGATCATAATTCATAGGTACGTGTGGTTTATTCTAAAGAACCTTTAAGACAACCCCCAAAATAGGGTAAGGCTTGAATTCCAGGTATTTTGCTTTGTGAAGGACCATTGGTGTGGTCTGTATTTGCCTATCGGCTGGTGTGGCCAGGGTAAACATGGGTTATTTATTGAATTGAAACTTTTTAACCTAGGAAATCTGGGGTAATTATAATTGTTGGCATAATCAGTATAGTGGGCTGGGTTTCCTGGAAAGCCAACTCTGAATGGAGATTAGCATGTAAGAGGTTTATTTGAGAGTGCTCTTGGGGTCAATCATTGGAGAAGGGAAGGGGAAGGAAGAGAAGGAAGAAGGTGTGAGCAGAGGCAATGAAATGAAGCTTCAGCAGAGCAGATGTGATATGGGAGGTTTTGAAGCTGGGATAACCTTTTTGATTTGTCTTGAGTTGAGACTTGTAGGTTTCAAACAGTTATCAAATGAGTCTGTGCCTGAAAGAAAGAGTACATCAGCTTGGGTAAGGTGGCTCTTTTCAGCAAGGCAATTCCCATACTGAGTAATAAATCCTTCATTCCTAAAGGAGAATATGAATGCCACATTACAGTGTCTACCACCTTAGTGATGTAATTTTGGCTTTAAATTAATTGTTTGTTTAAAAAAGTGAAGGGTTGGAAGAAAATTCTGGGTTTAGTATGCAGTCAAGAGTAAAATCCTTCCCAACCTAATACTTGCTCTTACTATGGGCACGCTGTAGGGGAAATGGCTCCTTGAACACGAATTGAAAGAACTGTGCTTTATAAACCTATAACACAGGGAGTTCTGGTATTATTTTCCAAGGATTCTCTTACCTGAATGTGACACTAAGGGTAGGAATTTTTTTCCCCCTGTATGCAAGAGGGAAAACATGAAATGTTTCATAAGTGTTTCAGGTACTGTGTGTTTCTTTGTCATACCTTATGAGTTAGTTTTGAAAAGAATTTTAAAATTCCAAAGAATATTCTTGGACTTGTTTTTCACCTCAAGGATGATTCCAAGGTAAGAAGAAATATCTTATACCTCTACCCAGTCTCCCTACTTGTTCGCCCCACCTTAAACTGTGAGAACTCAAGGGAGGGAAAGGCAGAGGAAGGCTATAAGTAAGACCAAAAGTGTGGTGTTAGCAGGAGAAGGACAGGACAGTAAGGGCACTCTTCCAAGTAGATGATGGAAGTTGTTTGTCTTTGATCCTTTTTGGGCTGCCTTCTTGATGATACTTTTATCTTGATGACACCTTATGTATAGCTAAGATGTACACTAGTTTGTGGATACAGACCCCAGCAGTTAAAGCCTATGCCAGCAGGGCAGCCCATGTTCACTGAAGGCAGGGACTCAGCAGGTGGGTTCTGGGGCCAGACTGTCTCAGTTCGAATACCAGCATCACCTCCTGCTGACTGTGTGATTTTGGGCGAGGGGCTTAACCTCTCTGGTCCTTAGTTTTCTTGTCTATAAAATGGGGTTGATAATAATACCTCAAGGGTGTGTTGTTGAGAATTAAATGAATTAGCTCTGTAAAATCATTTTGAACATAATAAATACTTGAAAAATACTAGCTATTATGTGCCCTGTGGGGCCACCTTCCCTGTTGCCTGGGTTTCCTACCTTGACAGGTAACTTTAACATCCAACACAAAGCTCCTGTATACCCAAACCTTCCACTTAGAGTCAGATGTTCAGGGTCAGAATGTTTTTGGCCACTGCCTTCTCTGCCCATCATCTAAGCAAGTGTACAGAGGTGACCGTATATTCTTACTTCTTACATATATTCTAACACAAATAATTTCCCAGTTAACTAATCTTCACCCACAATTTTCTATCCTTATAAGGACTATTTCTATACCTAAACTACAGATGAGATCATTTCCATCTTTCCAAGTCTTATAATAAGATTAGAAGGTGGGATCTTTTTTCAAGTGTAGGTTTTCCCTTAAATATCTCCCTGCCTCATCTTGATTATCTTGGAAGATAAATTTTTAATGAAAAAAAAAAAAAAAGAAAGAAGGCAGAAATTAAAGGTGGGGACTCTCATACCAGACCACTTTTTTTCCTGATACTTCACTCTTAATGATCCCTCAAGCCCTTTTCTCTTTTCCAGTCTCTCTTCTCTTTCTTCCTATTCTCCTTCAAGGAGGAAAGAGCCAAGCTGGAGAGCAGCCTGTGAGACCATGAAGAATGGAATTCATTTTCATCAATGGAAACAGAGTAGAATGAAAGATTTTAAAAAGCAGACATGGGAGCTGGTGATTTTGACCTCCTTTGGCCTCAAACCTTGAAGCTGAGGAAATGTACAAAAATATACTTTAGTTTTCAGTGACAATTTTATACTTGTATTAACATTTGGTATTATTTAGAGATAGAATTATTCCTTTAATTAGACTGTAGGTTTTTCCTCTGTAAAATATGTACCAATTAATTAATTAATTAATTAATTATTGAGCAAGTATATTTGTACCAGGCACCACCCTAAGTGCTGGAGATACAGTTGTGAGTGAACAAAAATAGACACCAAAGCTCTTATGGAGCTTATGTTCTTGGGAGAGGAGATAGTGAGTAGGTCAACAAATAGAACTTTGTTGGGTGGTGATAAGAAGGAAAAACAAAACAGTGATAGATAAGTAAATACAAAAAGAAGAAAATAAATAAAAGAAAGAACAGAAAATAAAGTGGGATGAGGGGACAGGCAGTGACAGATGAATGTAGGTGTGTGCTATTTTGGACGGGGTGCTCTCCCCAGACCTTTCTGAAAGGGTTTTACTTGAGCTGGGACCTGAACAGCACAAGGGATGTGGCTCTGGGCAAAGTGCATGGCAAATGCTTGACACTAAGTCTTTAAATTTAGTGATAATGGAAACATTAGTTTGATTAAAAACAACATTACTAAACTGAAAGAGATAAGAGAAATACAAACAAAAGTTTCTCTTCTCATTGTCACCAGGTGAACTTTGGGAAGGAATACCTAGGATTTCCCCAGAAACCAGATTTTCCCTGTGTATATGTCAGTCACATCCATGGCTAGGTGGTTAACATTCACAGGCCACTTCTTAGAACATGTTGATGACCATTACAATCTGAGAAAGTTCCTCTTTTCTATATTCATTTCTTATTCTACCTTGTGAGAGAATAAAATGTAAAGCTGAATATGACTCATCATTCTCAATGTTCCTATGTTTGGGTATGGAGATTCGATACCTAAGGCTTTTGTATTTGTTTGAAAAAAAAAAGATACAGGTCTTTATTTCTTCATTTTTAAAAAATCTTTATTTATTTTTGAGAGAGACAGATAGAGACAGAGCATAAGACAGGGAGAGAGGGAGTCACAGAATCTGAAGTAGGCTCCAGGCTCTGAGCTGTCGGCATAGAGCCTGACACGGGGCTCAAACCCACAAACTGCAAGATCATGGCCTGAGCCAAAGTTGGGTGCTTAACCAAGTAAGTCACCCACGTGTCCCTCATTTTTTTTAAAACTGGGTGCTTAACCAACTAAGTCACCCACGTGCCCCTCATTTTTTTTTTAAACTTACCATTCCAAATTACAGAAACAAAAAGGAACCAAATTGGTGGCATTGGAACTAGTCATTCCAGTGACTTTTATGGAAGTTCTTGTTTTATCTGTGTATAGTCTGTTCCAGGGGGGTACATAGATCTAGGATTTGTTCATCCTTCAAACTTACCTCCCTCCCTCTGGTGGCCACATTAACATCCGAAAATCCCCATGCCTTTCCATCAAAATCTCCCACAGGAGATAGAGGCCTTGCTGAGTTAAATTTTTATGGTAAATTCTCTTTGTATGTTTATATCTCATTATGCCTTGAGTTTTTACTGTGTTGTTTTCAATCATCCTGAACACATGCAACATAAGGCTAAATATTTTTTTCTGCTGTGATATTCATGCATCTATGAAATAAAGAGTGCAACCATTTGGGAATGGATGGACCTTTTAGATTTGCAGTCCAGACTCCAGTTTTATCTTTGGAGCAGGCAGCATGCCCAGTTTATGTTGTACTTTGTTTCTAGGCTGTTTTGCCTTGGCTGAAGTAGTTTTCAGTGGGTGAAAAAGCTTGTGCTGTACCTTCTTGCATGGAATTTTGCTTTCAAGGCCTATAAGAGAGGGAAGAATCATCCTACCTTTCTACTCTATGGCCACCAGATGGGACCCATTCTAGTGATGGTCTGAGAGTGACAGGAGAAGAAACAGGTCTGAGAATCACAGAACAGAGGTGTTTGCTGCTGAAGGACAGGGTGGGCACGCTTTTATTATGCTCTGCCTTTTCTGATCTCTGCCCCAAGCTTCCACAACTTCCAACAAAGCTTTGCAAACCAATTTCATTTTTAAACATGTGTCCAGAGCAGGATCTCTGGTGGGTTTATAATAGTTCTAAAGATGTCTGCAGGATACAGAAGTGTGAAAAAGAAAACACAAGCGGTTGAAGCAGGTAAGAAAGCAAGAGAGAGTGAAGAAGCAAAGAGGATTATGAAACTCATCTCCTTTATATTCTCCAAATATATTTGAGGAGGATGATCCTTGAATAGGAGCAACACTAGTGATGATGGAGGCTGTGGTGGAGGTGGTGAAGGTGAAGACAGAGGTGATGGTGGAGGAAGTGGAGGATAGGGTGGTGGAGAAAGAGATGGAGGGGAAGGATGTGGTGGGGGAAGAGGAAGAAGTGGTACAAGGGGTTATGGAAGTGGGACAAGTAGTCAAGTTGGAGTTGGAGGGGATGGAATAGATAGTGGTAAAAACAGTGGGGTTGGAGGCCGTAGAGATGGTGGTGGAGGCAGCGACGATATGAGAGGTGGTAAAGGTTATGGTTGAGGTGTTGGAGGAGATGGAGATGGTAACGAAGGTGGTGCAGGTGGGGTGGTGGCAGGAGAGCTGGTGGAGAAGATGGTGGGGGATAACAGAGGCGGTGGAGGTAGTAACCAAGAAGGCGAAGGAAGCGTTTAGTGGAGTTTGTAGAGGAGGTGAGGACATTGGTGGAAATGGCGATGGAAGTGAATATTGTATTGGATATGATGGAGGATGCCGAAGGAGCGGTGCAGGAGCTTGTGGAGGTGGTGGAGGCAGTAGAACCGACTGGGTTATGTAAATATCCAATCCTAACAGAAGGCAGAGTGAAACACATGCACCGATGCATGGGACAACAAGCAGCCGTTGTCTTAAATGCTTTTTTAAAAAAGTTTATTTCTGAATGAGAGAGAGAGACAGAGAGACAGAGAGACAGGGAGACTGAGAATCCCAAGCAGGCTTTGGGCTATGCGCATAGAGCCCGATGCGGGCTTGAACTCATAAACCATGAGATCGTGACCTGAGTTGAAATCAAGAGTCGAACGCTTAACCGACTAAGTCACCCAGGCTCCCCAAGCAGCCATTTGTAATAATTTTTTTTTTATGTTTCTACAGAGGGCTCTCAGATATTTTCTTTATTAATTGCATAACTTTTTACCTTTGAGTCTAAAATTCTTATTTTCTTAAATGACTCAGACAGCAGTTGAACAACATTAATGACCATTAATTCTCTCCTGCCTTTCATGTGCTAGACTGGGTCAAGCATAGGCAATCAAAAGTCAAAAATACTTAGTTCCTGGGGTGCCTAGGTGGCTCAGTCAGTTAAGCGTCTGACTTCAGCTCAGGTCATGATCTCAAGATTTGTGAGTTTGAGCCCTGCATGGGGCTCGCTGCTGTGAGCACAGAGCCTGCTTCAGATCCTTTGTCCTCCTCTCGCTGCCCCTCCCCAGCTCGTTCTCTCTGTCTCTCTCAAAATAAATAAATAAACTTACAAAAATTAAAAAAAATACTTAGTTCACTGTTTTCATTGAGGAAATAGACCTATTAACAGACAATTATAACATAGTGAAATTAAATGAAATGATAGAGTTGTTAAATGTCTAGAGAGGAGTGATAGATAATCAAGGTGGGTAGTGTTGGGGCCAAGGGAAGCTTCTTGGAACAGGTAGCACCATAAGGATGAGAGAATTGGAGATGGGTTGGGTGAAGGGGAAGATGAGCATTAGTGGTGAAACTGACTCTCTAAATGACTTTCCTTCCTGTCTACCTGGGTATGTTAAGTTCCTTGCATTATCTTGGTGTTTAGAATCAGGTTTGAAAGTCTCCATGGATGCAAAAAGTAAATCATAAGTGGCATTGGGGTCTTCGGGTCCTTAGTCACGACATGTTCAGAAGTAGAGATATCAGTATGAATCTCAGAGCTGGTGCCATCAAATTCTTCAACCCCACCCATTCGCTGAGCTTAAGAAGTGAGTGGGAAGACAGAATTTGAATAGTTTTTCCTATCAGAGGAAGCAGGACAAACAGCACTTGGGCTGTGATGGGTGGGCGGGCAATCATGCAGTATGTGTGTAGAAGATGGGTGGCTTACTCAGAGAAGACCTGATATTCAAGAAAAAGTCAGCCAGAAATATGAGTCACTCATTAGCCTCTTTAAAAGGTGGAACATGCCAAGGCAGAGAATGGAAATAGACTCTTTTATTAGCTTGGATTATGATGTATCCTTAGATATAACATGTCTCTAGCAATGAAAAAAAAATTCTCCAAAAAAACAATGCACACATCTCCTTGACCCAGTTAAAATGTACAATATTTTAGAGAGCAAGCAGATAACACATGGTTTGGTCAAAGGAATGAGTCGATAAGAATGCATGAGATATATTTGAATAGAGAGTTTCAAAGGTTATTTTTAAATAGAGAACTTATTAAAGTCTATGAAATAGGCTTCAGAAAATTGAGTTCCTGGAGTGAATACTGCAAATGACTATTCAGAGACCATGAAGAGTGAGCTTTCAGACCTACCCCTCAGCCACAAGTTACCTGGCAAAGGAGGAGGAGCGAGGAAGAGGTCAGTGCATCTTCGTGCCATGGTGCCTCCACAGTAAACCAAAAGAATGCACCAAGGAAGCTGAATAGTGGCTTGGTGCTGTTTATGCAGAATTTCCAAATCAGAGAAGGCAGATCCCTTATCCAAAACTTGGTGCGTTGGCCCACCTACCCTGGAAAGCAGGCTATGGATTGCCCCAGATAAAATACTAGATGCTGACCTCTGAACCACTTATTTAAATTCATTTCTGGCTTATTCTTTCCAAATAGCAATTGAGTTTGACTATTGTGTTCAGCCATCTGCAGCCCATGTTTATAATTGTTCATGCTATCATTGTCTCTGAGATTTTCCTAGTTAATATTATTAAGGGTGGATATATGATTTCCTGGGTGGTTCAACTCACTCTTCTGGTCTGTTTTGATAAGAAAGTGCCTACCTGCTGCACCAAGGGGCTTTCACTGGCATTTTAAATTTTTGCTTGTGAGGAAATAATATAGGAGACAGAATCACTCTACTGGTTGCCTTTCGGATATAGAATTCTGTTTAATTTGCAAAAACTATTTATAAATTCTAACTATTAACTCAGCCTTTCTTGCTGGCCTCACAAAAGCAGCTCTTAGGAAATAAAGCATTTGGGACCCAATGGGAAAGATTCCAAGCTTGTTCTGCCGAATCTCCTGAGTTATCCTGAGTGCCACCTGAGATTTTGGGATTTTTCTATTAAGAAGGGGAGGGAGAGATTGGCCCCATTTGGAACATAGATGATAGGGAGTAAATAGACTTGTCTGTTTTTCAAAGATAATTGCGGGTTATGAAACAAAGCTAAGTAGGCAGCAAAATCCTACGCAGATTACAAAAGACATTTTACATCTCTGCGTTAGCACACGTAATTTTAGGCCCCGGAGCAATGTCTGGTGGACCAGTTGAACGTGCTAGGGCAATTGTTTAATCAATCCAAGGGAAGGTTGGAATTAGATCATGGATTATAGATTCCTAGAACTGGAAAGGACTTTAGAGATTTTCTAAGCAACCCCTTTTGCTTACTACTGAGGAAACGAGCTCAGAGAACCTTGGCTATTTTAAGTGATGATCAGAATAGCTAAAGCTTAGATTTCCTGATCCCTAGCACTGTGCTTTGACATGAGGTCAATTGGACCTCAATTAATGGACTGCTGCCTTCATTGTGGATGTTCCCCAGAACATATGTCATGGTAGCAGGTGACCCCTCACAGCTACTCCTGCTATTCGGTGATCACAAAACATCTTGCTCTCATTTGTTTTGGCTGCACCTCGCTAGGAGGGCAACATGCTCTGTATGGAGGGATCCACAAAGCCTTGCTCTGCCATTTGTGTGAGGGACGGTCACGGGGAACTTTGAGATCTGGTTCCCCGGCTGCTGGTTTCCACCAAAAACTCTCTTTTCCTGGGATTCTTTCTCACACTAAGGGGAAAAGTAGCCAGCTCTAGGATTTCTGCTTTGCTGAAACATTAAGACTTGCAGAAGTCTTGATCAAGTTAGTCAAACTCTCTGAGCTTTTGTTTCTTATTTGTAAAATAAAAATAATAATTCACGGGGTTTGTGCCACATGTAGTCCTGAGTGCAAGGGAGGCATTTAATAAATGTTTGTTCTCAGGGTGCTTGGTGGTTCAGTTGGTTAAGGGTCTGACTTTGGCTCACGTCATGATCTCATAGCTCATGGGTTTGAGCTCCGCGTCGGGCTCTGTGCTGACAGCTCAGAGCCTGGAGCCTGCTTCAGATTCTATCTCCCTCTCTCTCTGCCCCTCCCCTGCTCATGCTCTGTCTCTGTCTCTCAAAATAAAATAAACATTAAAAAATATCCTGAAAAAAATGTTTGTTCTCTCTCTTGCTTGTATAATAAAATTTCTGAATATGCTGGTTTATGATTAGTTCAGGGAAAATTATCCTAACTGCTTTTTTTGTTTACAATGATAACACATATTCATTGTAGAAAATCAACAATGTTGAAAATTATGAGGTTCCCTGAACGCCTACCATCCAGATATAACTATTTTGCATACTTTTACAACACTGTTCCAGTCATCTTTCTATTCATCTATGTATATATTTGTATTTATAATTTTACCTAAAATGAAATCACAGTACAAACACCCTTTTGCAATCTACTCAGCAAGAGGTCAGTTCAAAGAAGATGCTGGTAGATATTTTCTGCCAGATCTGGGGTCATTTTTAGTCCCAAATGTAGGACACAGTGGATGACACAATCTCATCTCACAGATTAAAACTTTACTATGACCTGATTTGTATTCCTCTCCCCAGGAAAGAGAGAGAGAAATGCCACTGAGTGTATACAATGTCATTTCTGGCATTTGCAAAAATAATGTGCCAACCAAGGAAGTCTGCTTTTATTTATCTTAATAGAAGGTGGGGTAAATAAATGGTGTCTACTCCTAGTCTCCTTGCAGTCCCTTGATCTCCTCAGTTTGACCCTTCCCCTGTCTTCCACAGGACTCATCCACAGGAGGGCACAGACTGTTGTGTGCTTTAGCCCATTGGGTCTTGCTGACCTGGAGCTAAGGGCAACCGTTGTTTTTGTTTAGACCAATCCCCTTGATGGCCCAGTGGCTTCCCCTGTGAGACAGAGTGACATTAGCCATGCTCTATCCTTTACCTGCCTCTCAGCTTTATCTGTGTTCTCCGTTTCTTTGGGCCCGTGCTTGTGGTTACCTGCATGGTAATTTAGCACCAAACATTAAGAAGGCATGCAGACCAATTCTGCCATGAGTTTATAACCTAATATTGTGATGTGTCCATTCACATCAGTACTCATTAGTAGAAAATGCAACTAATTGAAAGTCTTTGGGTTTTGGGAGAATTGGATCCTACTGAGGAGATGAAAACCTTCAGTATTATAACCTTATATAGGAATATCATACCGACACGGAAAGGTTCTTACTCACGAAGGGAGGATATTAATCTTCATGTGGTCCCAGCCCGCCAATATCATAAGCAGGGCCTTTTTTACACTTGGAGATCTCGTGACTAGAGTTAGTAATTTCAAAGTAACATTTCCAGGCTGTTTTGTGTTTTTCCGTAATTGGGCTGAACTCTCTCCCAGAATCTGAGTTCAGAGCTTCTTTTCTTATCTCCTGTCTGCTCACCACAGGAATCTGCACAGATTAATTAGTGCCAGATGTATTGAGGTGGTTTTGTTAGGTAGCTTTCTTCTAGGAAGAGGTGGGCTGAGTACACCCACTCATTTCCCACCATCTCCAGAAAGAGCAGTTTATAACTATGACTCTGATGCAGGGCTTCTATGACCTAAAGATGAAAGGCTCATCACCAATCTTATCTGCTCATCAAAAACCAGACAGCAGGGGTGATATGCAGTCGAGGCTCACTGGCACCTCTAATGCCTGTCCTGAGAGGGTTCTGCCAGGGTCTGCTGTGGAGATGAAGGCACTTTGGAGCCACATGGGTGGTTCTAGAACTTCTGACCTTCTTGTGCCAAGTTTCTATCATAACTTAAGATTATTTGGATGTGTTCTCATTAGGAGTAATAGTAAATTTGAAGGAAATATAATATCCTTAAGTTAGAATTTTAGAGTTTTACTTTTTCAAGCTTGTCCAACAGAAAGCTTCTAATCTATGTTGTCTCTGACATCTAAAGAGGGTGTGTGTGTGTGTGTGTGTGTGTGTGTGTGTGTGTGTGTGTGTGTGTGTTTATTCATTGATTACTTTATGCTTTATCCCTATAGATTGAGAATTACTGCATAAGATGATAAGATGCTCTGGGGAGCCAAAAGGGAAGTAGAAGGCATAGATCTTTGCCTTGGAAATTCTGCAGGAAAATGAAATGGGCTACCCATATATTTGTATTCATGTGTGCTCATAAATGGACAACCTAGAACTTCTATTTCTAAATTCTGAAGGAAATCCATGACTAACATGTCTTGTCTATGACTGAAAGATTGGTGCTACTTTGTAATTGAATGTACTCATCTGTGAGGAAGCTGAATTTGACTCGGACATGTCTAAATTTCTGTTGTGCTCCTTTACCCTTGGTTAGCAGTGAGGCTAACAAGTTACCCAGGGGTCAAGAGAGGAGAGCTAGCTTGTCCCAGAAAATGTAGACAGAAGTTACTTTGTGTGCTAGATATTTTCCATTTTTTCTCCAGGTCTACTCTCCATCCTTCTACACCCACTGATTACGTTGGTGGCTCCCTTGACCTCTGTCTTCCAGTGGGTTTGACAGTAGGAGGCATCTATGGTATACTGGAAGGCAGGAAAGGAATAAGGTCAGGGTATTTATTCTCTTGATTCCCTTCCTGCTAGGTTGCTGTGGATTGGCTGTGTCCATCTACCTATGACACAGCTCCTGTCAGAAAGTTCTTCCTCTCGGGGCGCCTGGGTGGCGTAGTCGGTTAAGCGTCCGACTTCAGCCAGGTCACGATCTCGCGGTCCGTGAGTTCGAGCCCCGCATCAGGCTCTGGGCTGATGGCTCGGAGCCTGGAGCCTGTTTCCGATTCTGTGTCTCCCTCTCTCTCTGCCCCTCCCCTGTTCATGCTCTGTCTCTCTCTGTCCCAAAAATAAAAAACGTTGAAAAAAAAAAAATTAAAAAAAAAAAAGAAAGTTCTTCCTCTCTACAGACTAAGGTGGATGCTTCCTCCTCTTGCCCTTTCAGCTACAGGGAAGTAACAGCTCCCTGCTGTTGCTAAACCTAAGGCTGGTTTCCTTACATTCTGCCCCTCTTTGTAAATAATCCATTTATTAGACTTTCCTGTGTTACCATGTTTGATGTGCCATCTTTTTCTTCATGGATCCAGACCTATAACACTTGATAAACATTTAATCCCTCAATGACAAAGAACAGAAGCTCATACACACTAGCTCAAGTACAAAGTGAATTTACTGAAAGGACACAGGGGAGGTAAAGGACAAATACCAAATCATCTGGAAAATCAGTTTCCAAAACCATTTCTTCAGTCTGGTGGGACTATGTCTAAATCCGTTTTCTTCTGCTGCTTTCTACATATTGACATTGTCTTTCTGTCTTATGGATTTTTTCCCCCACTTTGGCCATGGTATAAACTCTGGCATTGACCCTCTTTAACCTTTCAGTTCAGGGAATCCTCACCATTTAACTGTTTCTCAGTGTCCTATTTCCAGGGTCCTGCAAGAGAAATTCAGAGTGGCCCAGTTTGAGTTAGGTCCATTTATGGTCCATTCACGTGTGTTGGAGAATAGGGGCACACAGGACTGCTCTTTTCCAGGGATGTGAACTTTCTTTCCTCCCAGAAAGGTGTGTGGTTGGGGCAATTGCAAGCATCTCTACATAGTACAGTGAGTCAGTCTTGTGAAGAATATCTGATTCAAACCCCAGGTAAGAGTGTTGGTTAATTACGTCCTTAAGTCATTTGGAAAGGCAGCTTATCTGCTTCATTCTTTAAAAATTTCAGTGGAGGTGTAGCAGGATTCTCTCACAGAGAGTCATGACACCGAGGCTTTTCTTTCCAGGAAGCAACTTTATTTGTTCCAGCACTGTTCAGTTGGGTTCGTACTCGAAGAACTGAGCCCTGAACACCACGTGACATAGTTTTTTATACATTTTCTATTTCTTTGTCTCTCATATATGGTAACACACAAATATGCAGTCTGATTAAGTGGTCTCATGTTACAAGGTCATGAGGGGTGTTGTCACTCAAGCCAGATTGCCTTGAGTTTTTGTTTTTTGTTTTCCCTTAGAGAAGGGACCCTACCACAGAGAGTTGCTTGGATGGCTCAGACTGTTGATTGTCTGACTCTTTATTTTGGCTCAAGTCATGATCTCATAGTGGTGAGATGGAGTCCTGCCTTTGACTCTACACTGGGGCTTAAGATTCTTTCTCTCCCCCTCCTCTGCTTATGTGCTTTCTCTCTGTCTCTCTAAAATTAAAAAAAAAATTTTTTTCCAGTGGAAAGAAATTCAGTAATTCCATAAACCTTGGAGGAGAACTCTTTTGATGATTGTTTTTCTGTATCTAACCTGCTGTGGACTTTGCTCATTTATTTATTTCTTCTTTCCTGCCTTTAATGGTAACCAACCCACTGTTCAGTGTGACACTAACAGACTCCTTCTTGGTAATTATGATTGAAAGTGATTAATGAGATACAGAAATAATGCTGATCTTTCTTTAGGATCAACATTATATCCTTGCCACTGCCATTGCCATGACCCAGGATGGCCAGGAGACTTGTCGTGTACCTCAAGGATGCCTGGACCAAGGAGCCGGTGTGGGTCTCACCCTTCACCATTGGGGGCCTTGCTATAATTCTGCCCGCTGTCAGCCCCTTCACCAAATATGCCACCATGATCAACCAAGCTATGCCCTACAACTATCCAGCGCCCCTCTGAGATGATGGGAATAGGTCCAACATGGCCAGCTAACCCCTAGGACCTCCAGGGCTCAGTGTTGGAGTGGCTGAATTGAGAGCACCTCTGGAGACATGGAGGACATTTCCTCCCCTGTGGCCAGTAAAATGTGAAAAGTGACCCCAGGAGGAAAAAGGATAAACATATCATATTTGGGGGTAAGCCTGTATTACTATCAGCTTTTCAGTCCCCACTTAGATATGAGCAGAAAACCAAAGATGACAAAACATCTGAGGAAGGCCCCTAACATATGAGAGAGAGGTTCAAACAGAAACAAAGCAACTTGGAAGAAACAGAGACTGAACAGGAGAAGAAAATTAAAAAAATTAAGGCCTATTATTAATGTGGGGAGATGAGAGAAGATATGGCCCACATGAAATAGGAAAAGAATACTATTTACCCATGAAATAAGAAAGAATACTATTTAAAAAGGAATATTTAGTGGATAAAAAAAATAGACTCTTAGAATTTAAAAATATAGCAAAAATAAAAAACTCACTAGAAAGATTGAAGAAAAGGTTGAGTAAATCTCCCTGAAATAAAGCAAAAATAGAAGGAGATGAAAAATAGAGGATGAGATATTAATAAAAATAATTTTTAAGGACAGTTTGAGAAGTCCAACATCTGAATAACAAAAGTTCCTGAAGAAGGAAACAGAGAAGAAAGAGAGGAGAAATTCGTCAACCAAATGATTCAAGAAAAATTGCTCGGGAAGAGTATAATCTTCCAGACTGAAAGCATTCATTAAGAACCCTCAAAATGGATAAAAATGGACTCACACTGAGGTCTCCTTATTATGAGATTTCAGAATATTGAGGACAAAGAAAATCCTACAAGCTTTTAGAAAGATAAAAAGTAGGTCATGTAAGGTATTGGGATCAGTGACTTTAGACTTCTCAAAAGCAAAATTAGGATGTAGAAAACATAGCAATATGCTTTCAAATTATTGCCAACCTAGGATTTGATACCTATTCAAAGTATCAGTCAGATGTGTGTGTGTGTGTGTGTGTGTGTGTGTGTGTGTGTGTGTGTCGGGGGGAACCTCCAGACATACTAATTCTCAAAACTATTTCCTTCCCACAGACCTTTTTAAAGGAAGTGACTGGTAGATATGTTCCATGAAAATAAAGGTGTAAGCTAAAAAAGAGCTACATAGGAGACACAGGAAGCTGGGAGCAAAAGGAATTCCCAGAAGGACAGTGAAGGGAGACACCAGGAAGACAGTGAGTGTACCAGGCATAGAGGTATGGAACAGATCAGAAAGCTCCAGACACACTTCTTCAGGAAAATGAAATTAATAGACTCTCCTGTGTGTTGAAAGTCTTGAGAAGGGATTTAGACAACTGTCAAAGATAGGTATTAAATTAGTGATAAGTATATAGAAAATGAAGTAAATGAAGACAATAAGCTAATTATTAATTACAGGGAAAATAAAAAGCTGCACAGAAGAGGAAAAAGAATTATAGCTATTACATGTGAATAGTATTAATATAGTAATAATTCTATAAACTCCAAATATTGGTCTATCTAAAATTACAAAATTATAATTACATTGGGAAGATGAAATATGAGAAAGTGCATGAGTACAGTGAGAGGGAGAAAAGGAAAAGAATAAAATCTTAAAATTTTAGAGTTTGGGGTGAATACATAACATGTAAGCCTTCACAAAACAACCAACCAAGCAGTGGATTGCAAAACTGTTATTTAAAGACTTAGGGACCAATTTGATTTAATTGGTGAAAAGATGTGAAAGTAATTACTTCATGAAAGGGGGATATGGGGCTGAGGGAGATAAGAAAATAAACCTTGTAGGATTATTTGACAATTAACTGTAAACATGCATGTTTATCTGATTAAGAAATTATTTTAAAAAACAATAAAAAGAAAATTAACTAAATAATTAAAAATATGCACACACCTCAGGCAGCCATTGCTAAACAATTGGAATTGGCCAACAAAGCAAAGACATCCTTGTTTGGGCAACATGAAAACTATGAGGAAAATCATGTTTCTGAGTATTACTAGGGCATTGCTTATTTTGAAAAAACGTGGTGTAGAGTTGGACTAATTATCAATGAATGCCTGTCATAGCAAGGTGTGTGGGATACAAGCTTCAGCATAGTTTGATCTTTTCAGTGTGCATGGCAAGGTGACAGGCCAGGTCAAATGGCAAGGGACTGTCATTCCAGCGAAGAAGGAGCAGGCTTCAGGTCTAGACAGGTGAGAGGTCAGTTTCAGGGTTATCAGCTAAGGCAGGTACTAGAGATGTAGGGCAGGTAGAATCCAAAGGCTGGTTGGTCAGACAAGAAAAGAGGTACCAGAGGGCAGATCTCAACTCTGCTCCTAAGGGGAGGGGATTTGGGCCTTGTAGACTATTTCAGATTGCTTGCTATGCATAGGTGTTGTTTGGAGCCCAAAGTGGGTAGAAGGCTAGAGATCCCCTACTCTGTTTGCTCTCTATCCTTCCTCTCTTTAACCCTTACAGTGTTACGGAAACTGGTCTGGATCATCTGGCAGAAGAACCAAGTAGCACTCGGAGATCTTGGAAGGCAGGAGGTTTATTTTACACCTGTGGGCTCAGAGGAGATCATTCTCCAGAGGTCTGAGCCCAGAGCATCAACAGAGGAGACAATTTATAGTCTGTTACTTCCACATTCCTCATTTGTGGTAATTTGGTGCCAGGGGCAAGCAGGGTGGGAAGAAGAACCGAGAAGGGGAGTCTTCAGGCAGGGACTAGAATTCCCCTATCAGTCCTGTTGGCCATCTTATAACAGATTTTTCCCTATCAATAGCTGTATTCCTTTGCTTGTATCTGTATGCTTCATCTTTAGCTGTATGCTTAGCCTTGCTCCAGAACCTGGGCCCACGCCTCCCTTAACAGCTCCCTAACTTTGCATAATCATCTGCTCACCCTCTGATGTTGGCAGCACAACTGGATTCTTTTTTTTTTTTTTTTTTTAAATTTTTTTTAAAGTAGGCTTCATGCCCATGGTGGAGCCCACCTCAGGGCTTGAACTCATGACCCTGAGACCAAGACCTGAGCTGAGATCAAGAGTCAGATGCTTGACAGACTGAGCCACCCAAGCACTGTCTGGATTCTTTTACCTTGATTTCCAATAACTGGATGCCTTGCCCTGAGCTCCAGTCTCCCCCGACTGTTTGGAAGCTTGATCTCCTAAATGCCAACCACCTAGTAAATGTCCACACCACTTAGAGTTACTTTGTTCTTAGCTGTGCCATGGAACCAGGCTGGATCTCTGGCATAAAAACCAAGCGGCACTTGGAGATCTTGGTGGATCGAAGTTTTATTTTACACTGGTGGGTTCAGAGGAGATCCTTCTCCAGAGATCTGAGTCCTGAGCACAAGCATGGGGGATTATTTATCACCTGTCACTTCCACATTCTGCATTAGTAGTAATTTGGCACCCACAACAAGCAGAGCAGGAAGAAGAACCCGGAAGAGGAGTCTCTAAGCTAGGAACTAGAGCTTATGTTAGTACTGTTGGCCATCTTATGGTGCATAACTTTACTTATTTTCCCAACATCTGGGCAGAAAATCTGTACCACAGACTTACTTTTACTTCTGTATGTTATTTGTACTTCATCTTCTTTTTCTTGGTGTGGATGAACCTTTTGTAGCCAGATCTTTGTAGATCCACCTTTTAGTCTGATCAGGCACAAGTCTTGGCCTTATTCCCATGCTAGGAATTTACTGGGCATTTACAGCCAACCTATTTGGAATCCTCCAGACACTACTTTGCATGGTTTGCATGGATTACTTCAACTCCCTGAGGTTCTAGCTAGGATGACCAACTAGAGGAAGGAACTGTATTTTAATGACATGAGGGGCCTTGTCCATGGTCAAACTATGAGGGCTGGGCAGGAATTCAAACACAGGTCATCTGGTTCCAGCTTTGGGCTGTGATCGCAAGCCTCATTACCTCCCATAGTTTTTGAGCTTTCAGATCTACTTACATTCCCAGGCCTGGCCTTATCTGACTCACCTTACCCTGCTTCCAAACCCTGGGTCTGGTAGCTGGTGAATCCCGCTTCTCTGCCTGAGGTAGAGGCAGACGTGCTGGGTTGTCTTCACAGGATTTGCTTCACAAAGTTCCTAGGTGATTCTATTAGTCCATAGGATGGTCTAATGCCCCAGCAAAATTCCCTAGGTTCTCAAAATGTGGTGCCCAGACCAGTGGTGTCAGCATCACCTGGGAACTGGTTAGAAATGCAAAATTAGAAACTCTGGGGGTGGAGCCCATCAATCTGAGTTTTAACACAGCCTTCAGATGATTTTGGTGTACACTAACATTTGAGAACACTGCCCTGGGGTCATGGTTAGAGGGAGTCAGGTAGGGTCAAGTCTTTGCCTGGGCCATTGTTGAATGTGCTTAAATCAGACGTGTTCAGGAAAAAGAGGGGCGGGAAGATGTGTTTCTATCTTGGGTTGCCATGCCACCCAACTAGTGGGTTCCTTACCACCCATATCAGGAAACAGGAAACAGGGAGTAAGAAACGGGAGAGGGGAAAGTGTGAGAAATCACTTTGTTCAACACCTGACCATGGAGGATTGAAAAAACTGTTTAGGATGCCTGTATTGAAGAAGTTGGAACAAAAAAAGAATCACATGAGAGAGGCTGCAGGTCAAGACAGATAGGAAAGAATCTGATGTCAATGTTCTTGAAAGCTGAAGAAGGCTAGATTCACACACTGATAGTTTGGTATCAAGTGAGCCAGGTCTCTGTTTGTCACAACTTACCTTATCTCCCCTGTGGCTGCTTGACATGCCCTTATGATAAAATAGTGGCAATCACAGCACGTTTCAGAAGGTGTATGTCTGTACCTAGATTGAGGCTGAAAGCTGTTACTTGCCTTATTCTTACAATATGAGGCAGTTGTTAAATTCAATATATATATATATATATATATATATATATATATATATATATATTTACATAGTTCAATGATTAAAAGGAAAACCATTCACCCACTCACCCATCTTCTTGGCATTTAGCCTCAATCAGTTGCTACTGATTGCTAGTTTTTATCTTGTCTACATGTTTTGGGATGTTTGGCACCTGCTCCACATCTGGGAGAACATACCTGCCGAAGTCCTGGCCCCAAATAAAGTCAAGGCTTTTCCAAGCTTTTGAACAGCAAGCTTGCTGATACTGCCTAAGTGCCTTTCTGAGCAGGGATTCCATGATTGATGATGGGAGAGAGTAAATAAATTTCAGTAAGTACACACAAGAGTGGATCAGGACAGTAAGTGCTTACTATGTACAATCAATGGGCATTATTTTAAAGGAGATTAAAATTTCCTGGACTTAATCCTCCTGCTAGCACTGCACTGGTGGCAGAGGATGAGTTATTGTTTTCTCCAGGGAGGTAGTGAGAAGAGCATCTGTGCCTTTGGAGTAAACTCATGTAGTAAAATAAGCAGTTTAGAAATCTCTTCAGTTTGGAACTCAATTCTCTGATAAAATACGTGTTTGTAGTATCCTAAGTGGAAGAAGATGATTATGGACAGCAAATGGCTGCAGATTGGAAGGGATGCAACTTTATCTCTTCCTGCATCATTCTTGGGCCTTGTCACGCTTCTGTATTCTACAATGTATATGGTAGAAGCAGATGTTGGGTGGAGGTTGGCATAGGACTTTGAATGGGCCCATTACTCTAGAGTGTAGTTTGCTCTCCAACGGTGAGCAGTACTGATGCAATGTGGTGTCTTGGCTGAAACATGAAACCTAACTTTTTCCCAAACTTGATGATTTATTTTCAGAAGCTGGGAAGATTGTCACTTAAAATGTAAAACAGTGTCTGTCTCCTAAGAGGCAAAAGCTTAAATCTGGATTTGGGACTTTTGTTCTGTAAAAAAATCTTAAGTATCTACCCATTTTGGGGGGTAAACTGTGAACTCAAGATTTTCCTGACAGTAAATATTGAAATATTATTAATGTAAATTATGTGTATATTTTAGCAAAGTAAAGATGTCTAGACCTCTTTACTTTTTTGTTGGGAAAAATTGTCTCTACTTGGATTTAAACTGCCCTATGTCTTGGTGTACCTAGCTGGTTCAGTTAGTAGAGTGTGTGACTCTTGATCTCGGGGTCATGAATTTGAGCCCCACATTGGGAGTAGAGATTACTTAAAAATAAAATCTTAAAAAAAAAAAAACCAAAACTGCCCAATGCCTTATATCAGGGGTTGGCCAACTATGGCATATGGTGTAAATCTGGCCTGCTGCCTGTCTTATAAATAAAGTTTTATTGGAAGAGTCATGCTCTTTAATTTGCATATTGTCTACAGCTGCCTTCCTACTATAAGAATAGGTAGTTGTGACAGAGACTGTATGGTCTCAAAACTAAAATATTTAGGGGCGCCTGGGAGGCCCAGTCAGTTCAGCCTCTGACTTCGGCTCAGGTCATGATCTCATGGTTTGTGAGTTTGAACCCCACGTCGGACTCTGTGCTGACAGCTCGGAGCCTGGATTCTCGGAGCCTCCTTCTCTCTCTACCCCTCCCCTACTCGTGCTCTGTCTCTCAAAAGTAAATAAATGTAAAAAAAAAAAAAGCTAAAATATTTACCATCTAACCTTTTACTGGAAAAAGTTTGCCATCATGTACCTTCTATTAATGCTTGTTCTTATATGTATGCTCTTACTTAAACAGTTGCTCACATTGAAACTAGAGTCACAAAATGACAGAAAGATGTGTAGGCCTGAACGTCATGTTGTGCTTGTGAACAGACTTTGAAAATGACCTGAGTTTGGCTTGGCATAAGTCATACTGATGGGTTTGGGGGTGATGGTGGGGGGCTTTGGAGCCAATGGCCAAGAAAGAATTCTTGACGATGTCTTTTGTGCAAAAAGGTGATTATATTAAAGCAAGGGGACAGGACCCTCAGGCAGGAAGAGTTGCACTGTAAGTGTGGGAGGTGACTGGTTTATAGAGTTGGGGAGATAAAGTCAAGAGGGAGTTCCTAAAGGGTTTATCATATGCTAAAGACTCACAGATTACTGGAGGACTAGCTATTGTCAAGCTATTGTTTTTACTGCTTTCAAAGCATTAACATTAAGACAGTAGGGGGTTCCTGGACTTTAGGCTATTGACGGGATTGCCTTTTTCTTGTAAACTGGTGAAGACTCTGACCAGATTAAGCATTTTTTTGTCCTTTCCCATTTTTTGGGGTAGCTGGGAGTGTCCAAGGAATATCATACATGTCCCACCTGGGGCGGTGTGTGTGTGTGAGCGTGCACGTACTTTGCCTTCAGCCTGCCTTGCGCTCCCTCGTCAATACTGGCTGTGCTTTTGACGTCCTGCACGTGATGTTATGCCAGGCTGAATAACCCTGACTTTACTAATATTAAACGATTATTTCCTGATGTGATTGTGTTATGAGGGCCACAGGACCCAGACTTCACTCCATGCCATGTAGATGGGTACAGGTGAGATTTCCCTAGAAGGAAGTGGATTTTCTCTCAGTCAACCATGGGAAGAAGGCAATTCTGGGATAGGAAAAGAAGATTCAATAAGCACACTTTAGACTAAGGTGAACAGGAAACTTCCTCAGCTATTTCATTTCACTGTGGAGGTTGGTTGTGAGCCCTGTGGAGAGCAGGAAAGCCCAAGAACAGTTCTTTTGTGGGAAGGTGATCTTGTCATTGCTTCTTTTTGAGCATTCCTGAGCAGCATCCAGGGATCTCTCAGAAATATGTGAGTGACACTAGGGGTTGGGAAGGAGGAGGCTGATGTCTGGCAATATACAGATGGGGACTCAAACCATCGACTCAGAGCTTTTGATGGTCTATCTTATAGCCAACACCTTCCATGATTGGCTCAGGTATTGTGTGACCACCTTCAGGGGAGGCTCGGTCCCTCCTCAGCCCCAGGGCGAGGGGTGGATTTCGGTTAGTCTGAGTCCATCAAAGTAATTCCACCCCTCTTGCTGATGAAACAAAATGGCATGGGATACAGTTTTGGCCAACAAGGAACAAAGGAAAGTTTCTGGATCACCGGTGGGAAAGCTTTCCTTGTTGTTAAATATGCAAAGCACAAGGTGCAGAGATTCTTTCCCTGCTTTGGATGTAGCTGTGAGGATGTGATGTAGACATAGCCCATTTTGCAACTGTGAGAGGGAGTTGTCACCCTACTAAGGGTGACGGAGCAGAATATGGAAAGAACTTGAATCCTTGACAGCATCACAGAGCTACTGAATCACACAGATCTAGAACAGATGTAGAACTTCATGAGCTGTGAGAAAATAAAATCACCTTATTGCCTAAGCCACTTTCATTGGGTCTTCTAATGCTTGTAGCCAACAGAATACTCTTAAGTATTTAATATGACCTCTTTAGGGGTGCCCGGGTGGCTCAGTAGGTTAAGCATCTGACTCTTGGTTTTGGCTCAGGTCATGATCTCTTGGTTTGTGAGTGTGAGCCACACATTCGGCTCCATGCTGACAGTGTGGAGCGTGCTTGGTATTCTCTCTCTCCCTCTCTCTCTGCCCCTTCCCCTCTAACTCTCTGTCTCTCTCTCAAAAATAAATAAATAAATTTTAAAAAATATGACCCCTTTATAAGTTGGTGAGACTTAGAAATAGTAACCATATTCTTAAAGTACATTCATGCAAAGATAACTGTAGTTGTAATCACCAAGTGAGTAATTAATCACACTCAATTAAAATGGAGACATTTAAGGAGTATGAAAAATGGAATATGTATCACAAATCTTTTTTTAGTTGGTAAGAAATTCAGAAAATTATAGTCTTAAGTTGCATAATAACAATAAACAATGGAAAGATCCGGAAAATTATTTGGGCAACTTGATCAAGTCAGTATCTCATTTTGAAAACATTTTAAGTTATATATATTCTTACTGTAAATGTTTCAAACAATATAAAAGCATCTAAAGTCACAAGTGATCACTGTTTAGTTTGGGGTCTACCAAGCAGAAGAACTAAGATGCCAGCCAAGGAACCAGCAGCAAAGACTGGTGGGTTGCTAGGAACCAGACAGAAGTGCAGTTGTAAAGCTCCAGGAGCCAGAGTTCTAGAAGGGCCCCTGATGATACTGGCCTCCTGAAATTCATGCTTTTGTGTATTTCCCTCCCACATGGAATAGGGCAGACCTGTGTGAACCAACAAGATACCGTGGAAATGATGTGTGTGACTTCTGAGACTAGGTCATAGAGGATATTATGACTTTTCTGCTCTGCTCTTTTCTTTTTTTTATAGTTTATTTTATTTCTTTTGAGAGAGAGAGAGCGAGCAAGAGAGAGCAGGGTAGAGAAGAGAGGGAGAGAGAGAATCCCAAGCAGGTTCCACAGTATCAGTGCAGAACCTGATCTGGGCCTAGATCTCACGAACTGTCAGATCATGACCCAAGCCACCCAGGCGCCCCCTGCTGTGCTCTTTCTTGATCACTTACTCAGCTGCCATGTTGTGAGGACACTCAAAAACACTGATATAGAGGTCTAAGTGGCAAAGAACCTAGGCCTCTAGCCAACAGCTATTGAATGAGCCCTCCTGGAAGCAGATTTGTCAGCCCTAGTCAAGCCTCAGCCAGCATCTTGACTGTAACCTCAGGACAGGTTGTGAGCCAGAACCACCCAGTTGTCCCTGGATTCCTGACCCTCAAAAATTATATGTAGTAATAAGTGCTTGTTGTTTGTGGCAGGTAAATCTTGGGGTAATCTGTTGCACTGCTGTGGATAACAAAGACAAAAGCCTATGCATCCTGGGTCCCACCCCACATGCCACAGGAGGCCTTGATAGCTAGTCCAGCACATTAGCCGGTGAGGGTAGGATTCCTGCTTAAGTGCTCGCTTACAGTCAATTTACGGTATGGTCACCCCTCAGCCTAAAGGTCCTCACAGAGTGTACTTCTGGGGAGGGATGGGGCAGTCTGAGATTGGTGTGTGTGTTTATGTGTGCAGATACCTACATGTGTAGTGTGTGTAGGTAGGTATGTGAATTGGTATTGTTCCCTTTTGCCCTCCCTCAGGGGGCCTCTTTGCTGTGCCCTCTGCACACCCGGGTGACTGTGAACCCTACTTTAGTTTTGATACCTCTTCAGTTTTTGATCCCTTCTTCTGGTTGATTCCCAGAGATATTCCTCTTTGTAGATTTTACCAAGATTTGTTCTGACTCTTAAATAGTGTTTGGAGAACTGGAAAATTGTTTTTGTGCTGAGCCTTCTGCATTGTGTGTGTTGAAAACACACTCCTGAGCAGGTAGCAAGTGAGACCTGCCTGGGAAATGGGCTCCACGTGTGGAGCAAAGTGTGTGGGGAGGAGCTAAATGTTACTTGTTTAGGATTCTCAGCTTTGTGCTCTCCTGTTGCCCTGGACCTGGACCTGGCTATTAGGGTAGGGACCACGAGGTGAGAAAGTTACATAAAATTTAGGGCCGCTGGGCTCTGGTCCTTGAAATTTACCTTTGGTATTAGGGTGTTTGCTTCCACTAACTCAGGAGCTAAGTTGTTTCTCTTGTTGTTGGAAAAAGAAAAACCTCAGGAACAACCCTTAATTGTGTGACTCTTACTGCCCAAAAATTAACTTAAGAAAAAAAGGAATTATTTAAAAAAATTTTTTTAACGTTTATTTATTTTTAAGAGACAGAGCATGAGCAGTGGAGGGGCAGAGAGAGAGTGGGAAGCAGGCTTCAGGCTCTGAGCTGTCAGCACAGAGCCTAATGTGGGACTCAACCCCATGAACCCTGAGATCATGACCTGAGCAAAGTCAGACACTTAACCAACTGAGCCACCCAGGCGCCCCTAGAAAAAAAGAAATTCTTAAAAAAAATTTGAAGACTGTTAGCTTCCAGGCAGCATGCACATTTTTAAAAAGTTTATTTATTTATTTTGAAAGAGACAAAGACAGCACAAAGGGGAGAGGGACAGAGAGAGCAAGGAAGAGAATCCCAAGCAGGCTCCATGCTGTCAGCACAGAGCCCAATGTGGGGCTTGAACTGACAAAACTTTGAGATCATAACCTCAGCTGAAACCAATTGTTGGGCACTTAACTGAAGGAGCCACCCAGGCACCACAGGCAGCATGCACTTTTGAAGGGGAGGAAAAGCTCTATGAGCAGGAGAGGCACATCTCACTCTGACCTGGATTCTTGCCCCTTCTGCTTTTTTCCTTAGTGAGAACCAAGCAGATGAGTTTCTGTTTGGAACCCGAGTCTCTCTCTGTTCTCTTTAGCAGCTGATCATTTGTGCCTGTGTTTGTTCCTTGGCCCTCCCTCTCTCCACTTTGTCTGTGCTTTCTTGTTTTGCAATAAAATATTACTTGCCTTTCTAATCTTGAAGGTGTATCTTGTATCAGGATATAGACTTTGTCAGTGAGCTGTTCCCTGTTCCCCTCACCCATAATTCAATGAGCTGTTCTCAGTTCTGGCTTTCATAGGTAACTCTAAATTCTAACAATTGGCCTTAGTCAGCATCCCTTTTCCCTTTAGGGGACCAATAGCAAGGACATTGAGCATCAGTTTAGGATCTGCCTGGGCAGAAGGCTTCATCTTCCTGCACCATAATCTATTCAGCTAATTGTAGGGCCCTGGATGGTATTCAGGATGATTTTTTGGAACTTAACAAGTTCTGGAGATTTAATTTTGGATTCTGATATATTGGAAACTTACCAAAGAAGTCATGGGGGAGGTGAGATGCAAAAAAAAAAAAAAAAAAAAAAAAGAGAGAGAGAGAGAGAGAGAGAGAGAATACAGGCTTTTGGAAACATCTAGACATGGACTTCCAGCTTGGGAGACTGTATGGTGAGGTGGTTGGGGTGAGAATGAATCCCAGTTGCACTATTTACTGGGTATCTAAAATGGGTTAGTAGGGGCACGTGGGTGGCTCATTCGGTTGAGTGTCCCACTCTTGATTTCCATGCAAAATATGATCTCATGGTCTGTGAGATCGAGCCCCACTTCAGACTCTGCGTTGACAGCCTGGGACCGTCTCTCTGTCTCTCTCTGTCTCTCTCTCTCTGTCTCTCTGCCTTCCCCCTGCTCGTGTTCTTTCAACCTCTGTGTCAAAATAAATAAATAAACATTAAAAACATTAAAAAAATAAATTTAAAATTTAAAATTACCAAGTGGGTTAGTAATAGTGCTTCCTTCATAGTGTTGTTGTGAGTGTAAAATGAGTTTAGTACATGTGAAAGCATTTGGGTGGAGCCTGACTCAAAACAAGTTGAACTATTATTATTATTCTTGCCATTACTAACTCTGTTGTCTTGGGCTAGTAAGTTAAATACTCTAAGCCTGAGTTTCTCCACCCATAAAACCAAAGTAGTTATACCAATCTCATATGGTTCTTGGAATTACCTAATGTATGTAAAACTTCTAGCCCAATTTCTGGTATTATCGTAGAAGCGCTCTTAAGGGTATTCTGTTTTAACATATGATGAATAACCTCCATCTGATTTACCTTGTTATGTTAGAGGCTTGGCAGAAAACTTAAATGAAGAGGTAATACTAGACTGCATTATGACAGTGCAGGGACACACAGCTTGTAATAGCCTCCAAAGCAATGTCCCTGCTCCATAGTGAGGTCCTTGCTCCCTGAGGTCATTAGAACCCCCATTCTCAGCCAATCTTGATTTCCATCAAATGTCTCCTCCCGGAGCAAGTGAGTCTGACTCAAGCACTTGCTCCTCAGTCTTTGTGATCATTGAAGGAAAGAATAAAATCCAAAGCTTCTTTTTAACCAGGTCGCCAGCAGCGACCTTTGTGAACTTTGGGACCCAGTGAGAGATCTTGACAATTTCTGCTAAGATCTTGTAACTGGCTGAATTACTCTGAGGCCCAAGCTGGGCAGTGACTATTAACATTTAGCACTGAAGCCGATTATCGTGTGATAATCGCTCCATTAGCTCATGTTGCTGCTGTTGTTCATAAAACCCCTTCCGTGTCACTCCCAGACCTCTCGTCTCCTGCTCTGACCTGTCTCTCCATGCACATTTGAAATATTTCTCATTATCCCTCTTAACTTTGCTTGTTATTCCTCTGAATGGCTTGGGCAATCTCTTACAGTCTCCAAAGCGTGATATTCTGTTCATCCCATGCTGCCTCACCCTCCTCTGGTGTGTTCCAGATGGTTTTGTACCAAGCAGAGCATATGCCTCTTTCTTCCTCTTGATTACTCTTTGCATTTCTTCTCTCTTCTGCACCGTCCTCCATTTGATTTACTTCTGAAGTATTTATTGCTGGGGTGACGTGCATAATGAATACCCTTGGGCGTTCATTAAGTTTAAGTTTGAACAGTTTCTGTTTCCCCTTAGCGTCCTTGATGTTTGATTCTTTTGGTTACTTCCTCTTGTAAACCTCCCAGTTTGCCAGCATTTACTCCACAAAAATTCATACCTCTCTTTCCGGTTGTGCTATTTTTTTTTTTTAAACCTCATGGAAGTCCTTATTTAAAAAATGATGCCTGAAGGGGCTGACTCAGTTTGTAGAGCATGAGACTCTTGATCTCCAGGTTAAGAGTTAGAGCCCTACATTGGGTGGAGAGATCATAAATAAATAAAGACTTAAATAAAAATAGAATGGAAAATGGTGCCTTACTAGTGATTTTTAGGATTTCCCTGTGGGTCCCATTCTGTGTAAAGGAATTGCCCCAAGTATCTATTGCTGTATAACAGCCACCTAAACCTTAGTGGTTTAGAACATAATTATTATCTTTCATAAGTCTTCGGGTTAACTGGGTATAGGTGGGGAGTTTTCACCTAGTTTCTCATGCAGTTGCTGTCAGACATTGGGTATGCCTGTAGTCATCTAAAGACTTAAAGGGTTTTGCTCACATGATTGGCAGTTGATGCTGGCCGCTGGCTGAGGATTCAGCTGGGGTTGTCCCATTGAAGCAACTTCACATGGCCTCTCCATGGACAACTGGGGCTTCTCAAAGCATAGACACTGTGTTCTGAGAGGATGCATCTTAAGAGTGAGCATTCAGAGGTAAAAGATGAAAGATTAGCATTACTAGCATTACTTCCCATGATTGGTGTGAGAGGGCTTTACAAGGAAGTGGTGCCTCATTGGGGAGACTGGCTACCACTAGAGTGAATAGATTAGTCTGTTTTTTGTGTTGTTCCTTCTTTTAGATCCAGGCCCTTTTATTTTTCATTTACATTATTAAGGTATAGTTGACATACAAAACTATATAGACTTGTGTACAACATAGTGATTCAACATTCTACACATTGTAAAATCGTCACCACGATAAGTCTAGTTACCATCTGTCACCTTATAAAGTTCATACAGTATGATTGATTGTATTCCCCATGTTGTACATTGCATCCTCATGACATTTATTTTATAACTGGAAGTTTGTACCTTTTGCTCCCCTTTGTCCATTTTAGGACCCCTCCCTGCCCCCCCACCCCAACCCTCCTACCCTTTGGCAACCACTATCTGTTCTCTATACCTATGAGTCTGGGTTTTGTTTTGTCTTTTAAATTCCACATATAAGTGAAATCATGTGGTATTTGTCTTTCTCTGTCTGACTTATTTCATTTAGCATGATACCCTGGAGTTCCATCCATGTTGTGGCAAATGGCAGGATTTCATTATTTTTTAGGGCTGCGTGGTATTCTACTTTGTGTGTATGTATATATGTATGTCTACTTTATACATTCATCCATTGATGGACACTTAGATTGTTTCTATATCTTGGCTATGGTAAATGATGCTGCAAGAAACATAGGGATGCATGTATCTTTTTAAATTAGTGTTTTTATTTTCTTTGCATAAATACTCAGTAGTGGAATTGCTGGATCATCTGGTAGCTCTATTTTAAATTTTTGAGGAATCTTCATGCTGTTTTCCATAATGGCTATACCATTTCTACCCATAGTATACAAAAGTTCCCTTTTTCTCCAGATCCTTACCAATCCTTGATATTTCTTGTCTTTTTGATTACAGCCATTCTGACAGGGGTAAGGTGATATCTCGGTGTGGTTTTGAATTTCTAGAAATTTATCATTTTTTTCTAGAAAGTCCAGTTTGTTGGCATATAATTGTTCATAGTAATCTCTTGTGATCCTTTGTGTTTCTGTGGTATCATAACTTCTCTTTCATTTTTGATTTTATTCTTCTTTTTCTAGTTCCTTTAGGTGTAAAGTTAAAAAATTTTTTCAATTGTTTAATTTATCCTTTTATTAGTTATTTTACTTTACTTTTTTAAAATTTACATCCAAGTTAGTTAGCATATAGCACAACAATGATTTCAGGAGTAGATGCCTTAATGCCCTTTACCCATTTAGCCCATCCCCCCTCCTTCATCCCCTCCAGTACCCTCTGTTTGTTCTCCATATTTAAGAGTCTCTTATGTTTTGTCCCCCTCCCTGTTTATATATTATTTTTGCTTCCCTTCCCTTGTGTTTATCTGTTTTGTACCTTAAAGTCCACATATGAGTGAAGTCATATGATATTTGCCTTTCTCTGACTAATTTCACTTACCATAATACCCTCTAGTTCCATCCACATAGTTGCAAATGGCAAGATTTCATTCTTTTTGATTGCTGAGTAATACTCCATTGTGTATATATATATATATATGTATATATATATATATATATATATATATATATATATATACCACATATTCTTTATCCATTCATCCATCGATGGACATTTGGGCTCTTTCCATACTTTGGATATTGTCGATGGTGCTGCTATAAACATGGGGGTGCATGTGCCCCTTTGAAACAGCATACCTGTATCTCTTAGATACATAGTAGTGCAATTGCTGGGTCATAGGGTAGTTCTATTTTTAATTTTTTGAGGAACTTCCATCCTGTTTTTCAGAGTGGCTACACCAGTTTGCATTCCCAACAGCAGTGCAAAAGAGATCCTCTTTCTCGACATCTTCGCCAACATCTGTTGTTGCCTGAGTTGTTAAAGTTAGCCATTCTGACAGGTGTGAGGTAGTATCTCATTGTGGTCTTGATTTGTATTTCCCTGATGATGAATGATGATGAATGAGCATTTTTTCATGTGTCCGTTGCCCATCTGGATGTCTTCTTCGGACAAGTGTCTATTTGTGTCTATTCATTTCTTCACTGGATTATTTGTTTTTTGGGTGTGACCTTAATAAGTTCTTCATAGATTTTGGATACTAGCCCTTCATCTGATATGTCGTTTGCAAATATCTTCTCCCATTCTGTCGGTTGCCTTTTAGTTTTGCTGATTGTTTCCTTCACTGTGCAGAAGCTTTTTATTTTGATGAGGTCCCAGTAGTTCATTTTTGCTTTTGTTTCTCTTGCCTCTGGATATGTGTTGAGTAAGAAGTTGCTGTGGCCAAGGTCAAAGAGGTTTTTGCCTGCTTTCTCTTCGAGGATGTAGATGGCTTCCTGTCCTACATTTAGGTCTTTCATCCATTTTGAGTTCCTTTTTGTGTATGGTGTAAGAAAGTGGTCCAGGTTCATTTTTCTGCACGTTTGCTGTCCAGTTTTCCCAGCAACATTTGCTGAAGAGACTGTCTTTATTCCATTGGATATTCTTTCCTGCTTTGTCAAAAATTAGTTGGCGATACATTTGTGTGCCCATTTCCAGGTTCTCTATGTCTGTTCTTGTGCCATTACCATACCATCTTGATGATTACAACTTTGTAATACAGCTTGAAGTCCGGGATTGTGATGCCTCCTGCTTTGGTTTTCTTTTTCATGATTTCTTTGGCTATTTGGGGTCTTTTCTGGTGCCATACAAATTTTAAGATTGTTCGTTCTAGCTCTGTGAAGAATGCCGGTGTTGTTTTGATAGGTATTGCATTGAATATGTAGATTGCTTTGGGTAGTATTGACATTTTAACAAAATTTGTTCTTCCTATCCAGAAGCATGGAATATTTCCATTTTTTTTGTTTTCTTCAATTTCTTTCATAAACTTTCTATAGTTTTCAGCATATAGATATTTCACCTCTTTGGTTAGATTTATTCCTAGGTGTTTTATGGTTTTTGATGCAACTGCAAATGAGATCGATTCCTTGATTTCTCTTTCTGTTGCTTCATTGTTGGTGTGTAGGAATGCAACTGATTTCTGTGCATTGATTTTATATCCTGCACTTTTGCTGAATTCATGGATAAGTTCTAGCAGTTTTTTGGTGGAATCTTTTGGGTTTTCCATAGAGAGTGTCATGTCATCTGCAAAGAGTGAAAGTTTGACTTCCTCCTGGCTGATTTGGATGCCTTTTATTTCTTTGGTTGTCTGATTGCTGAGGCTAAGACTTCGAATACTATGTTGAATAACAGTGGCAAGAGTAGTCATCCCTGTCTTGTTTCTGACCTTAGGGGGAAAGCTCTCAGTTATTCCCCAATGAGGATGATATTGGTGTTGGGTCTTTCATACATGGCTTTTATGATCTCGAGGTATGATCCTTCTGTTTCTATTTTCTTGAGGGTTTTTATCAAGAAAGGATGCTGTGTTTTGTCAAATGCTTTCTCTGCATCTATTGAGAGGATCATATGGTTCTTGTCCTTTCTTTTACTGATGTGATGAATCACATTGATTGTTTTGCGGATATTGAACCAGCCCTGCATCCCAGGTATAAATCCCACTTGGTTGCGGTGAATAATTTTTTTTAATGTATTGTTGAATCCAGTTGGCTAATATCTTGTTGAAGATTTTTGCACCCATGGTCATCAGGGAAATTGGTCTATAGTTCTCCTTTTTAGTGGGGCTTTGTCTGGTTTTGGAATCAAGGTAATGCTGGCTTCATAGAAAGAGTTTGGAAGTTTTCCTTCCATTTCTATTTTTTGGAACAGCTTCAAGTGAATAGATGTTAACTCTTAATGTTTGGTAGAATTCCCCTGGAAAGCCCTCTGGCCCTGGAGATTTTTGGTTACTAATTTGATATCTTTACTGGTTATGGGTCTGTTCAAATTTTCTATTTCTTCCTGTTTCAGTTTGGTAGTTTATATATTTCTAGGAATTTGTCCATTTCTTCCATATTGCCCATTTTATTGGCATATTATTGCTCATTTTATTCTCTTATTATTGTTTTTATTTCTGCTGTGTTGGTTGTGATCTCTCCTCTTTCATTCTTGATTTTGTTATTTGGGTCCTTTCCTTTTTCTTTTTAATCAAACTGACTAGGGGTTTATTAATTTTGTTTATTCTTCAAACAACCAGTTTCTGGTTCATTGTTCAGTTCTACTATTTTTTTGGTTTCGATAGGATGGATTTTTGCTCTAATCTTTATTATTTCCTGTCTTCTGCTGGCTTTGGGTTTTATTTGTGTTCTTTTTCCAGCTCTTTATGGTGTAAAGTTAGGTTGTGTATCTGAGACCTTTCTTCCTTCCTTCTTTAGGAAGGCCTGGATTGCTATATACTTTCCTCTTATTACCACCTTTGCTGCATCCCAGAAGTTTTGGGCTGTGGTGTTACCATTTTGATTGGCTTCCTTGTACTTTTTAATTTCCTCTTTAACTTCTTGGTTAGCCCATTCATTCTTTAGTAGGATTTTCTTTAGTTTCCAAGTATTTGTTACCTTTCCAAATTTTTTCTTGTGGTTGATTTCGAGTTTCATGACATTGTGTTCTGAAAATATGCATGGTATGATCTCGATCTTTTTGTACTTGTTGAGAGCTGATTTGTGTCCCAAGATGTGATCTATTCTGGAGACCATTCATGTGCACTGGAGAAGAATGTAGATCCCACTGCTTTTGGATGAAATGTACTGAATATATCTGTTATGTTCATCTGATCCAGTGTGTCATTTAAAGCCATTGTTTCCTTGTTGATTTTCTGATTAGATGATCTGTCCATTGTTGTAAGTGGGTTGTTAAAGTCCCCTATTATTATGGTATTATTATGAATGAATTTCTTTATGTTTGGGATTAATTGATTTATGTATTTGGGTGCTCACACATTTAGAGCATAAATGTTTATAATTGTTAGGTCTTCTTTGTGGATAGACCTCTTATTTATGATATAATGTCTTTCTTCATCTTTTGTTGCAGTCTTTATTTTAAAGTCTAGATCGTCTGATATAAGTATGGCTACTCTGGCTTTCTTTTGTCAACCATTAGCATGATAGATGGTTCTCCATCCCCTTACTTTCAATCTGAAGGTGTCTTTAGGTCTAAAGTGGGTCTCTTGTAAACAGCATATAGATGGATCTTGTTTTCTTATCCATTCTGTTCCTGTATGTCTTTTGATTGGAGCATTTAGTCCATTGACTTTAGAGTGAGTACTGAAAGATATGAATTTATTGCCATTATATTTCTTGTAGAGTTGGAGTTTCTGGTGGTATTCTCTGGTCCTTTCTAGTCTTTGTTGCTTTTGGTATTCATTCATTCATTCATTCATTCATTCATTCTTTTCTCCCCTCAGAGAGTCCCCCTTAAAATTTCTTACAGGGCTGGTTTAGTGGTCACAATTCCTTTAATTTCTGTTTGGGAAACTTTTTACCTTTCTTTCTATTTTGAATGACAGCCTTGCTGGATAAAGAATTCTTGACTGCATATTTTTATCATTCAGCACACTGAATATATCCTGCCACTCCTTTCTGGCCTGCCAAGTTTCTGTGGATAGGTCTGCTGCAAACCTGATCTGTTTTCCCTTGTAAGTTAAGGATTTTTTTTCCCTTGCTGCTTTCATGATTCTCTCCCTGCCTGAGTATTTTGTGAATTTGACTATGATATGCCTTGTTGATGGTTGGCTTTTGTTGAATCTAATGGGAGTCCTCTGTGCTTCCTGGATTTTGATGTCTGGGTCTTTCCCCAGGTTAGGAACGTTTTCCGCTATGATTTTCTCACCATACCTCTTCTACCCCTATTTCTCTCTCTTTATCTTCTGGGACCCCTATGATTCTGATGTTGTTCCTTTTTTATTTTTTTTTTATTATTTTTAATGTTTATTTTTATTTTTGACACAGAGAGAGAGAGATAGAGCATGAGCAGGGGAGGGGCAGAGAGAGAGGGAGGCACAGAATCTGAAGCAGGCTCTAGACTGAGCTGTCAGCACAGAGCCCAATGCGGGTCTCAAACTCACAGACAGCAAGATCATGACCTGAGCCGAAGTCGGACGCTCAACTGTCTGAGCCACCCAGGCACCCCCGATGTTTATCCTTTTTAATGAGTCACTGATTTCTCTAATTCTTCAATTGTGCTCTTTTGCCTTAGTCTCCCTCTTTTTTCCTGCTTCCTTATTCTCCATAAGTTTGTCCTCTATATCACTGATTTGCTGCTCTGCCTCATCCGTCTTGCTGCTGTGGCAATCATTCCAGATTGCAGCTCAGTTACAGCATTTTTTATTTCATCCTGACTAGCTTTTACTTCTTTTATCTCTGCAGAAAGGGATTCTAATCTATTTCCGACTGCAGCTAGTATTCTTCTTATCATGATTCTAAATCCTGGTTCAGACATCTTGCTTATATCTGTGTTGGTTAAGTCCCTGGCTGTCGTTTCTCCCTGCTCTTTGGGGTGAATTCCTTTGTTTCATGATTTTGAAGGAAGAAAAGGAGTTAATGAGGTAAAAAAAATTTTTTTAATTAAAATTAAAAAATTAAAAACTTAAAAACAACACGCACACACAAAGATCATATAAATGATGCTAGATCCTAGGTGTGTTTTGGTCTGGGTATTGAAAGGGGCTTGATAGATTAGAGAAAAATGGGGAAAAAAAAGAAAAAAAAAAGGAAAATGTTTGAAAATTTGAAAAAATGAATACAATTAAATAGAATAAAATGAAATGATGGAAGCAAAATAGGATTTAAAAAATTTACAAAAAAGTAAAAATATAGTAGAAAAAATTAAAGAATTCTTTCTGTATTCAAGTAAAAGAAAAGAAAGAAACAAGAAAAAAAAAGAAAATTGAATAGATGGGCCAGTGAACAGACGATTGAAATGACATCATTTCCTCTAGAAGTGAAACTCTGAAACACTTTATAATACATAAACTAATCAGGTGGAGAAACTTGTGATGTTTCTGAAGAAGGACGCTGGCCCAGTTGGGTGGGGCTTAGTTTAACAGCTCTGTTCTGCACTAGATAGCGCTGCTTAGCTTACTGGGGTGGATTGTTGTGGCACTTGTAGGTGTGTATGTGCATGCGCGGAAAGGGTGAAAATGATGTCACCCAGCTACCCAGTCTCTAGTATCAGAACTCTGTTCTCCTGGATCAGCAATAGAGCCGTCCTTTGCTTCCAGCTTCTGTCCACTCCCTGCTTTTACATTGTCCGTGACCAAGCTGTCAGGTTGCCAGGCAGCACCTCCCTCCTAAGTTTTGTCTCAGGTGCGGCTGTTTTTCCTGACCTCTTACTTCTGAGGGGCTGCGGCTTTGACCCATTCTGCCCCTCTGTGGGAGGATCTCACTGAGCAATGTCTGGGTGCCGCCCACACCCAGGAACATTTGAGGGACTGTGCTGCTGCCGATGCCCAGAGACTGTGGCTGGGTGCCAGCCTGTCACAGCAAAAGTTCACACAATCATGTAGCAGCAGCATTTTAGGGATTGTGGAAAATCACAACACACATCTGGTACCAGGTTTCATCCTTAGTGACCTTGTTCTAGCACCAGGGAATGTGGTTGCTCTCTGGGGTCCACTGGGGCCTTTGTCTGTTGGGGGGCTGCACAGCCTCTACCATATATCCTCCCAGCAGTGGAACTGCCTCTCCCCACATGGCCTGAGGACCCCCGGACTTCACTCTGTTCCTGGAGATTCGCCCTTCTTACTAGAGCACCGCCAGGTATCAAGCTGCGGAGTTTCAGATTCTGTGCTCCCCCTGTTTATAGAGTCTTAATGGAGTTTAAACCCTCTCCTTTCTCCTTTCTCCCCTGTTAGTTCAGTCCCTGTGGCTGTTTCTACTTTTCCACTTTCTCTCCAGCTGCTTTTGGGAGGGTGAGTTTCCTGTACTCTCCCCCTCCCCCATCTCGGTCCTCTCTCCACAAGCAAAAACAGCTTCCTGCCCTCAGCGGCTTCTCTCTCCCCTAGTTTACCTCTCCACACTGCATACCTGCTGAGTTCTGTGGTTCAGGTTGTGCAGATTGTTGTGTTAATTCTCAAATCAGTTTTCTAGGTGTGCAGGATGGTTTGGTGTTGATCTGGCTGTATTTCATGGATGCGAGACACACACACAAAAACTTCCATGCTGTTCCGCCATCGTGGCTCCTCCCCAAAGTTAAACTTTTTAATTTGAGGTTTCTCTTTGTTTCTTCAAGTAGGCCTTTATTTGTATGAACCTCCCTCTTGGAACCACTTTTGTTATATCCTGTAGATTTTGGTATATTTCTGTTTCCATTTGTCTGTAGGTATTTTTTAATTTCTCCTTTGATTTCTTTGTTGACCCCATAGTTGTTGAGTAACATGTTGTTTCATCTCCAAGTATTTGCATTTTCCCCAGTTTTCTTCTTGTGATTGATTTCTAGTTTCATATCATTGTCAAAAAAGATGCTTGAAAAAAATATTTTTGATCTAATTTCAATGTTTTAATAATAAATTCTTCTTGAATTTATTAAAACTTATTTGTGGCCTAACATGTAATTTACCCTGGAGAATGTTCCATGCTCACTTGAGAAGAATGTGTATTTTGCTGCTTTTTGGTAGAATTCTGTATATTTATTAAGCCCATCTGGTCTAATGTGTCATGCAAGCCTGATGTTTTCTTATTGATTTTCTGTCTGGATGACCTATCTATTGATGTAAGTGGGGTGTTAAAACCCCCTACTATTATTGTATTGCTGTCCATTTTTCCCTTTTGGTCTGTGATATTTGCTTTATATATTTTGGTGGTCCTATGTTGGGTATGTGTGTGTGTATGTATATATATATATATATATATATATATATATATATATATATATACACACACACATATGTATATATATATACACACACACATACATATATATATACACATATATATATACATATATATTCATAAATGTTATATTTCCTTGCTGGATTGACCTCTTTGTCATTGTGTATTACCCCTCTTTGAGTTTTATTACAAAGTCTTTATTTTAAAGTTTATTTTGTGTGATGTGAGTATAGCTATACCAGCTTTCTTTTGTGTCCATTTATACAGAATATCTTTTTCCATCCCTTCACTTTCAGTTTGTGTGTCCTTACTTTTGAAGGAAGTCTCTTCTAGGCAGTATAAAGGTGTCTTGTATTTTTATCCGATCAGTCACTTCATGTCTTTAATTGGAGAATTTAGTTCATTTACTTAAAAAAATTTTTTTTGTGTGTGTTTATTTAATTTTGAGAGAGAGAGAGATACAGAGCATGAGTAGGGGAGGGACAGCAAGAGAGAAAGACACAGAATCCGAAGCAGGCTCCAGACTCCAAGCTGTCAGCAGAGCCAGATGCGGGCTTGAACCCACAGACCACAGATCATGACTTGAGCCAAAGTTGGACACTTAACTGACTGAGCCACCCGGGTACCTCTAGTCCATTTACGTTAAAGTAATTATTGATAAGTAGGTGCTTATTTCCATTTGGTTGGTTGATTGCTGGCTGTTTCTATAGTTGTCCTTGTTTCTTTCTTCTTCTCTTGCTCTCTTTCCTCCTGGTTTGATGAATTTCCTGACTGCTATGTCTAGATTCCTTTCTCATTTTCTTTCAGATATTTACTTTAGGTTGCCCTATGGTTATCATGAGGTTTACACATATCTTTGTGTGAATATAACTGTGCATCTTAAGTTAATACCAACTTAAATTTGAACATGTTCCCAAACCCTACATTTTTTACCACCCCCCATTTTATGTTTTTGGTGTCACTTTTTACATCCTTTTGTTTTCTGTATCCCTTAACTAATTATTGTAGTTTCATTCAATTTGACTATTTTTGTCTTTTAGCTTTCTTTTTTTTTTAATGTTTATTTAGTTTTTAGAGAAAGAGAGAGAGACAGAGTGTGAGCAGGGGAGGGGCAGAGAGAGAGGGAGACAGAATCCGAAGCCTGGCTCCAGGCTTCAAGCTGTCAGCACAGAGCCCAATGTAGGGCTTGAACTCAAGTACTGTGAGATCACGACCTGAGCTGAATTCGGACACTCAACGAACTGAGGCATCCAGGCGCCCCTGTCTTTTAGCTTTCTTAGTAGCTTTATAAGTGACTAATTCACTACCTTTACTATAGATAACTTTTCCAGTGAGTTGTTACTTTTGTATGTTGTTATTAATTGGTGTCATTTCTTTTCAACTTAAAGAATTCCCTTTATTATTGCTTGTGAGGCCTGTTTAGTCATGATGAACTCCAGCTTTTGCTTGTCTGGAAGACTCTGTATCTTTACTTCAAATCTGAATGATAACCTTACCTTGTAGAGTATTCTTGGTTTGAAATTTTTTCCTTTCAGCACTTTGAATATATGCTACTCCTTTCTGGCCAGAGTATCTGCTGATAGCCTTATGAGGCTCTCCTTGTATGTAACAATTCATTTTTCTCTTGCTGCGTTTAAGATTCTGTCTTTATCTTTAACTTTTGACATTTTAATTATAATGTGTCTTCTCTGTCTCTCTCTCTCTCTCTCTCTCTCTCTCTCAAGAGAGTGGGTGTCTGACTTCGGCTCAGGTCATGATCTCACAGCTCCTGAGTTTGAACCCTGCATCAGGCTCTGTGCCGACAACTCAAAGCCTGGAGCCTGCTTCAGATTCTGTGTCTCCCTCTTTCTCTGCCCCTCCTCTACTTGTGCTCTGTCTCTCTCTCAAAAATAAACAAAAATTAAAGAAAAATTTAATTATAATGTGTCTTGGTGTGGGTGTCTTTGGGCTCATCTTGTTTGGAACTCTTTGGGTTTCCTGGACTTGGATGTCTGTTTTCCTCACTAGATCAGGGAAGTTTTCAGCCATTATTTCTCCAAATAAGTTTTCTGCCTCTTTCTCTCTTCCTTCTTCAGTGACCCCTATATTGCAAATGTTATCCCACTTCATGTTGTCTCAGAGGTCCCTTAGTAATATTCATTTAAAAAATTCTTTGTTTTTGCTGCTCTGTTTGGGTGAGTTTTGTTGCTTTGTCTTTGGTTCACTGTTCCATTCTTCTGCTTTGTCCAGTCTGCTGTTGAACTCCTCTAGTATATTTTTCAGTTTAGTTATATTCTTCAGCTTTCTGAGTTCTGTTTGGTGCTTTCTTATGTTTTCTAACTTTTTGTTGCAGTTATCACTGTATTCATTCATTTTTCTTCCTAGTTCAGTGAGTATCTTTATGAACATGGTTTTGAATTCTTATCAGGTAGGTTACTCATCTCTATATCATTAAGGTCTTTTTCTGAGGCTTTGTCGTGTTCTTTTGTTTGACACGTATTTTCCCATTTCCTCATTTTCTTGACTCTATGTGTATGTTTCTATGTATTAGGCAAAAACAGCTACCTCTCTCAGTCTAGAAGGAGTCGCCTTGTGTGGGTGATGATCCTGCTTATTCAAACTTGTCCTAGCTCTTGGTTTCTCTCAAACTTTTGTGATTGTCTAAACCATCTGATTTATTCTTGAGATGCCCCCATTATTGAGTGTGCCAAGACTTGTCAGTGATCCAAGGGGAAGAATCTCATTTATCTCCCAGTTTCAGGCTGATTAAAAGACCCTCAGGCAGCGGCTTTTTTTTCTTTTTTCTTTTTTCAGCAGCAGCTTTTAAAGTATGCAAATATATATAGTCTAGTGGAGCCACAATCATAAACCCTGCTGGCCTCCAGACCACAAGATCTGGAGGTGTCTCCTGGGCAACAATTTGCAATAATTGGCCCTCCAGATGAATATAGCACCTTTCTGAGAAGTCTCGCTCAGCTTTAGGAAGGTCAAGAGGGTGTCTGAGGATGTTGTCTCCCTGCTTATGTCCCTGGAAGCACCTACTTAACCTCTAGATGTATGGGAAATCTGAAGCCTGTCCCACAGGTTAAAGATCTAGGCTAAGTAAATAGGCCTTTTTTGCAAGAAGGCTGGGGTTGTGTTTCTGTATGCTGTATGTGTAGTGCCCTGGGGGTGATGGCCTACCAAGAACAGTCTTTCTGATTGTTACAGTCCCGTGGAGCTCTGGAACACTAGCCCCTTTGGCCGCCAGAGCCAGCCAATCGAAGGGTGTCTTCTGTGTGAATTGTGCATGCATGCCTGCTGCGTTTAGCAAGGCAGTTGGACTGTGTTGGGGCTTCACTTGCTGGCCTTGGAAGTGCATCAGGAAAATGTTTTGACTACATGCCTGTGGGCCTCAGCAGTGCAGTGAGAGTACCTTGTCTGTGGGTGTGTGTGCCAGCTTTAGGCTGGTGGCAAGAGAATGCCCTGACTGCTAGTACTTGCCAGCCCCAGCTGGGGAGTAGGGGTCATGGAAGTTTTGCAACGGCCCACACTCCCTAACTTTAGCTAGGGAGACTGAGAACTCCATGACTTTCTGTGCTCACTGGCTTCAGGAAAGAAGCAGGGGAGCATTACAACTGCCTATGCTCTCCAGCCTCAGCAAGTGCCAAGGCCACTTGCCCCCCACTTCCCAGTAAGTTGGCCAATGGGTGCCATGTCTGAACTTGTGTGTCTGTGCTAGCAGGCTATATGGAGAGTGCAAAAATGGTGCCTTCCAGCACCTTTGTCTTGGGGGAGGATCTCAACTATCTCTTGTCCTTCCAGTTAATGACCTCAGATCAGCAAATGAATCTTTCTCACATAGAACTTAGGCACTTTTCAAACTGCTATTTTTTCATTGGGTTTAAGGGTGAGCAAGACCACACATGAGCCCTCTAAGAGGGGAAATCTCAGTTTCCTATGGCTCTTTGAGACCCCCCAGACATCAGCCCTATAGTTTCCCAAGCCAGAAATTCTGGGGGCTCATCTCTCTGATGCAGATCCCAGAGACTGGGATGCCCAATGTGGGGTTCAATTTATTGCTTCTTAGGGAGAAGGGCCTATCTCATATGATCTCTCCTCATTGTCTCTCATCACACTGGGGGGTGGGTTGGTTTTTTTTTTTTTTTGCAAGACTGTTTATGCCTCTCTTACCTGTATCAGTGTGGTCCTTTGTCCTTTGTTGTGGAGAGAAATTTGTCTAGTTTTCATATTTTTTTTTCAGAGTGAAATGATTCATATGTAGCTATAGATTAGGTGTGCCGATGGGAGGAGATGAGTTTGGGAATTTTCCTATGTTGCCATCTTGGATCCCCTTCAGACAGGCCCTTTTGAAATAGTTTTTTTTCCCCCAACCTTTTCTGGGGACTTGAGCAATAGCTATAGGCAATTTTCCCTACTAGCAAGCCCTGGTTATGACTTTTTAAATGCCCTTTGTACCACCCATTCCTGCTGCCAAAGTTTTTATCTTCTTCCTTGTGACTCTTAGATTGGAAAGACTTTGCTAACCTAAAGAGGCAAGTACAAGGCAAAAAGCCCTAGATTGGACCTTAGGATTCCTGTATTTTAGTCCTGGCTTTGGAGTGGTGTGACTAACCTTGAACAAGTCACTTTACTTCCATGGATTTTCATCTTTTGTGACATATCCATAAGCTCTGAAATTTTAAAGTTCTAAGTAGGTACCTTGAGTGTACATCTCTATTGGGTCAAATGCTCTTCTTCAACCCCCTGAACCAATCAACTCCAGGATTAGGGGCTAATAGAGAGAGAAACTGTTGATGCCCATCACAGTCTTTGCACATAGCAGGCCTGCAATGAAAAAAAAAATTAGGGGGTGAAATTTATATCTAGAAACATAGATAATACTATTGTTTTCAAGATCTGGGTGGTAAATATTGCCAGATAATTTATTATTATTGTTTTAATTTGAAAGAACATAACCTTGCATATGTAAGGCTTTGCTTTTAGAACTTGGAACTTGTTTAACATGGTCTCTGCACATGTCCCTTTGCCATTTAACAGGGAATTCTTCAAGCCTGTTGCCAGATTGACATCTTGCAAGTATCCTTCATGCTCTGATACTGACCATGCTTACCTCAAGCTGTAGCAACTGGAGGGATGCCAAGGGTCCATGGTCTTCTGAGTTCTTTTTTTTCTTTTTTTTAAGGTGCCAGGCTATTGAAACCTTGAGCTCTCTCCCTTTGGGATAGTAGAGGGGAAAGAAAATAAGGAAAATCTGTGAGAGTAGAGGAAGACCAGGTCAAATGTAAATGAAAATATACACCGTGGGTCCCCAGTGGAGTGCGTCAGTTCCTAGGTTTGCTCCAAGTGGAAGCTGACCTTGGGTTTCCTCCTCTCATAACCATTTGACATTTGAGAGAACAAACAAAGGACTTCATCAGGAAGAGTTTTAACCCTGTGAATGGCTACAAATCATTGAACCTGGGGAGCTGGGATTCAGAGAGGTCCTCTGCTGCCTTCTTATTATTTTAGGGGAACCAACTTTCAAAGAGACTGATACCCAGGTCCCCAGGATTTTCTGATGGTCTGGGAGGTTTCCATGCCTTAAACTGGCCTGTTGCTTCCTGTCTTCAGCAAGATGACATCTCCATAAAGGGAAAACAGCTCAGAAATCTGGGACTCCAACAGAAATCTGGGACTTAGAGAAGGAAGCGGTATAAAGTGGCTTAAATTCATATATATATATATGTGTGTGTGTGTGTGTGTGTATATATATATATATACACACACACACACACAAGTGGCATATATATATGTATGTATGTATATATATATATATATATATATATATATATATATATATATATTTACGACAAACACATGAAAAGAGAAAAAGGAAGCATTCTCAGATGGCATAATTAGCATAGGCTAACATTTCCAGAAATTCTTTAAAGAAAAAGCGTGGATTTTTTATGGGGTGGGATGGGATAGATTGTGGTCATTACCTAACCTGGAGGGTGTAGCTTAAAGAAGATTCTTACTGATCTTCTTGCTCCTGTCTTTACCACCTCCTCTGCCAGTTCTATTTTATTTATTTATTTTTTCAACTTTGGCAAACATTTTGGTATCATTTATGCTTAATTAAATAAAACCTACTCATGTTGTGAGCTGGAGAAATGGAGGCCAAATAACAGCAGACTCTCTTGCCAGCCTTTGCTCAACCCTGTTAAGCAGCTCTGGCCCCAGCTCTCAGGACAGAAAAGGCATCTTTGACAGTGTTAATGGTTTTGACCTCTTGAGTTCTAGCATTTCACTAAGAAGTCCCTACAGTAAGAAGGCAGGGACTGGAAAGCTGGTGCCTAATGCTAAACTTTGACCCCAGAACAGAAAAAGAGAAAGGGTAGAGTAATTCTGCTGAGGCAGGATGATCTGCACACTGCAGAGTGGAGATAAAAAGCAAGAAGAATTCATCATTTCCCTACTGACTAAGAATTATTTGCAGTTCTGTGGCCTGTGGAATGAGAGGGCACAGACCTGGGGCCTGGAGGACAGACTGCAGAACTGCGGGGATTCAGCCCTGGCCGCCTGTGAAGATGTGAGTAATATGGAGCTTTTATTGGCCTGCTGCTAGCGGGTGGTTAACTAGCTGTCTTGGGTCACAATAGGCCTCTTTGGGGAGCCCTGGAAATAGTTTTCCTCACCTCCAAAAGTATAACAAAGCCCGCCAGGAAATTTTCTGTATTAATCTTATCAGGAAGTCCTGGGAGTGAACTTCACCAGTTTGCCCAAGCGCTAGAGGGAATATTTATATGTTCTCTCCTACCAGCTTGAGTTAACATCACCTAAAGGACTTTCCCTTTGTTTATATTCTAGGGAAATCATTCCATCATGGAATAAATTATAACGTATTTCCAATAACTCTTCAGTATTTTTTCAGACTGGAGGGGGTAGAGTGTGGGAGAAAGATTGAGAAAGACAAGGCTGACTAGAATGATAGAGAAAAATTTTTTAATATTTATTCTTTTTTTAAGTTTATTTATTTATTTATTTTGAGTGGGAGAGAGAGAATGAATGAGTGGGGGAGGGGTAGAAAGAGAGGGAGAGAGAGAGAATCCCAAGCAGGCTCTATACTGTCAGTGCAGAGGCTGATGCGGGGCTTGATCTCATGAACTGTGAGACCATGACCTGAGCTGAAATCAGGAGTCAGACACTTAACGAACTGAGCCATTGAGGCATCCTGATAGAAATAACTTCAGTCAAGAGTTTTAAGGTATTTCTTTATGAAATCTTTTATTGTTGTTACCAAGAGAAAAGAGCTAACTGGCTAGTAGGTAGAGCTGGGCCTCAGTAATACATTTCTTTCCAGGGTTGTTTATGTCCAACCCTTCAGACACTAACAAGTACAGTATGTAAGGCCTTTCACCAGTGGTTCAGCTCAGATCAGGCCTGAATCTAGCCCAACCCAGGCCTGGTAATATCCAAAGCCCCATTTCCATTAGCAGGTTAAGTCTGCTTGTCTGCTCATTTCTGGTGTTCCTGGGGCCGTATCTCACCCAGCGGTCTACCCACTGAGGCCTTTACTCTCAACGCCACTGGGAATGCCCAGGCCAGATGATGATGATACCGCCTGGTTTTGAATGTTTCCTCTGAGTTATAGCACTATGTTAAGTATGGTATAAAATCTGTTAGCATTTAATTTTTGCAACGGCTTTGTGAGGTATTAATCTGGTCTTACAGTTGAGGCTTAGAGAGGTTAAGTGACTTTCCCACAGTCACATGGTAAGATGAAGTGCTGGGTCCTGAAAGCATGTGTAGCTGGTTCCCAAATCTATGCCTTTAAATACCGTGATATATTGCTGGGTGTTTTTCTTGATTTCTTAACTTTATTCTACTTCCTATTAGGGTCTGATCTCTGGCCCTGAACCCAAGACCATTTGGTTAGAGCCCTGCCTAACTTTTGCCACCTCCTTTCCCCAGAAGAGGATACCACCAGGGGCCAAGCAATCTTTCAAACTAGACTGACCTCCATAGAATCATGATTTGTTCACATGACTGATGAGGAGAAATGATTATATCAGCCCAGAAGCATCTGATGCCACCCTTCACCCACTAGATTAAAACTCTTGGGTAATAATGCTGGCCCAGATCAGACCCAAGTTTTTTAGACATTGTAAAAACTGTGGGCCAACTTGAGGAAGCCAACACTATAGTCAGATGGACTCCCAGCCTTGCCCTCCTAATGTACTTTCTCCCTAACCCTTTGCATACTTCACTGTAAAGCTCACATAGGTTAGAGTAGACTTTAAGCTTTGATAATTCAGAAACTCAATTTATCATCTCAGTTAAGGCAAGTCAGTTTTGGAAAAACTGGCTCATTCTAACAATCTCAGAAAAAAAATTATGAACGATAATGTCAGTTTATTCATTTAAAAAGTTTTGTCTTTTTTCCTTGTCATCTCTTCTTGTTCCAGGGCACCCCATCTCAATATTAAGATTCAAAGCCAGACCAGTCATCAGAAGGCGCTTGACAAACCCAGAATTATAACAAAGGAAATTGAATTGCTTTAAATGATATTTCATTCAAACCCATTTCTGACTTCTTCTTTTTTTTTAATGTTTATTTATTTTTAGCGAGAGAGAGAGAGAGAGAGAGAGAGAGCGCAAGTGGAAGAGGTGCACAGAGACAGAATCCGAAGTAGGCTCCAGGCTCTGAGCCGTCAGCACAGAGCTGGATGGGGGCTTGAACCTGTGAACCGTGAGATCATGACCTGAGCCAAAGTCACATGCTCTACGAACTGAACCACCCAGGTGTCCCTATTTCTGACTTCTTATTCTTTTCCATGAGCAGAATCCTCCTCCCTGCCAGCAAATCTGAAGACCTGGGTTCAAATCCAGGCTCTGCTATTTATTTTCACTGTGGTCCTTGACAAGGCATTTAACCTCTTCATGCTCCTGTTTCATCGTCAGTAAAATGGGAGTAATAATATCTTCTAAAATTCACAATGTTTAAATGGAGGTTATAGATAGGAATGCTCTGCATATATTATTTTGTGTTATGTAGAGCTGTCAAGTTGATTTTTAAATTTGAAACCTTGTGAAGCCATTTCCTTGCAAGTCACCTATATGATCATTCATCCTAAGCTGCCACTTTTCTAGGGAAGGGTGTGGTTGCTTCACAAACTTAAAAGTACAAAAAGTCCTGGGTGGGCCTGGGTTTCTGCATTTCTAACACATACTCAAGTGATACAGATGCTGCTGGCTATACTTCAAGGCAAAGTTAGATGTCTGGTGCAGGTTTCTATGCAGTTACTTTGTGTGTTCATTGCAGGTGACTATTCAACACCGTTGAACTTCCATGTTCTTTCTTTTCCTTTGCTTTTCCTGGCTTTACTCTCTTTTAATTCTTTTCCTACATTTCTGACTCCTCCTCCTCTGTCTCTTCCATGGATTCCCCTTGATTTATCCTTTAATGTTGGTGTTTCCTTGGGTTCCATTATTTGCCTTGTGATCAGTTTGTTCTCTGTGGATGATCTCAAGAGTTGACTCCTATATGAACTCTCCCTAACTTACATAGGCAGACTAAATGGATCCTTATCCTACACTCCCATTACGTTTTGTAAGATTTACCTTAGCAGATGATAGTTTTATTTTACTGCATTATTATGCAATTATTTTTGTATGGTCTACCCTTACTTTTTGAGAGCAGAGTGCTCCTTTCCATTGTTGCATCCCTTGTGCCTAGCATAGTGCTCAGATTCTATAAATGTTTGACTAATAAACAAAGGCAAACCTAGACTTTGGGGCAGACGTCAGAAACAGCCATCTGAGCAGGCCAGATGGCAAATGTTAGTATTTGGACACCCTGTGGAAACACAAAGCAAACTTAAATTCTGTTGTGTGTGTGTATATGTGTATAAATTACCTTTCTGGATAGTCTCAAGATACCAATAGCATCTGGGGAAGACACCTGAGCCGTGTTTCCTCTGTAAATTATTTCTGGGCTCCTTTTTCAGACTTAAGCAATAGGCTGTCAAAATTGTCAAAAAGAGGAAGCATGTTTCTTATGGGCAAGATTATTTATCATGTTTTTCTATTGTAATAAACAAAGCGAGCTCCTTCAGAAAAGGAAGGCTGTAGTATTGCCAAAATTGTGGTTTCCAAGAAAAGTTTCACCACATTTGGCCTCAAAGAGGACTCATAAGATCAGGTAAATGACTGCTAGCAGGTGAGATATCCTCAGCTCAGATCTCATGTGGATTGGATTCAATCCAATCCAACAAAAAAAATTCAGTAGATGTTTTTTTGTGTACTAGGCTTGTACTAGGTTAGAGATAGAAAGATAAAAAAGACATGGCCCCTGTCTTCAGGGAGCTCATTGTCCAGTTGAGGCATTAGACATTGAAATAAATAAAGACAACTCGATGTGATGATTATTTAATAAATATATACAAAGTACCATGGATTGGAGAGGACAGACTAGTTGGAAATATAGAAGAAAATAATATTTTGAGAAGGTTCTTCATCCCAAAATGCATATTATCTCTTGAACACCCATCAAAATTCAAAGTGCAATTATTACCCATCCCTGTTCATGTATACAAATAAGATTAAAGTTAATGTTTTTAGTGCATATGATGTGTCCACCATGCCTCAAGAAAGTTTTGTTGCAGGGTTCTATATATAAATAAGATTTAAAGGAATGGAAAATGACAAGGTCATTAGAGGTGCAAGCAACATGTGATGGAGTTATAGAGGGAACAGAAATAAAATATTACTGAGGGACATGGAAGCCCTTACAGGGCATACTGTACTTGGATGTTTCAGTTGGCGCCTCCCTGTAGTGACTGTGGGCTCTTCACCTGTGTTTGTATGGGATTCTGGATCTCCTTGTTAAATTTTATAGAACCAAGGGTCTTAGGGGAGATGGCACAATGGGTATGTCATTAAGTTTCCCTGGGAGTCTAGAATAGAGAGCAACTGAATGGTAGCTTTGTTGCTGGGCAGACGTAAAGGTGCAGCCATGTTTGGATTCTGAGAGCAGATGAGTAAAGCTCAGTAGGAGAGAGGAGGGGGAAAAGAGGAAGGGAAAAGAGGATGGAGGGGGTAAGAGAGAGAAAAAGAGAGAGAAATGGAGGGGGAGTGTAGGGGGAGGAGGAGGAGAAAAAGAGAGAAGAGGCAGAGGAGGAGGAAGAGGAGGAGCAGAAGGAAAGGGAAGAAAAGAGAGGGAAAAGAAGGGTAGGAAGGTAGAGGGAAAGGAAGGGTAGAAGAGACAAAGTAAACAGACACACAGGTGAGTAAGGATGGGTGTGTTGTTGAGGAGTGTTTGGTTGCAAGTTCCTGAATTCCAGCTGAGCTTGTTAAACAGAAAATAAGCCTTTATTATGAGGAGACAGGCTACAGGGCAGATATGTAGCTACATCTCAGGGAGAGACTGGACCCAGAAACTGGAAAGCTGTCAGGACCTGGCCATTTCTCACCACATTTTGGCTCTATCCTCTTCTGTTTGCAGACTGGCTTTCTGGCTTTCTCTGCTAATTGGTCTACCTTGCAAGATGGCCATCCCATAACTTTGAGTTTTATATCTTCCTTGGTCAAGACAGCAGGCCAGACTGAACTAGAATCTAACTTTCAGTCTTACTTCCAAATTCAGATTGCCCCAGAGGATACCAAGTATCTCTTCCTGGTCCAGTACCTGTGGCCTTGGAATGGGAGCAGGTTATGGGGCTTGTATATGGCTGTTGGGGACCCACTCCTATGTGAAGAGGTTAATAGAAAGGTCAGCCCTAACCAAGAAGCCACCTTCAAAGTTTTATGCTATAACAAGAGGACAATATATCAGGGAGAGAGCTGACTTTCCAGCTTCCATTAGCATTTCCTTTGTGAAAGCCTTTCCTTTCTTCTTGAAAGATCCAGATTCCTTATATAAATCCCACTTTACTTGTTAGCTTGAGTAGGTTTCTATTTCTTGCAACAGAAGGGCCTTAACCAAAATTTTACGAGACAAAGAAGAGCTGAAAGAGGGCACTCTAAATTCAGGCAACAGCATTAAGAAAAGCACGAGTGTGAGAAAGTTCATGGTTAATTGAGAAGAGTTCTCCAAATGAACACTGCAGCATAGGTTGTCTGAAGTGATGGTGTGGAAAATGAGGCTGGAAAGGTGCTTTGGAAACTGGTCATATCAACCTTACAAATTCCCCTCTTGGTAATTTGGAGTAGGCAGTGGAAGCTTGGTCAGTTTTTGGATTGCAGTTGTGATGGTATCTGACGAGTGTGCCGCAATACTATCTTAAAGAGTGATAAGCACCTGTTGGTGCCATATGGTTGGTCGTGGTTAGACTGTAACTTCAAAGTTACATGATGGATAAAATTCTACTTTTAACTCAAGTGGGAGTGTACCCTTAACACATCACAGAAGTCGCAGCTGCTGACCCTTTGCGAAAATGTACTGGGTAACTGTAATAGATGCTATTAGTGCCCCACCCAGACTCTCTTCACCTGCTGGCGCATTCATCCTTCAGTTGCTGAAGGTGCTATAGCCAAGGCTGTACATCTGTGGCCTTCTTGGGAGTCATCTCATTTGGAGACGCATGGTACTTTCCACTGCTTGACCCTCATGGCCAATGACTGAATGATTTAAGGGGAGTGCAACAGGCTGGCCTCTTTGCCTCAAAGTGGGACAATTCTGCTGTATAATGTATACTCTGGAGTCTCGTGGATTAGGCCGAGCTGGGTGTTACCTGAGACCACATCCTTGCTCAGCATCTTGCCTTTCACTCTCCCACTTCCCTTGCTAGCTTTGCAGGTTTCTCCTGAAGAGCCTGCCCTCAACAGATCACAGGCACCCAAATCCCTTTTTCAAGGCTGTGCTCCAAGGGAATCTTCTCTAAAACAGTGCATTTATTTTAATATACATCCAAAGTTACATGGATTGCTGTGTTTCTACTTCTGTGAGCATAGTGGACAAGAATTCGGATTCTGGGGCAAGACCCACCTGCATTCAAATCTTGACCCTAATAACTTCTGGTCTTGGCAGATTGGTCAGTCTCAGTATCCTAATTTGCAAGACCTAAATGGGATAATAATCATCCTCAGGGTTGATGTGAGGATTAGATGAGATAATACATGTGAAGTGCTCAGCCCAGAACTCACACAAAGTAAAGAGCTCATTAGCTACTGTTATTATTGCTTCTGATTATCTCCTTTGACAGAGATACTGCACGTAGTTACACAGGTTGTACACTGCACCAGGGTCCATATCTAAGTGGTAGATTTATGTATTTATTATGAAAGGGTTTTTTTTACATCCTAATTCTTACTTGTAAGTCTCAGGCAGACTGGCCTGAGGTGGAGTTCAGATTTCTTATTTGGTTCCCCTCTATCAACTTGAAATCGTAGCTCCCAGCTTAGTCTTGACTATGTGGTTCCCATGAACAAGCTGGCATAGCCCTTCTCTCTTCACCTGTTTTGGAGCTCCGTGACAACCAATGGCTGAGTTTTCATTAACCACACTGGTCAGTGACAGCTGTTTCTACTTAGACTGACATCATCAGATGCCCTGTTAGCTGACCTGTGCCGTGACAGCCTAAGGACAGTGATGCCCAAGCTACAGAGGAAGGTGTGGAGGTACCTAACAGGGAGGATGAGTGAGAAGGAAGCAAGGGTGGGCAGCTGGCAAGAGTAGGTCTAAATGTCTAGCACACTGTTGTTTGTTCACACTTGAGGTGGAAAAACAGCAGGCAACGACACTGTCACAGTTAGCGCGAGATGACCCGAAATACCTGATGATTTTCCTGCAGAGACATTTTCACAGAAAGAAGCTCTTGGCGGTGGAAAATTCTGCTTCCACCTCCCACCGTTTCCCCAAGGTGCTAACCAGGCAGATACGTTCTCAGCACTCTGGCCAATTGCTTGTCAAGTCAGTTCAGAGAATGAGAGCAGTCCTCTCTCCTGGTTCACAGAAGTGATAGTGGCTGAGTCGATGCCTTATTTTCAGCCAAAATGTGTCATTCTCCGGGAATAGCTTCCCACCTTGTCACTGGATTTAGTCCTGGATGCCGGGCACTGGCATGAGGGGCTGAATCGCCCCATTTGATGGAAACTGTGGGATGGGGAGAGACCGTTGAGAGGCATTCTGACTACATTTCTATGGCACAAGCTGGCACAAGCCAGGAAGGGAGGAAACCAAACTGTAAAGAGAATGTTGACAGATCTAGCTGGTGAGTACTTTATGGGTGGAAAAACATGCCTTATTTTAAATGAAACCTGATATGAAGAGTACTGTAGAGTGTTCCTGTATCTGAAGCACACAGAGAAGCCTTTCCCTTCTGATGGAGCCAGCCCTTTCATACTCTAGCACATTGGTGAGCTGTTCTCTTCCCGTGTCCCTTTTGGGCCAGTCCCTACTGGCCAGCCAGCCTTTTCACAGCACCTTCAGTAAACCAGTGAAATGAACAAATCTCTGTAAAACCACAGCTCGGAGAGTTCAGATCTTGACTCGCAAATTTGTATGTGGCTGAGGTCCTGTCTCAGATGACATATGAGAAGATGTGACTTAACTTCTGAACTGTTGCTTCTGAAGGGACAGAATCATGCTGAGCTAAGCATTTCCAGATACCTGGTCAGAGAACTCAGAGAATTCCAGTTGTATCAGATGCTTGGTCCTATAATCTTGGATAACCACCTCACACTTGGTGAACCCCACTACTCAGGGGAAAGTGGCTGGGTTTTCCAAGTGAGATAGGAAAAAATCTTCATCTTTGTTCCCTTATGTGGGTGTGTCTTCCTCCTCATGGCTCCTGTGGGACAGAACATGCAGCTTATCTGTCAGCATCTTCAAAGTTGGAGGCAAGGCATCTGGAACATGCCTACAGTGCCCAAGACAGGAAGCCCCTTGGTTCCAGGGTGGTCGGGACGCCTTGTCCCTCAGCCTGGATCACTTCCCATAACTCCGATTTGCACAGCCTCTTGAAAGAAGAAAGCTTATTTTGGCCTTTGGATATATGCTGTGTGACATATGACTCCTTCTAAGTGGCTGCCACATTGAGTGAAAACAGAACTATAATTGAGAGGTGGCTGGGGAATGCCTAGAGAGCCCCTTCTTCCTCATGTCTGCTCGCCAACGTGCCAAGTGCAGGAGGGCAACGATTACACAAATGGAGCTGGGATTTGGAAGGATTTTTCCCTCCCTTCATATATAAGTCTTTTTATATCAAAGGTTAGGGCAAGTAGACTGTCCCTTAGGACAAAAACCCAGGTTCTGCTGGGGAGAGGGGAAAAGAGTCAAACCTACTTGGAATAAGTTCACTGGGATAGAACTGTATTCTACTTTGAGCCAAAACCCCGTGAAATCTCATGGGCCATGAAGTCCAATTAAAACAGAGCTGGGCACAGTAAGAGGCTAACAGGCATGCATAATTGTGAGAACCAGGATTTTAGTGGGGAAAGAAAAAAAAAAGCCAAGGAGAAGCCAAGGCCAATTATCAGAACTGCTAATTTTTACCAACCTAATCATTAATGAATACCATGTTTCTGAAAAGAATGTTAAGAGAATAATTGTATTTCAAGGGCTTGAAAACTGCTAAACTCTCAAGTTGTACAATTTGTGCAAATTAATATGATAAAAAGAGACAATTAAGGTTTATAATTAACAGATAAATACAAATGATCTGGTGAAGACAATCTAAGTTTCTGCTCTGTCTTATGAAGCAGTGTAATTGATTTTTATAAATGCTAATTTACAGTACATGCTCTGTTAACCATTAACACAGGGAAAGGAACATGGAGTAAATGGAAGTCAAGGAGGGATGTGAGCCAAGGAACTAACAGACTAGATCTAGCCAAGGAGAAGAAACAGAAAAATATGCCAAATGTTGGAATGTGACTTTGAAAGGGGAAGACACCATCCAACAACCATCTTCCCACCCCCAGCCAGGGGGAAAAAAAATCCCTCAATTGTCTATGCAAGTTCAATGAAGTTTTTCTCTATTTCTATACCTTTCAAAACTGACTGGCTGGATTTTCCTGAAGTTCTGAGGCTATGAGTTGAAAAGGTCTGTCTCCAAGTATAGGACATATGTTGTGTAAATAAAATGCACCTTGGTGACAAGATGTTTCCCAGGCAAGAGCAGCTGAATGTCCACAGGGAGGCTTGTGTCACTTCTGATGAGGAGCAGACTGACATTGGCAATCATCTGCTGAGGACAGAGAACACCCTTGGTGATTCATATGTGATTTGCACCCCGAATGTCACAAGGACCCACATTCCAGACTGCAGACAGCATGGGGTCGAGTGGCCTCTCACACGGTCAGGGTGTGCTCTAGGGTCAGCAAGGGCAGGGACATACTCTGACAAACAAGGCTCCTGAGCCAGTCCAAGGAGGCCAGACAGCTCACAACCTATATTTCCCTTTCCTGATGGGGAAGGAGAGGGATTGCTCTGTCTGTCCCTGTCAGACTCTATGTCTCCTGAGGACAGGACTTGTGTACATTTGTATTTTTGGTGCCTGCTGTAGTGTTCTTTCTATGATTGGAACTTGAATAAGATTAGCTTTTGATAATGACAAGAGAGGCCTGGTAATTCATATTCTTTATAAAAGAAATCCCGAAAACATGACTTTTTATTTTGACTGGGTGAGATCCTAGAGATTTTTACCTGATTCTGATTAACACTCTGCTTTTGAGTTTTCAAGTTGAAATCAGCAAGAGAAAAAAAGGAACTGGAGAAAGAGAATATCAAAGGACGTCTGGAGAGGAGCGTCATTGTTCTAAGGCTTAGCCTGGTAAAATCAGGAATTGACTTTTCAGTTACCGTTTCTCCTAGCCATGCTCCATTAACCTGTTCCTGATGAGCGAGGAGACTCTCCAAGCATTTCCTAATGTAACCTGCTGGTGAACGTGACATCTTCCTCCATGCTTCTGAAATTCCTAATCCTCAGTACCAATTGTGCTTTCATAGCTCATTTTTTGGTTCCCCCTCTTTGTTGCATTTTGATAAATCGCATATGACTTCTGAATTTTACATGTATCAAACAAAAGAAAGGGCGAAACCTAGATTCTAGAAGCTAAAACAGAATGTACTTTTATCATTCTAGTCTGACTTCATATTGAGTAGGAAGTAAACACATGCTATAGACCAAGACTGTCCAGGAGAAATACAACGTGAGCCACACATGCAATTTAAAATTTTAGAGTAGACACACTGAAAGACAAACAGGTGGAAGGACTATTAATAATATTTTACTTAATGAGATATATTCAAAATATAATTTCAACACACGGCCAATATAAAATTATTAATGAGATAGTATATATATATTTATTATAAGTCTTCAAAATCTGGTGTATGTATTATACTTCTAGTCTATCTTGGTACTAGCAACTTTTCAAGAAATCATGCCAAATGTGGTTGATGGCTAATATCTTGTACAAAGCAGAGAGAGAGAGAGAGAGAGAGAGAGAGAAGGAGAAATTGAGAAAGGAATCTTAAATATATCTTCCAGGGTTTTATTGATTCTTATTCCAGTCATAAATTATACAAGGGTTATGGTGGAGATGAACTTGTAGCTAAGTCATTACATATAATATAAAACCTAAATGGTACTTTAGATAAGGCTGAACAAGTATATCTCATCAATAATAATTTCATTGGATCTACTACTACTAAGCTAAAAAGAGACTAGGTGAGCAGATCCTAAGAAAATTGTATGTTCATCTTGAGTCATCATCCACAGGCTAGATTCAGAATATATAACCCTGTTGATGGAGTGGAGGTCACAGCTATACTTTTCTACTTTCATAAAGTCTTTTGGGCCAATTGGCTTAGCTGGATATGGTACAACATGGCTTCAGTCCATATATATGCCAGGTTCATAAGGGGCAGTACTTCTTTTCAAGAGATCTAGGCTGCCTTGTTGTTCACCCCCAGCATGTGTCTTACGGCAGCCACAAGGAGGTGTCCTGAATGTCTTGGGGCCTGGGCACCCCACCTGCCATACTTGGAGGAGTAATTCAGAGCCACGATGGAAGACCATGCCTCTGTAGAAAGAATGAGAATGCCCTTATGGACAGATACAAAACAAACTTCAAGTAAATTAAATGAAAAGAGCAGGTGCAGAACAGTGTGTATAATATGTTAGCAAATGTGTAAAAAGGAAAAAAAAATGTGCATTTGTATATGCACAGACGGTCTCTGAAATGACAGAAAACAGGCAATGTTTATTGCCTTCAAGGAAGGGAGGAGGGGGCTGGGAGACAAGGGGAGGGGGAAGAATTTTCCCTTTTATTCTTGGTTCCTTTAGAATTTTGTGCCATGTGATCTATTCTATTTAATGTATATTACATTTAATATATATATGTATTTCCTTTCAAATTTTGTTCCATGTGAATATACATAAAGAGTAATAATGTGGAAACATTTAAAATAGCCAAATTTGAAACAAACCGAACTGTAATAAAAGCCATGTCCTAGTGAAGGTGAGTATGTCCTGTCTCAGGGGTGAAAGTGGAGTGTATAGCTAAATGATCAGTGACATCCAAGAGCAAAGGGGGAAGTTACTAATACTGAGGAGCAGTACTCCCTGAGTATTCTTTTAAAAAGTAGACTGACAATTACAATTCAGCAATCACTTCCTGAGTGCCTCGTTTGTGCAAGTCACTGGGCAAGCCAACATGTCTGTACTGTCCCCACCTCACGGAACTCAATTGAATGGATGCATCTGGAGGGTAAGAGGTGCGACTTTTGTGACAAAGTTAAAACCAAAAGAGATGTCCAGGTAGCTTTATAGTTTCTGAGACAAGAAGTAGCTTTAATCTCCGAGTTTAGAGAAGCCATTTTCAGGAGTGCTTTTCTCTGATAGAGATGCAAAGAAGCATCTCCCTGGTAAAATATGTGACAAGGAAAAGACGTAATGTCAACACAGCAGTATCAGCATTACACATCAGACCTGGTGATAACATAAATGCTTTTGCAAAAGAAGTGGGTGTGGGTGTTGCCATGCACCTCACGGAGCTGTCCTCTCTTGTAAAGTATACAATAGAGCCAACACTCCGAGTCTCAGCTCCTGGGGACAATATCACTTCTTTGGAAATCCAGCAGAATATCTTCTTTCAACAAAGATGTGCTGTAGCTTCCACGTGCTGGACACCGAGAGAAGCACAGAAGACACATATAGATAAGCCTAGCAAGGGCCCTGCCCACAAGGAGCGGGTTGTGCACCCAGGAGTTTAAACGTGTTCCAGAAAGCAACGGAAGTGTAGAAGAGAGGGGAGCGGGGAGACTTCAGGAAGTAGTGAGGAGCAGGGGGTTGAATAAGTAGAAATTTTTTCCTGGGAAGGGAGCAAGGAAGAGTTACCTTAGGCAGAGTGTTGTGTAAAAAAGGGCAGAGACATGAAGTGTCAGACCTATTTGAGGAAAGGGGACTCTAGCTCCACCAGAGCATAGGTTGTTAGACAGCAGAGAAAGGTGAGGCTGTGGCAGGCTAGGGGTCTTGTGAGGGGTCACAATGCTGCTGAAGAGTTTGGAGTTTTCTAAGCAGTGGAGAGCACGGAGGATGTAAAAGGCAGGAGGATGTAAAAGGCGACCGCACAATGTGCAGGTGTGCAGAGGCCTGTGGTGGCCCCAGGGCACCAGACAGAACCCCCAGGAGGCTGTGCCAGCAGCCAGAGGAATGTGAGAAGGGAGAAGATCCAACAGATTTTAGAGTGGGGGCTTTGGAGGCTGATGACCAACTGATTGAATAGAAGGGTCGAGGGAAATGATGAGCCAAGTTTCGGCTGACTTTAGAAAAATCCACAAATCAAATTACACGTTCTTTTTTTTTTTGCAGACAGAGAATGAATTAATAATGGCCTTGAAAATCCATACTGCAAAAGATCTCTACCTTACTTAATTTTGAAGTGTTTTTGGAATCATGTGGCTTGACACTGTATTGGGGATCGCTTGGTCCATAACCTACTTTGAAAGAAATTACATGCCTTGTTTAAATGTCCACCCGAATCCCCAGCCTGAGACTCTCACAAATGTTAGTTACTTCAAATGTCATCATTAAAAGGTACATACAGAGAGGTGATAGGTTGGAATGGTCACAGCCCGAGGCTAGGTGTTTCTAAGTTTGTTTGGTCTGGATCAGACCTGTGCCAGTGATGGAAGGAAGGCACGTATTTCTGTAAAGCATCCTATGTTCTCTGAAGTGTCACGTGATGGACAATGTCAGGAAATTTTGGATAAGAAAGTTCAAAAGTTGGGGATGTAAAGCTCTGGATAGAAAGCCTAAGAAATTGTCCTTCGTGAGAAATAGGAGAGATTTAATTTGGTTCCACAAAATCTCTGTGCCTGAGACTAATGCTGTGACCTAAAAACCTTATCAATTTTACCACTGGATTAAATCACACCTTTTTGGAGTCCGTGCTGGAGGGAGGGTGAGTGAAGGTTCACACACCTTATCAAAGCCTCTCCACAATGGATAGTTCTGTAGATCTACTGGAAGCCTTTAAGTTTTGCAACCAACTATTTTATATTTAAAAGTTGTTAGATTATTTCAGGCAGCATGGACTGCTTTTCACTTAAGTGCTGTCCCTCTGGGGATCTATGCCAAGGTACCGCTCTCTACTAGCCACACAGAGAATGACCCAATTGTGTTTTTAGTTTCCTCTAAATACAATCTATTGATTTTCTTTCTCCCACTGTAAGCAGGGTGGTCTTGGTTATTCCAAAGCAATTAGGTGGAGTATTTGGTTGGACTCTTCTTCAACCTTGAAGGATTCTATTTACTCTCCTCCATTATAGCCTTAAAGCTTTAGTCCCTTATAGCCAAGAGTTGCTTTTCTGCACCAATAAGCAAAAGCATTACAATATTAATAACCCTCGGCCACGGGTTTAGCTTCCTCACCTTCTTCCCATGCTTGGATGATTTCCTCTGCATTTGAAGCAATCAATAGTGGCCTGAAATTCATTCAGACTCTCACACACTCCATGAGGTTTCCAAAATAAGCCAGTGGCAAGCATTTAATTAGTTCATTTTGTTTCTGCCAGGGCAGAGATGCAGGCTTGAGACTCCAAGAGCTGGTAGACAATATAGCTGTTACTGAAATCTTCATGCCTTGGCAGTAAATAGGATGGGATTCAGAGACTAATGATTCTGCCTCTTCCCACCCTCTCTGTGGCTTTTGACATGTTTCTTTGCCAAGCTGAACCCATGTCTTCCTTTGCGTAAAGAGAGTAAGGTGCCACCAGTTCTTGAGGGTAGTTTCTTCCGGCAGTAGAGTCCGTTGTGAGTACCGGTCACCATGCTGGTGCTGAGGATAAAAGATGCATAAGACACCGTCAAATGGGGAAAAGGGGAGACAGGCATTAAGACAAGTTTTTCCCCCTGCTGGGGACGGGCTCTGCTAGAAATGAGTGGAGAGTGCAGTGGGGGTGTCTGCAGAGCCGTCCCTGGGACCACTCTAGGCCGAAGACACAAGAGCTGCAGAGGCTTTTGCTTTTCCAGTGGTCTTTGTAGCAGGGGAAGATTTATTTTCTCCCCAGGTCCAGGCAGCAATATTTATTTCCACACCCCACAAAGCCTCTGAAAAAAGGAAGTATCTCTTAGAATGTTTATGTCAGACTTTTGGCTGATAGTCATCAGTGGTTTTAAAGTCACGGCATTTCCCTCAAGACGAGCCAGTAATGAATCTCATGCACACACGGGACAAGGCTGCACTAAGTGCCAGGTGGATGAGACAGCTGACAGTAGATGGCCCAAGAAGGCCTCCAGCTATGGACAGGCAGGGAAGCCCAGCAGGGTATTTACAGGCTGATGGTGAGAAGAGTTCCTGGTTTGTTGTGTTGGTTCATAATGGCTACAGAGCTGCTGCGATCCTGGTGTCAGCCCCCACCATTTGCATGTTTCCTTTGTGGGACTCTAAGCAGGTTTTCTGCTGTGGAAAAGCCTCACACAGGCCATAGGGCTCTGTTCCTGCATCTAGTCCCACTTCCTCACCTTCTTTTTTGTTCATTTAGGCTTCCCCTTGATCCAGAAGAGTGGAGGCAATTACATAAATGCATATAGAATAAAAAGAAACTTAAGGGGTTCTGCTGAAGTGTGTATGCATGCTGATCCTCCAATAATATTCCTGGGAATTTATCTCAAGGATAGTAATTGAAATATGCTCAGAAATGTATCTTTATTTTTCATATACTTGTGATTTCCCCTGCCTTTTTTAATGTGAAATGTCTTCATTCAGAGAGTGTAAAAAATGTACACGTGCTGTTGAAAGAATAATAGCGAAGCAATCCCTTGTGTATCTGCAACTCAGGTTAAGATAAAGAGCACTGACAGTGTTTTAGAGGCAATCTTTGGGCCCTTCTACAACAATTTCACCCCTTAAAAATATATCCCTAAATAGGGGCACCTGGGTGGCTCGGTTGGTTAAGCATCCGACTTTGGCTCAGGTCATGATCTCACAGTTTGTGAGTTTGAGCCCCGCGTCGGGCTCTGTGCTGACAGCTGGGAGCCTGGAGCCTACTTCAGACTCTGTGTCTCCCGCTCTCTCTACCCCTCCCCTGCTCATGCTCTGTGTCTGTCTCTCAATAATAAACAAACGTTAAAAAAATTTCTAAAAAAATATATGCCTAAATAATATATAATATTGTTTTGCCTTGTTTGAATTCTGTGATTGACTTCTCATTCTAAGTATCATGTTATTAAGATTTTTAAAATATTGGTGCATATAACTAAATTTCATTTTTTTTCTCTGCTCTATAGTATTCCAATATTTGAATAAACCACAATTTATTTACCCAGTCGACTGCTAATAGATATGTGAGTCGTTTCCAGTTTTTGGTCTTCTATGCCATGCAGCTATTAATGTTCTTATACATTTACAATATTGCACGTGTATGAGAGATTCCCTAGGGCATATACTTAGGCATGAGATTATTGGCCTGTAGGGCACACGGTCAGCTTTACTAGTTGAGAAGAGACAAGGGTGATTGATAAATGCCCCTGGGGGTTTGGGTTGCCCAGAAGATCCCCCTTAACTTAGAGGAAGGAGCTGTGCCCCCACCCAATTTCCCACAAGATCATGGGGTGCCAGCAGCTGTATTGCCAGACAGGTTTCTGAACAGCTGGCATCTAAAATTCTGCTTGCTTGACACCGGTCAAATCCCATCCCTACCCCTCACCCACCCATTAGCAAGACCATTCTCACGGGGTCCTGCCTCTGGAGCAGAGCCCCCTGGTGCATCCAGCAATGCTCTGGCCCTTCACACTTTGCAGGAGGCTGAACTAATGGTGAACCATCATCCTATTTTGCTGACCCTCTGCTTTAACTCTTCCCAACGAAACCAGTTCTGTGCCTGCATATAATGACCTTGTGGTGTTTGACTTCACCACTGTTCCATACTAGGTAATGTCAAACTGTCTTCCAAAGTGACTCCTCCAATTTCCTTCTCACCTGCAGTGGGTGAGGAATCCTTTTGCTCCCCATCCTCACCAATGCCTGTAATTGGGCATTTTAAATTCAAAGACTTTTACACTTTTGTCAATCTTGTGGCTATAAAATTGTCACTCATTGTGGTTTAATTAATATTTCCTTGATCAGTAATGAAATTGAGCATCCTTTCATTTGTTTATTGGTTGTTCAGGTTTTCTCTTGTGAAAGTACCTATTTGAAGCTCTTTTCTGATTTGTTTGCTTTTTAAAAAATTGATTCATAGGAGTTTATTATATATTCTGGTTATGATCGCTGGTTATGATTCCCTTCTCTCTCATCTTACGATGTCTTTTCTCCTTTATTATGGAATCTTTTGTAAATGAAGTTCTTAATTTTGATGCAGTCAAATTTATTGAGTTTTTGCTTTATTTTATGGTTTGTGCTTTTGGTCTTATTTACAAACTCCTTTTCTATCCATGGATAATTAAAGTATTCTCCTAAATTTTCACCTAGAAGTTTTATATTTTACCGCTTGCTTTTGGGACTTTAATCCTGGCGTTGATATTTGTGTGTGCTAGGAGTCTAATTTTCCATTTTTTCATTAGGAATATTGTCCTAGCACCATTTCCTGAAAAGTCCGTTTTTTTTCTTAATTTACAGGGCGAACTATATCAGACATCAAATATCCATATGTGTATGGGATCATTTTTGGATTCATTATTTCGTTCTATCTTTCCACTTGTCTGTTCCTGCACAAAGATTATACTGTTCCAAAGTCTATAGTTTATAAGAAGTCTTAATATCTAGTAGAACAAGTTACCTCACCCTGTCCTTTATCAGTAGGATTTGTCTCTTTTTGGTTGGGTATTTCCGTATAAATTTTAGAATCAGGGTGTGAAATTCCACAGACAAGTAAAAGGTTGGGATTTTGACTGAGATGACCTCAATTTGGTAAAAACTGACATCTTTAAATTATTGTTTTTAATACATGAGCTTGATATATTTCTTCTTTTATATAGTTTTTTTTTTAAAGTCTTTTCCTAAGATTTATAATTTTCTCCACAAAGATCTTTTTAAAGCATTATTGAGAATGGTATCTCTTTTCTTTTTCTGCCTCTTATTTTTTTCTTTTTCAAGTTTCTATTTAAATTCCAGTTAGGTAACATAAAGTGTGAGAGAATGATGTCTCTTAACATTTTTGTACTTATTTGTTTTTGTTGCTATGTAGAATGCATTTGATTTTTGCATGCTGATTCTTATTAATTCTGGTAATTTACCTGTAGAGTTTTTATTTTCTGCATGTGCAGTCATATCATCACTAAGTAATGATTGTTTTATTTCTTCTTTATCTTGCCTTTCTCTGTTGGTAAGACACAGCTCAGTGTTGAATAGAAAAGGAGACAATAGGAATCCTTGTCATGCTTCTGATCTTAAAGGGAATGTTTTCAACATTGCACCATTAATATGTTTTTTGCTGTAGGTTAATCTTTTTTTTTTTATTAATAGAAGGGGAGAAACTTTTCTTTGATTCCAAATTAGTTAAAAATTTAAAACTATGAATAGAAGCTATATTTTATTATATACTTTTTTCCCTGCATGAATTCAAGTGATTATATTATTAATTTGTTAATATGATGACTTTCATTATTCACATATTTCTAATGATAAGTCATCTTTCTATTCCTGAGATAAATCCGATCTGATTATGATTAAAAGAAAATTTTTTTTTGTTGTTTTAGAGAGAGAGAGTGGGGTAGAGGGGCAGAGCTAGAGAGAGAGAGAGAGAGAGAGAGAATCTTAAGCAGGCTCCATGCTGAGCATGGGGCACAGCATGATCTCATGCAGGGCTTGATCCCACAACCTTGGGATCATGACCTGAGCCAAATTCAATAGTTGGATGCTCAACCCACTGAGCCACCCAGGAGCCCCTGATTATGATTTTTTAAAAATATGTTGCTTAAATGAGTTCTTTAATGTTTTTAGTATTTTTGCATCTATGACCATGATAAGTCTGGCTTGTAATGTTCCTTTCCTTAATGTTCTTGACAGGTGTTCATATCAAGCACACGTGATTTTTATAAGTGGATATGGATAATGAGACAAAGGAAAAATGTAAGTAATAAATAAAATATAGAAGTTAGAATTTAGGTTGTAATGCAACATTTATGCCATAAGATCTCTTACATGGCTAGGAATTTGGCTCTAAAATTCCTAGCAATGAATTAAAGTTAATTTCATGATTCACAAAAATCAATGAGTTAAAACAGAACTGGCTATTCAGGAGCAGAACAAGTGTTCCAAGGGGCAGTAAAGGGTGGTGGTTTGGAGACTATTCCTTGGAGCTGGACTGAATTCTAATCCTGTCTCTAGAACTTACTAGCTATGTCATTTGAACAAGTTGCTTAATTGCTTTGTATTTCAGTTTACTCACCTGTCAAACAAAGATAATTATGTTATCTACTCAAAGAAGTGTTTCACAGATTAAATTAATTAATACATATAAAGTCCTTTGAAAATTAATCAGTTCTTGGTAGCACTCAATGAACATTAACATTTTATTATCATTTCTGATACTGAGACCAGAAAGAAAATTTCTCCTTGAATTCCTTTTGAGAGAATACCTTTTAATGAAAACGACAATGACCCTAACAAAATCCTTATAGGATTATCATTATTACTACTATTATTACCTAATCATTTTGAGGAGTTTGATATCCTTCAGGCAAACTTTCATAAGTAATGCTTTTCCAGTTGGGTTTCTGATGAGAGCAGTGGGTATGAGGTGATATTCTATGAGTAGTACCTGGAATACAGCCATATGCTTACATATTTTTTGAAACTAGAAGAGGATAAATAGGACCACCTTGCTTCCAGGTGGGCCAAGAAGTACTTAAAGACATGGCCAAGTATCTCTCCTTGACTAGTTTTGGGTAGGGAACAGTGCACAGTCAAAAGGGTGGTCAGTATTCCATTGGCTGCACTAATTTTAGTTTGGGAAAAATTAAATCAACTATTGTAAACTATCACTTTGGCAATAAGTTGGTTATTTAAAAATGTCACTATATAGGTACCTAAATGAGTTAACTTATGTACTAGATAATTGACTATACTGAATTCCAGTCAAATAATCACAACTAATGATTACATGGAGTTTACTATGTGCTGTATTGTCCTAAGTACTTCACATAATCTAACATTTTTTAGACTTCACAACAATCACATGAGGCAGGTACTGGTACCATCATCATCTTACGGATGAGTCACATGACCAGTAAGTGGCAGAGGTGGGATTCAAACCCAGGTACATTGGCTCCTGAATCCAAATGTAAGTGAGATGCCTACCCAAAATGATAACTTTGTTTTAGAATAATTGACTTGTAGATAGACTTCCTTTTTTTTTTAATGTTTTATTTATTTTTGAGAAAGAGAGACAGAGCATGAGCAGGAGAGGGGCAGAGAGAGGGAGGGAGACACAGAACCTAAAACAGGCTCCAGGCTCTGATCCATCAGCACAGAGCCCAACGTGAGGCTCGAACTCAGGAACAGTGAGATCATGAAGTTGGACGCTAACCAACTGACCCACCCAGGTGCCCTGATAGCCTTTTTATGGCAGTCATTTTATAGCAGGCCACTATATTCTAAATGATGAAAGGATAGGATCTGTGTGTGAGAGTGTTTTTCTTTCTCTGTTCCATGACAAGGCACATATCCAGCCCAGGCAAGAATGGTATACATGTATATATACATATACATAAGTAGAAAGCAAAATAGAAACAAGTAGAAAATAGTAAAAACATCTTTTATACAATTTCCACCTGATCAGTTATAGATCCTAGCTCTGACAGTGGATTAAGGAACAGGTTCTCGTTAAGCATCAATAATGAGGGTCAATAGTATATTGACCTTGTGATGTCCATTACAGTCAATGCTCATCTACTGAAATGTAAAGAAGAGATCTAAAAAGAGCACACACAATCTTGTGTAATTCTGAAGATATTTCTCTACAAGTTAATACAGAGTTTGTCAATGATCAGTAGTGGAATAACTATGCCTATGGGCCACCACTCCTGAATAAAATATTGGCTCACTGGACCTACACTTGCAATTCATCAAGAAGGAAACAGGCATGCTGCTATCTGTGGAGTCCTTTTCTGTGGTCACAACCTGCAGCTCTCTTTAGCTGGGTCCTTTCAGCAGACAAGTTCTCTGTGACATTGGCTTTTAGATATTGCAGAAGTATCACATGTAGCTGCAGCTAACAGGAAGTGATAGTTGTGTGATTGAATGTGAGCAGAAACTGGAGAGCAGTAGAAAGCCTGGTGGCATTTCTTGCTTCTCTGCATTTTTTGGCAGCCAGGATTAGGTTAGTCCTGCTGCAAAGTGGGATCCTTCCAGTGGTCGTTGCCCATGTGACTTTTCAGGGTTTCAGCAGTGATGCTCAAGGAAATGGCCTCCTCCTTGATCTTGAGACATTGTGCCTAGAGGACACCACCACTTTGGGTGACTGCTTTTGGGAACTGCTGTTGCTAACACTCTAATTCTATAATATGGGAATAGTATAGTTGCCCTTTTAAAAGCTGTGATAGAGTTCACAATGGTTTTAGCTGGGTGGTAGAATATTTGTGGAGCTAATAAAGATGTGCAAACAGGGACCTGAGCATACCCTTCCAAGCAGTTCTTTAATAATTGTAGGGGCAGGAAGTCTCCTCAGGTGCTTTATTTGGTCAGATTTCTTCATAGAAATCAGTTGTTCAATACAAGGAGCATGACCTAGATCCAGAAGAAAGCAGCCTGGAATCTACGAAGTTTATCAAGCTCAGCAGTTGAGCAAAACCCAGATTCCTAAGACCTCATTCATCAAAGTCACTGCTGTGATAACAATTTCCCAGAATCTGCCTTCATTTCCACATCTAATGGCTAAACTCTGATTTTATCACATAGGTTAATCATAAAGTATTTTTACTTTAAAAAAATTTTTTTAAATGTTTATTTATTTTGAGACAGGAGGGGTGGGGTCAGAGCGAGAGGGAGACACAGAATCCGAAGCAGGCTCCAGGCTTTGAGCTGTCAGCCCAGAGCCCAACACAGGGCTCGAACTCATGAACCTCAAGATCATGACCTGAGCCAAAGTCAGACGCTTAACTGACTGAGCCACCCAGGTGTCCCAATCATAAAGTATTTTTTAATCTGATGCTTTCATAATGTTTAAAATTTTAAAACTCCCAGATAATTCTTCTGATTAGCATGATGTAAGTTTTAGTTTCGTATTGTTTTGGTTTTCCTGTCAAGCAGTCTCTAGCTCTTTTTAGTTATTCTGCAATGGGCACTGGAAGTGAAGGTCCTATGTGGTTGAGACCCAGTGTGAATGAGGCAGGTTTTAAGTGATTAGCAACCAATTGGGAGGAAGGGAGCAAAGAAATGTATTTCTCCAGGCATTGAGGCAAAGTTCTGAAAAGTCATAGGATGGCATCAGACCACCAGTAGAAATTAAAAGTCCCTCAACTCACTTGTCATCCCCAGACTTCTGAACCAGCCCAGAAAAAACATGAGTGCAGACCTGACTTCAGGTTGGATATACTTAGACTTAAAACTTAGGCTCTTAGCTAAAACTTAGCCAAAAATTGGCTCTTTCTCCCTGTCCTAAGCTAACTCTAAGGACTATAATAAGTAAGCAAGACCTGACTCTAATACAATACTTGGTTCTAACCTTTGGGAAAGACATACAGTAAAATTTTTCTTTAATTTTTTCTATAAGCTATTGCTTAGTACTACACATTCTATTCATAATGAATTTTAGTGAGTCTCTAAAGGAACATCCTCACGCCACAGGAAATTAACCCATTCATTACTAAATGATTCCTAGCAGAATCTCATTGCATTCACCGCAAATTCCGATCTACAGAGTCTTAGAAACAACCAACTCTGCCACGAAAAATACAGAACAATTTGAGATTTAAACAACATAACAAAAAGATTATACGGGGAGCAAAACAATGAGAACTTGGGAGGTAGGTAAGGTGAGTGGGGGAAAGATGTCAAGACATATCATGTCCAGCTTCCAAAGGAATTAATGAGGACTGGAAAGAAGAGGTTCCAGCCACTTGAGCAGCAGAGCTCAGAAGTAGCCTAGGGGTAAAAAGAAAGAGAATCTCACTCATTTTGAGTATTACAGAAGTGTTATTGTTTTCTTCCCATATGTCATATCAGGAGGTTCACGGTTTGAGTTGGTATTTTCCAAATGTCTCTGTTGTAAATTTACTATTTTTTCCACTTGTAATTAATAAGTATTATGTACGGAGCCATATTTCAAGGCTATATATATCTTGTTCCTCTTTTCTCCTCCAACAGTCCTTCATGTTTTAAGCAGCTATTGTAGGGGTTTTGGTGTCTTAAAAGGGAGGTTTTTTACAAAGATATTAGAACCCATTTTAAAAAACCAACACATTCAATTTCTTACCTTTGCCACACTGCTGTGTTTCTAGAAGAAGACTCTTTACTCTTTAAGGGGTAAACACCAGGGACCTTAGGAAGCCCAAAGGAAAGCAACTAAAGACATAGACTATCTCACCTGTTAAACTTTTTCCTCAGCTGACCTGGCTTGTCCCATACCTTGCAAGTCAAGCTCATCCAGTCCAAGGTGGGGCACCAACCAATTCCTGGAATTAGGGAACGCTTCAGATTATCTGGGTCAGGTCACTGGTACCAGGGTGGGACTTGGTGCTGAGTAATTTATACAGGGACTCAAGAATTCCCCTGAAGAGTATGGTGTCTCACAGCAGTGGGTTTGGCTAGCCTGAGGGTCTCATTCTTCAGTCAAAACAGAACCAAGGGGAAAAACACTTTCTGAAACTGGGTGTGAGTGATGGTACAATGACCCTCAATGGAATCCTATAAAAGGATCTAACAAGAGATGTGGGGCAGAAAGTTACCTTGTCACTAAAGCCAATTTCTGAAGTTTGACTGACTTGTCCTTCAGGAATCATCTATTCCATAACATCTTTTTTCCCTTGAAGAAGCCAGATGGTGGATCTGAGACAGCCTACCTCAGCCACTATCTTGTAACTGGGAAGTGTCCCAGAGATGATATTGACCTGTGTTCTGGATTGAAAGAGGCCTTCCTGATTTCCTGTGTGGACCAGTGTTGCAGCTGGCTAAAAGAGGCATGAATGATGACATTTGTGTTTTGTTCTTTTTTTAAACAGTTGAAATAGTCCCCATTCTGGCCAATGATAGCTGTCATAAAGAAAGGTAGTACACTGTACAAGAGTTTGACTTTTGCTGTGAGCTTGCTGAGGGGGGACATGGAACAAACTGGAAAGAAATATATTAGAGGATGGTTGGGGAATGGAGCCCAGAAAAGAATCCTTCATGGTCTTCCTTCTACAAGAGAAGAGTGAGGTGAAGATTCAGTGCCACCTAGCTCTTCTCCACCATCAGCCTATCTTTCTTTCCATCTGAGTACCTGCTACTGGCACACTGCTTTCAAACTCTCCTTTACTGAAATTCACCAGTTGTTATAATTTCCCCCATTTGCTTTCTCACTTGTGTGTCTGCTCTCACGAAGACTCTGAGCCATTTGAGGGAATTCTACCAGAAGAAAGAGCTTTCCATTTCCGTTTATGTATTTATTTATATCTATATGGATCCACGGATTCCTCTTTCTATTCACTGGGTTGTAATTCATCACTATCATTGTGCATTTTGATGTCCCCAATGTCCCAGATTTGGCTAGTGAGATATTATACACTTTTATTCCCAAATACTTCAGTGTGACTTCCTAAGAACAAAATAATTCTTTTACATAATCAAAGCACAATCATCAAAATCAGAATATTTAACGTTCATACACTATTATCTAATTGATAGTCCATGTTAAAATTTGTCAATTACCCCAATAGTGTCCTTTATAGCTATACTGCCCCCCCCATGGCCCTACCACACCTGAATCCAAACCAGGATCACACATTGCCTTGAGTTATCGTCTTTTTTTTTTTTTTAATTTTTAAAAATGTTGTTTATTATTGAGAGACAGAGACAGAGCATGAGCATGGGAGGGGCAGAGAGAGGAGGAGACACAGAATCCAAAGCAGGCTCCAGGCTCTGAGCTGTCAGCACAGAGCCCGATACGGGGCTCGAACTCACAGACTGTGAGACCATGACCTGAGCCAAAGTCTGAAGCTTAATCGACTGAGCCACCCCGGCACCCCGAGTTATCATGTCTTTTAAATCTTTTTAAATCTGGAACAGTTCCTGAGTCTTTCTTTGTCATTAATGACCTTGACATATTTGGAAGAGTACAGCCAGTTATTTTATAGAAAATCCTTCAATTTGAGTTTAGTTGATATTACTTCATGATTAGATTCAGATTATGTATTTTCAGTAGGAATGTTACAGAAGTGATACTGTATTCTTCTTCACAGTGCATCATGGCAGAAGGCATACAATTTAAACTGGTGTCTTCCAGATTTCTCCACTGTAAAATTAATATTTTTTTCCCTTTGAAATTAAAAAGCGATTTGTAGAGAGATATTTGGAGGCCATGTATATAGCCTATTCTCCTCAAATTTTTACCCACTAGTTTTATATATGTTAATGGTTCTTGCCTGAATCAATTAGTATTATGATAGCGGCAGAATGGTGATTTTCTATCTCCATCATTCTTTCTACATTTATTAGTTGGCATTCTACTGTAAGGAAGAACATTCCATCATATATGTATACATGTGTGCATTTTTTTCTTGCATGGATTCATGGGTTCTTTTATTCAATGTTTTATAATTTATTACTATAATTATTTATTTTGATAGTCAAAATGTCCCAGATTTGGCCAGTGGGAACTCTTCCAAACTGGGTCCACTGTTCTTTTGATATATCTGTATCCTTATTTGAGTTTTCTTCTGGATACAGCAAGATACTTCAGATTTACCTTGTATTTTCCTTGCCTCAGTCCAGAAGCAGTAATTTCTGCAAGGAGCCCTGGTTCCTTTTAATGGAGAATGGTATTGAGAAACCTAGCTCTGGGCAACATGTATGCTCGTTGATGCTGGGGTCTTATTACTTTGTCAGAAGACAGAGCTATGAAGTAAATACATGTGTGTGAGTATGTATATGATACATTGCATATGTATGTGTACCTAAGTAAATCTATGTAGAACACACACACATACACATATATGCCATGAATTTGTACTGATACCTCTGGTTCTACTCCAAGATCATGGGCTTTATTTGAGGCTTTCCTTTCCATATTTATAAATTCCTTCATGACAGATGCATTTTAAGAGCTATCCTTAAGGGATAGCTGACTGGCTCAGTAGATACTACAGGTAGCTTTTAATCTCAGGGTTGTGAGTTTGAGCCCCATGTTGGGCATGGAGCCTGTTTAAATTTTTTTTTAAAAAGTAAGTTGGAACAAAATTAGAATAGAAAAAAAATAAAAAAAGGCATCCTTAAAATGGGGAGGTGTAGGAAGCCAAAGGGAAAAAGACCTTCAAAATCTGTTTATGGCATACCCTCTCCCTTATTGCATTTGATGCTGATTAATATTAAAACCAATGCTAAATTTTTACTTGCCATTAAAATAAAAAGAAAATTGAATGTAAGTAAGAGAAAAACAGAAGTTAAAAATAAGCTCACAAGGGGCACCTGGGTGGCTCAGCTGGTTAAGCATCTGACTTAAGTTTAGGTCATGATCTCGTGGTTCATGAGTTCCAGCCGGGATCAGGCTCTGTGCTGACAGCTCGGAGACTGGAGCCTGCTTCAAATTCTGTGTCTCCCCCTCTCTCTGTCCCTACCCCACCCAAACTCTCTCTCTCTCTGTCTATCAAAAATAAATAAACATTTAAATAAATAAAAAAGTAAATAAATAAATAAACCTGAAGAGGAGTCAGTTAAAAAAAAAAAGCTCACAAGTCCAAGAAAGATAGAAGATTAAGCTTTTTAAAATAACACAAAGTAGATGAGGGTTTTAAATAGAAGATAGGTTATAAACCAATGAGGTAAAAGGTTAAAAACATAGAAAGCAAAGAAGATAAAAATCTAAGACAATATGCAAATACTCCATGAGCTGGAAAATGAAAATACTGAAAGGGATTGAAGATTGAAAATAGGAAATAAGAAATAAAAAGATAAAAATAAAAATTACAAAAATAATAACAAGTAGAAATATTGGGGAAATGTATTTAAAAGAAAATAACAAAAAGCTGAAAGACCAGAAAGGTGACTGAAATGAGGAAATGAGAGGGTTGTGTAGAGGATGAGAAAAGAGATCTCTGACCAGGTCTGTGAGGTTCTGCTTTTCTTTGTGGGGAATGAATCTTCTGTTGAAATTCAGTTGCCCTCTATGAAGCTGTAGCTAACACTCCTCTCCTTTGTTGAGCATCCCACTCTAGGCCCATTGCAAGGAGCCAATGGCCACTGGGAGTGGAGAACAGATGGATGGGCATTCTCATAGCCAGCAGTTGGTGCAAGCAAGGACGGAACAGCCTCTGAGGATTGGGAGCCCCTCTTCACATTTCCTTCCAGAAGTGCAGTTGGGATCATGTGCCCTGAGTAGCATAAAAATGGATGCATGGTACTTCCTAAAAGTCCAGTGTAGAATATGGGGAAGAGTAATGGCTTAGAATTTGGGAGACATGGGTTTAATCTCCGGGTTCAAACTTATTCCATGGCTTAAATAAGCCATTTACTCTCTGAGGACCTTGAATTTATTTTCTCTCTCTCTCTTTCTTTTCCTTCCTTCTTTCCTTTCTTTTCCTTTCCTTTCCTTTCCTTCCCTTCCCTTCCCTTCCCTTCCCTTCCCTTCCCTTCCCTTTCCTTTCCTTTCCTTTCTCTTTCCTCCCCTCCCCTCCCCTCCCCTCCCCTCCCCTCCCCTCCCCTCCCCTCCCCTCTCCTCTCCTCTCCTCTCCTCTCCTCTCCTCTCCTCTCCTCTCCTCTCCTTTCCTTTCCTTTCCTTTCCTTTCCTTTCCTTTCCTTTCCTTTCCTTTCCTTTCCTTTCCTTTCCTTTCCTTTCCTTTCCTTCCTATCTATTCTGTAAAAGGAGAGAGAGTCAAGCAATATTTGCCTATATGGTGCACCAAGACAAGTGTTTTCCTATCAGTATTAGATCACAGACAAGTAAAATATCCCATCTTTTATTGTAGATTCCTAGATCAAAATCTTCTATTGCAGGGGCACCTGGTTGGCTCAGTCAGGTAAGCGTCCGACTTAGGCTCAGGTCGTGATCTCACGGTTTGTGGGTTCAAGCCCTGTATCTGGCTCTGTGACAGCTCAGAGCCTGGAGCCTGTTTCAGATTCTACCTCCCTCTCTCTCTGCCCCTCCCCCACTCACACTCTGTCTCCTTCTGTCTCAAAAATAAATAAATGTTAAAAAAAAAAACTAAAAAAAATCTTCTATTGCAGATATGTATAAGAGAGATAAGAAAGAGAGGGAAGGTGCACAAGGAACTGAGCTGTTGCCGAATAGGAACATGAGGGAAGAGGTACACACAATGCAGTAAATGTTTGACTCAACAATTCTCAAAACTGAAGTTGAGAAAGAATGGTTGAGCCACTGAAAGACTTAGGTTTGTCAGGTTTTTGTTTTTGTTTTTGTTTTTTAATTGTATCGGTAAAACTAAAATCTAGTTGGGAAAGCCCAAGACTCCAGCCAACAAGGAAGAACTTAATGAGTCCTAGCAACTATCCAGATCGTAAAGTTAACACAGGAAGCAGAGCCAATTCTATCTGACACGGAATCTGAAGTTGTAGTCACGGCATTTTTGCGAAGATGCTTCTAACTGGCACTTGCCCCAGGGTGTCATAGTAAGCATGGGTGTGTGTGTGTCACTGATCTTCTCTTTCCCACATCATGCTGGGCATTGTATCAACACACCAGGGCTCTCTTAGCTGCATGCTAGAAGATGCAGGTCCCAGGAGTGAGGGTAACAGGATTGCCAGTCACCCGGACACCAAGGAAGGTGAGGATAGTGAGCAGGGAGCATCAGAAGATCAGGGTCCCAGCTCTGTTGCTGCCTTCTCCTGGTTCATCCCTCTGTCTGAGCTTGCCTCTAGCTGGAATTCCCTGACTCATCTTCTTGTTTGTGTTTTGGGGTTGGGTTTGGTGTAGTTTTGTTTTTTGTTCCTTTGCTTTACGCGAGGAAATGGTGGGAGGGAGGAAAGGGCAGGATGGGGAGGAAACACAGGACAGTCCATCCCATTCTTTTTGGATCCAGAATTCCCATTTCACCTCTATGTCTCTATAGCCTTTTTCTAGGTCCCCTGAGGTCACTTCTCAGTAGCAGTCAGGGGTCTACAGGATGAGAACTTCTTTTCTTTCCTGGTTTCCTCCGTATCCAGCTTGCATGGTTTCTTTAGAAGTCACCCTTCAGTCTGTTCCTCAACAAACCCAGTTCCCTCTCAGAGACTGGAAAGGAGCCAAAAGTGAATACAGACCATCTAAGAGTCCACAGAGTGTCTACTTAATTTAGTCAGCATATTTTTGGTGTTGATCACAATAGGCAGGCACTGATGTGGACTGTGGGAAATACAGGGAATAATCTCCCCTTTCTGGAGCTTGCAGTCTGGGGAAATAAAAATGTTTTGTGTGAAGAGTTCAAAACATGAGCATTAGTACCAATACCAGATGACACAAGGCAGGTGTGGTTAAATGTCCAGTGACTGGCACAGATACTGAGCATTAAAGAGTGCAGGAGAGTGGGGGAGAGCTTCCTATGGGACCACCTGAATCCTGATACGAATGACATTCGGTTGTGGTCACTCCCTTTCATTTGCATGACACTGTAAGGTCTACAAAAGATATTGCTCCATTTAATGTTTAAATCGTAGGTCTTCTAGCAGAGGAAACTGAGGCTCAGCTAGGTCATGTGGAAGCAGTGAGCCAGATTTTCAGATCATAGGGCTAGACTTCTTCGCACTAGAGGGGCCTCCACTGGAGGAAGGTGACTGTGCAATGAGCTGGGAGGAGAAGCTCCAGGGATCAGACCACTTCAAATGTGGAGGGGAATTTGAAGGACCTTGAAAGTGGGGTTGGGGTTCTCTATTAGGGAAATAACTGAAATAACCTTGCCCAAGCAAGGATAGCAACTGACCTGTATTACACCTGTCATCCCCTCAAATTAGTGGTCCAGGAGACAGACTTATCCTAAAGACATGTTTGTTTGGTCTACACAGTGGTTTAAAATGTGTGTGTTAATTGCCTTCATTAAAAAACGAGGTGCTTTGTTTGTCTCTCTCACACACACACACACACACACACACACACACTCAGATTGCTTGCTTCTCTTGACAGTTGGAATCCCTAGTAACACGGAATTGCTGTTCTTTTTTTTTTTTTAATTTTATTTATTTAAAAAAATTTTTAATGTTTATTCATTTCTGAGAGACAGAGACAGAGCGAGAGGGGATGGGGCAGAGAGAGAGGGAGACACAGAATCTGAAGCAGGCTCTAGTCTCTGAGCTGCCAGCACAGAGCCCAACGTGGGGCTTGAACCCGTGAGCCGCGAGATCATGACCTGAGCCGAAGTCAAATGCCCAACAGACTGAGCCACCGAGGTGCCCCAAGTTTGTTTATTTTTGAGAGAGAGAGTGCATGTGCAGGGGGGAGGAGCAGAGAGAGAGGGAAAGAGAATCCCAAGCAGGCTCTGTGCTGCCAACGCAGAGTCCAACATGGGGCTCAGTCTCACAAGCTGTGAAATCATGACCTGAGCCAAAATCAAGAGTTGGACACTTAACCCACTGAAGCACCCAGGTGGTCCCTGAATCCCTGTTCTTATGGAAACTTTGCACTGGAACTGTGTAGCAACTGCCTCTTGGTGCAGGAGGTCTGTGGTTCTCTAGGACTCTGCACGATATGGCCCCTGAAGGCTTTTGGGTCTGCATCCCTTGATTTACATGGGAAGTTGAGAGCCAATTATGATGCAGTAGAAAGGGTCAGAAGGCCTGGATTCAAGCCCGGCTCTGCCATGTATTGGTGTGTGACCTAAGCTAAAACAGCTGGCCTCTCCCGACTTCAGTTTCAGGGTCTTTTGATTGGGCATAATGACATGCACTTCCAGTGAGGGTGTGAGAATTATGGGACTTAATGAAAGTGTTGGTGCCACCTAAATTGTTTAAATGCTTCTTTTTGGAACAACTCAACTCCCAACGCAAAGATACAGAACACTGATTCTACAGCATATTCCTTAGTATGATTTTGAAAACTTCATGTTCAAAGTGTCAGTTTTGGGGAAGAGCTGCAGTGACTTTCATGTAACGTCAAGGATGTCATGGACACGGAGTATGGGATGGTAAAGAGCCATTGAAAGAGAGGTTGCCCTGCTCCTGCCCCACAACTTCTAGGCCATAGTCCTGTTGGCCATCCCAGCCATGCTGTCCAATTGTGCCATTTGAACAAGATGTTGTATATCAGAGGGAGGCTCAGAATCAAGAAGAATTGTAACTGGGCCACTTTCTGAAAGCCACCTTCAAGGTAGGAAAGTATTTTAGAAAATCAAAACTTGGTCAATGGGGAAGGACAAGCAAATCACACCTTTCTCATCCCTGGGAGAGCTTCAAGTGCCTGTTGCAAATTGATTTTAGGATTGTGATGATACTGCTGATGATACTTTGAAGATGGCAGTAGCCTGATAAAGCTCTTAAAGAAGTAGATTCTTATGTGAACTATTGCAGGTCAAGATTCTCTTTGGACACCACTTTTTGGTTTGTCTTTTGTTCCGGCTCTCTGAGTGGTTATTATGGTGATGTGTGTGGGCAAGTGGTAAAGTGGCCGCAGTGACAAGTGCTTCCTGACTCTGTGTTCAGGTGTATAATTCTGTTCCTTCTTCCTTCCCACCCTCCACTCCCACTCCATCTCCCCAACCCTGTCAAACACTGTACTTAAAATGCCATTTTGCCTTTTCATTGTGATTCCTTTGTGAGAAGAAATTGGAGCGATCACATAAATGCTGCCCAGAGCCATCTGTCATCTTCTGGCTTCAACAGAAAAACCACAGCTACACGATTGTTGAGTGTTGGCCCATGTTTACCCAACTTCTCAGACACCTGAGAGCTAACCTAACTCAACATTTATAAAATTGCCATGTGTTCAGGCAAGTTCTTTTTTTCCCTGCTTGGTTAAAGCTTTGCGTTCTGAAAAATATTACTGAGAGGGATGGATGCCTGGAAATATGTGAAAGTAATAGCTTTGGGGCCAAGTAGATAAATTTGCATCCTCAGGCCACAAAGCAAGAGTATATTTTCTGCCTTCCTGGGAAATTGAGAGACGCTAGACAAAAAAGTAGTTCTAGTTTTCATTATTATATGTTTAAAATAGGCTGGGCTCAGACAGTCCTTGGACTGAAGCTAAACATGTAAATTTCAGTTTAAATAAGTGCTTTATAGAAAAAGCAAAGGGGTAAGCCCTTGAGGCTCCACTGAAGGCCACTGGTGGCCTTGGCTCTAGTTTGCCACCTCCCTTTTTGTATTAGCTGCTGTAAGGAGAACTACCTTGACTTGGTGAGCAAGACTCAAGCAATGGCAATGAATTTCTTACCCTGCGAAGCAGCGGGAAGGAACTTGCCCAGCCATCCATGGAAATGCTAATGAGCCGAGATGGCCCCGAGCTTTAATTCAGACCTTCTGTAATATCTTGCTTTCCTGATGCTGTTGGAGCATATTTTTACATTACTCGATAGTAGAGAAATGGTGAAATGTGGATCCTTCCAAGTTGAATGGCTTCCATCGCTTCTCTATGCACTCAGCAGTGACTTGATGTCTTGCATCAGGGGTGATGGAAACAGTTTGACTCTATTATGGGGACTGGCTTCAGGTGAAAGGAGGAGTTGTTTCTTTGCATTTCTCAATGCAAAGCAGGGCTGTGGTGGGGCAGGTCACAGTCCTGTTAGGACACCGTGTTCCTTACGCTTGAACAGGTTGGTCTTCTGATTGCACATGGCTTGCCTAGGAAATTGAGGGCAGGAGGTGGGAAGGTGGCGAGATGTTTCCCTTTCAGGATGCTGTTTCTATCGTCTGGTGTTTCCTGGTATTTAAGAAAACACAGCTTATATCAGGAATCTAATGCCTGCCAAGGACTCCAGGCCATGACCTATCTAGGACTCCAAGCAATGACCTATCTAGGGTGAATAGAAGCTGCTACTTCCTGGTCACTACCCAGACATCCTGAGAAAAAAACATTCTTCTGAAAGATATTATTGGATTATTGGTTCAGTTTTTAATATTCACAATCGCTACAGTTTAGGAAAATGAGTATCTTATTATCAACATGACTCAATAGAGAAGGAGAAAACTTCCTTAAACAATTGGTTTGAAAAAAGACGTGGGCTTAGAAAAATGACAGCTTGGATATGTCCTGCACATGGGTCTCCCAGGCCCCACTGAGAAGTAGTTTTCAGTCTTCAGTACCTTAGGTTTGGCTAGTTTAATCCTGTAAAGTCATTTGGGTGGCATTCAAAGTCATTTTCTGTCTCATTATTAAACCAGTCATGGATATAGGGAAAGGGCTCCTGGCCTCAGGGAACAGTCCTGCTTTGCCTACTCCTGCCCATTGGCTCTTCTTGCCCCATACCTCCAAGATGCTGTCTGTCTAGTTGTTAGAGTTGAGCTCCATGGCCTCCAACTCAGGTTGACTTCCACATTTGGCTTTGGGCTAGGTGAATGGAAGGGATAGAAGAGGGACAAATCAGGAGATAAGGAAAACACCCACCATGTGGGTGATCATGTAGGGCCTGCTAATGCTGGTAGGTATATGTAGGAATGGAGGAAGAAAAGGCTTTTTTAATGAAAGTTTGTGTGTTTCCTAGACAAAGGTGATAGAAGACTAACTGAGAATGCCAGCTGAGAAAAGTTTCTAAAAAGTTACCTCATTCATTTATTCTTTTATTCAGCAAAAATATATTGGGCATTATTATGAACAAGGTACTGTAGGTAAACAAGATATAAAACACCAAGTGCTTGGCTCTCCAAAAGTGTCTGGTCATCATAGGTTCATAATCTATTATGTTACTGAATGCCATCTCTCATACGTGTTCCCCCTTGAGAAATAGCTTTTTGAATTTAGTACCAAGAAAACCTTGTCTCTTGTGAGAAAATGGTCTATGTCTTCTTTTTAGGTATGAGAATTTTGTAACTTATCATGTTTCTATTTCTACCCTGTGAATAAGCTGGGGTTCTAGGTTGCAAATCACAGTAATCAATTCTAGCTGTCTTGGGCAGAAAAGAGGAATTTGTTGAAAGGATATTTAAATCAAAAGATATACATTCAGGACCCTGCTATATCACTGACTTGCTCAGGGGCAGCGGACAAGTTATTTATCCTTTTCAGATTTCACTTTACTTGTCACTTAAGGAATGTCGTACAGTCTGAGTGGAGCTCCCCAAATAGATGGAATGCTCAGAGATCGAGTTTGGAAAATAGATATGTATGAAAGGCACGCTGGAAAGTGAGGCCACAGAAACTGGTTCACATGCTGTTGGCCAAGGTGAGTAAGATGTCCAACCATCTGTCTGATATTGGGTCACTCAGTCAAGATTTGAGTCTTGAGAGAAACTTCTGATTGGCCAGGATTTGGTTTGGGACGCTAGTCCCTTTGACATTCCAAGAGGGATAGCCACTCTTGAGATTAATGGCACAGTGTCTAAGAGGAAGATCAGTGGGCTAATAGAAATGATGGTTGGATGCTGGATAGCAACAAACAGAAACAACACCAGGAAATACAGAGTCATATTGATGTTCTAAATAAAACAGAAGCACTATCAGCTCTTATAAGGAGCATATTTGTTCTTGCTTTTTCTTGGTTCTGAGTTTTTCCTTCCTTTCCCTTTTATTATTCTTATTGTACAACATTCTTTGAATGGCAGGAAAAGTGAGATTTGAAAAGGACTAATGACTTTCTCAGTGTCCCTGAACTAGTAAGTGGTACAGCCAGGTCCTGAATTTATACCTTTTGATTTCACTGTCGGTTCTCTTGTCTTTCCTATGAATTGATGCAAAGTGGAGAGATAAATGTTAAGAAAGAAACCTAATGCTCTGGTTGTTCTGAAGAGGAATATTTCTTTTGGGGAGGTTTGCATTTCCATTTGATTAACAACAAATCTGTTTTCCTAACTTAAAGAAGAGTGCTCCTGTCCTTGCTTACCCACCAGCACAGAATGTTCTACCATTGCCAGGAAGGTGGCCACAGTGAATGTGGGGACTGGTTTTTTCAGTTTTTCAATTTTTCCCTGCCTGAGACCTTCTCAGGCTCTCAGGTCTATGCTTAGACTATTCTCTCCTCAAAAGACCTATCCTATCATCCAAAGGCACCAGACCTTAATATTCTTGCCTTTTAAAAAATGTTTTCTTTGGGGCCACCTGGCTGGCTCAGTCTGTAAAGTGTGATTCTTGATCTTGGGGTTGTGAGTTTGAGTCCCATGTGTGGGGGAGAATTTACTTAAAATTAAAAAAAAATTTTTTTAAGTGTTTTCTTCAAGAGAATGAAACTGGACCACTTTCTCACATGATACACAAAAGTAAACTCAAACTGGATGAAAGACCTAAATGTGAGACCTGAAGCCATAAAACTCCTAGAAGAGAGCAAGGCAGTGATTTCTGCAGAGGTTGGCTGCAGAAACGTTTTCTTGGATATGTCTCCTAAAAGAAAAACATTAAAAAATAATAAAATAATAAAAAAATTAAAAATGTTTTCTGGGGGGAAGCTACACATTTATAATAGAAAATTTGGATAATATATAGACCAAAAACCAAAATAAAACCACAACATCAAAAACTCCCATCAAACAAAACTACTCAACTCTACGTATTTTGGTTATTCCGTTTTTTATATGTATGTGTGAATATACACATATTTTCTTTTACAGAAATTGAGATTAGATGATATAGTTTGATGTCCTTTTATTATATGACATAATTTTGTAAGCATCTTCTCATGACATGAATTTTTTGGCAGTTGAATTTTTAATTCAATTCAGTAACCATTTATTGTGCAACAATTTTGGGCTCACCACTGTGGATCAGAAATCCCACCTATTCTATTTTTTAAAAATAAATCTTGTTTAATATCAATGGAATTTTTTTTTTTTTTCAAAATCAGCATCAATGAAAGAATAGACAGTCATGTTCCTCCCAATCTACAAAAGCTTCCTGGAACTTTAAAGATTCTAGCCACGCTCACATAAGACAAAACACTGTGAAAAATTAGAACCAGCCATTTGGAATTCTTGGTTTTCTCATCCTGGAGGAAGCAAACCAAGATTGCCTTCCTTGACAATACTAATCTATATCTATGTATATATCTACATATGTTTTTTTTTAAGTTTTTTTTTTTTTTTTAATTATAACTCATGTTTGAATCTTTAAACAAGCGTCTATGCAGGAGAAAGGTGGGTAGGACACTGACAACATTAGTTTTGCCTTAGCCGCAGGAGCAAAGGCAGAGTTCAGACTTAGCTTCGGAGGGCAAGGCCCCTGACCCAGACCACGCCCCCTGCGCTGAGGTCAGAGTCGCAAAGATCACACTGTTTTGGTAATAGGCTCCTGGACAGTCTCCCAACCTATTTCCGGTGACTGCATGGCTTCCCCCAGGCTGGTCTACACTGCGGTGGAGAGCAAAGCACCGGAATGAACATTCTTTCTCTCTTTCGAGAGACTTCATGGTTTCTAGGCTGAGCATCATTGTGCTTCCACACTGTTTCCTTCGTGGCTTTGCAGCCAAAATGCGAATCAGCCTTTTGGCATGCTTCCGGTACGGCGCCTCCCCAAGATGAAGATTTCAACCTTGCCTTTAGAGTCGGGCTCTCCCATCCCGTGTAGGACTTTGAACTGCTGTTCGCACCCTGGGGCGAGGGCCCTGCTTGGACTGAAAAGCTTTCCCAGCCGACGCGCCTCCACGTGAGGCACCGATGGTTGCAGAAAGTGCTTAAACCCGCACCAGCCCCATCGAGTGTGCAGAAGGAGCCAGTTCCCGGAAGGGGAACATTTCCTGCTGGCCCCTGGGTTGTGCATCTGCGTTGGGTCCTCCTCAGGTACGGCGCCTTGGATCGTACCAGGCCGCCATCTGCAGGAAGAGGGAAATCTTACCTGTTCTTAAGGAGCCAGAGTCTCCTCTACTGTAGTCTATATCGGGAGGAGGAAAGGGAAGAAGCCAAGAATGAAAGAATCCAGGGAGCAATCCTGGGCACAGGACTTCGAACTGGTAATTGTCTTTCTGTATTAAAGATGTCAAGGAGTTCGAAACATTTCCTTTTATAATGAAAAAAATTGTTTTTAAAAATGTTTTATTTATTTTTGAGAGAGAGAGAGACAGTGCGAGCCGGGGAGGGGCAGAGAGAGAGGGAGACAGAATCCGAAGCAGGCTCCAGGCTCCGAGCTGTCAGCACAGAGCCCCACGTGCGGCCAGAACTCACCAACCGCGAGATCATGACCTGAGCCGAAGTCAGACGCTTAACTGACTGAGCCACCCAGGTGCCCCTTCCTTTTATATGTTTTGAGAGCAGAGCCACGTGACGTAGTTTTTGCATGAAACTACATCTAAAGCAACACAATTCAGGGGGCGCCTGGGTGGCTCAGTAGGTTAAGTGTCCCACTCTTGATTTTGGCTCAGGCTCAGTGTCAGGCTCCTCAATGACAGTGCAGAGCCTGCTTGCAATTCTCTCTCTCTTCTGTCTCTGCCCCTCCCCTGCTTGTGCTGGCTTGTGCTCGCTCTCTCTCTCTCTCTCTCTGTAAATAAATAAATAAACAAACAAACTTAAAAAAAAATCATTGTTTATCAGAGTCTAAAAATACTAAACAGGATCCACTCCATAACCCACATAGACAGAACTTCCCTGTCTTCTTCTCTGGCCAGTCCTCCAGCCTCTGGAAGCTGTTCTGGAGCTTCTCATGTACCAAACCCACAGCTCCCTCCTTTCTCCTCTCTTCTCCTTGCTTCTCAGGACCCTTCCTTTTATTATGTGGATCACTTAACCTCTTTTCTAGGAAGTAAGAATTCTTCCTCTTTTAGAGGAGGGACGATGGGAAGAGCTGTAGGAATTCTGGATTCTCTTTCAACAGCAGGGGAGAGACGGTGAGCGCTGACCCCTTGATCTTCATAGCCCTTTCCAGTATCCTGGCTCCCTGTCCCTCGAAGTGACCCGCACTGGTGTGAGCACCTGCGAGGAGCTGAGGGCACTCTTGTTAGATAGAATTGAGCCTGGGAAACCAGGCAGCAAGGCAGAGTCAGGGTCAGCGGGGTGCAATTCACATATAGGCCAGAGCTTGGGTTGGGAGAGGTAGGGCAGAAGTATGACCGAAGTGGTCGTCCCTCAGTTGCCCTTGATGCCTTTTCGTGGCCCCTCCATACCCCCAACCCCAGTGGTGGCCACCAGAGAAGGGCTGGCATGGTATTCCTCTGTCAAACCATGAAAACTGTCATCTTGGATAACAGGTCGCAAGACCATGGATTGGAAGAGATGGGTGTGGGTTAAGATTTGGATTTAAGCTCTCGTTTCTCCTCTCAGGCTGGTAGCTCGACTATGATAGGCTGCTCTCTTTCGGCTCTTTTAGGTCATGGAAGTCAGATTTATGAAAGAATTTAAGAGAGGGGCACCTGGGTGGCTCAGTTGGTTGGGCATCCAACTTTGGCTCAGGTCATGATCTTACAGTTCATGGATTTGAGTCCCGCATCAGGCTCTGTGCTGACAGCTCAGAGCCTGGAGCCTGCTTCAGATTCTGTGTCTCCCTCTCTCCCGCTCATGTTCTGCTTCTGTCTCTCTCAAAAATAAATAAACATTAAAAAAAAATTTTTGTTTTGAAAGAATTTAAGAGAGATTTAGGCTTCTGCAGTCACTGTGACAGAAAATTTGCTCATTATTTTATAAATGGGAAGGGCACTGACCATCTTTGGTGCTTTTCTTGGCCTGTCTTCTAATATTTCTGGGGAAATCATGGTCTTGCCTCAGTTTATCCCCCTGTAAGCTGCAGTTGGTATTGAGCAAGCTCCGATGAGCAAGGGGCCTGGCCTTCCTTGGCCGTGTGTGCCGCTGGGGACACCCGTGAAGGGGGCAGTGATGTCATCCTAGGGCCTCGTGGTGAGGGAACCAGTGAGGGCACAGTCCTTGCTCTGCCGTGCTGTGTAAGGAAAAGTACATTAAGTCCCCAGTACCTGTTAGGAGAATAGAGGGTTGATTTCTGGGTTTAGATGGAAGAACTCTCTTCAGGGTTCTACTTTCCTTGAAAGTTACAAACAAACAAACAAACAAACCCCAGAAGCGAATATGAGAAGCAAAATGACCAGAAGGCTGGGTATCTTGAATATTCATTTGTTCATCCCTAAATTCCGAAGTGAAACAGATCAAAATTTGAAGACTTTTCTGCCACTAGTTGGCTGCTTGTGCTTGGGCAGATAACTTTACCTCTCAAAGCTCCAGCTTCTTTGTGTGTGAACTTGGGGAAATCTCAGCAGCCTCCTCAGAAGACTGTTGTGAGGATTAAGTGGAAATTAAAAAAATGCATGTAGAGCATCAGTCCAGCACCTGCCGTATAGTCGCAACTGTTGGTGACTGTTGGCTAGGTACTATTTTTCTTGAAAACACCATCCCAGAATGTGGTGAGGGTGGTAATAAAGGTTAGTTGACACAGATCCTGCCCCGAGGTGGCTTATGATGGGCAATCATGACACAGGACATGACAGGAGCCAAGAGAGAAGAACAGGACGAAAGGGGCACGTAACAAATGGAATCAAAGGTTCAAAAGAAGGATCGATGGAGCTGGTTGTTGGAACACGGAGGGGCTCAGAAGTGAAAGCTGAATCTAACAGGGAAACAGTGCTTTCTGACAGAGCCTGAGCACAGTGGGCAAAGGCAGAAAAGAGGAGCAAGGGGATAAATTAAAAACAAAATAGGTGAGCAGGCTTGTCACTGGGCTGACAGGAGGTAAGCAAAGGAGACGAAAGCAGACTGGGGTAAATAAATAAACGACCAATGTGGTGACGACCCTCCAGGCAGCCTGTCACAGAGGGTGGAATGGGCTTGAGATCGAAGATTACAAAAAGAAAAATGATACCCAACTTTCACAGATTTTTCCGATACTTTGATTGTTTTCCTCCCACAGTACTCTGAAATGCACGCCTGGTTTATTCTCAGAAAGGATGCCAGAGCGCTCTCCTCACCCGCTGCCCCTACCGCGGACACGTAGGAGAAGCCTTGGGGTGGGGTGAATGGCTCAGAGAATGATCAGCCCAAGTTGCTCATTCCGGGGACTCTGGAGCAGATGCTGGCCGTGTGAGCTATGTCTAGACATGGAAATTGTGCTCCTAATCTCTCAATCTTGCTTTCTTTACATTCTCTGATAATGTGCATCTCTGTAAACATTCTCACCACAGGAACGGAGCTGGAAACACATGTGCAATCAACAGCCACAGCAGCTAGAAAGGGGGTTATGAAATCTGCTCAAAAATAGCCTGCTTGCCCCATAGGCATGCAAAGCAGCCAACCAGCCAGGGTGAACGTGTCAGGCAGCAGATTGCTCTCTGCATATCGGGAGGCCTCCAGCGACCTGCCACACTTGGGCTCAAAGGAGCTCACCGCTGGTCAGAAACTTCCTGAGGTGATCTGTGCCTGTGGACAGAGTCCCCCTGAGCAGCTGGGAGCCACAAGTCCCTGGCCTTAGTTCCTGCTCCAGAGGGGGCAGCGTCGAGCCTCCCAGGAGATTCCAGGGCTAAGCCCTCCTGTCCTACCTGCCCTGAAATTTCTCAGCCCTGGAAACATTTTTGTGGGTTAAAACTTTAAGTTTACAGAACTTGACCTGAGGCAAGAAGATGTAAAGTCTGGCTCCCACCCTTAGACTCTACTTAATGCATCAGCTGGCTTGTCCCCTCGCAGGGCCTGGACGGCACATTTTTATACAGTGGGTGCACAGCGGGGAAGGGCGATCTGGCTGCATGCTCAGTGTCAAGGACGACCGGGCTTTCGGGTACAGGTCCGCTGCCCGCAGGTTCTGCGCTGAGAGGCGAGACTTGCTGTGATGCGGGTGGTGCCGTAGTTTCTGTCCACGGTCATCTCCAGCACCAGCTGCTCGTGTGACCTTTGGCCCCGTCACTTTGGGCCTTTTGCTTCAGGCTTCTCTGCCGAGTGGGAAGGTGTTCTTTCCTCTGCAGTTCACGCATAAAGGGGAGAGGAGTCAGAAGGGACAGGTGGGCCCTCACCATGTGTCCTTGGAGTTGGAACTTAGTTGACTCACAGAACGATTACATTACCGAATGCAACTGTAGAGGTCCCCAGGATATTTTTGTCAATATTGCTCTTTGTGACAGAAGAGACAGGGTCATTCATCTATGTTCTGGCAAGAAAGACCACTGGGATAGAAGTCAGGAGAACCAGGCTCTGAGCCATCTTGTCAGGTTGCTTCGTGTGAGTTCCGGAACCTTCCCTGACTTCCCTCAGTTGAGCAAGACCAAGACTCGTAGCCTGAGAAAGGATACCGGCAATAGCAGGGGTTAGGCTAGGGTAACAGAATGTGCTGAGGACAGGGTGGAGGGTATGGCCAAGGCACAAAAAGGCCAGATTTCTCCTTCATGGGAGCCTCAAATAAACCCTCCTTCCCCTCTCCTGCCTTCCATCCACACCCACTGCCTCCATTCCCTTTTAAAGGCAGTCAGGTTGGCCCTGGCCCAGACTGGGTTCATTTTGTCGAACCAGTTCCCAGGTTTCTTTTGGAAAGAAAACACCATTGGGAGTAGATTGAACTTAATATATGGTTTTGGGGTGGAACTTGAGTTGCTTCTTCAGGTACATCATGGCTTGGGTTAAACCATTCGCTCACTAAAGTGCTGTACTCGTCCGTACCCTTTTTCGGGAAGCATATAACCTTCCATCCCACCCCCACTGAGGACTGGGTCAGCATGACCCACGCAAAATATTTGAGGCCATTGACCCTATTCATAGGGTCTGCCAGGGGACCCCATTGGTCTCTGCCTTATAGTTGAGTCCATACTTATTCCTGAGGAGTCCCTATGAACTTGGAATTTGAGGGCCAAGGGAAAATAAGGCCTCTGGTGACTTGAGTCATATCTTAAAATCAGAGCTGTCTCCTCTCCTGAGTCCTACTCTGGGAGTCACAGTTGTTGCCGAGGCTGGGACCCGGAGCTAGTGCCCACCGTATACTGCATGTTGACTTCTCCCCTCAGCGTCCTGTAGGTGCTGTGGGAGCCTGGGCTGGGGACACACAAATCCCTGCCCCTCTATCACATCAGGACTTCAAAACCTGTGCAAGATATACCCGGCCATTGCGGCTCCTTCCAACGTTCTTTGACAAGGAAAATTGTCTATCTTTGTAGTGATATCACTGATGTGGAGTGTCTGAAACTTGTATTTCCTGAAAGGCTGAAGGTTTTGATCTCCTCCGATGTGTTCTTCGTGTTTCACACTAGTTCATGTAGGGCGTGAAGAGCCGCCTCCACTAACCTGGCCGTGAAAACCTGGCAGCTGCTCAGACTGAAAATAGTACTTGATTTAGTTTGAGTTGCAGCACGAGAAGGGACTCACGTACGCACACCGACATACAAATGTGGGCTCAGAGGCTGTTCTGGGCATCAGGGCTGGGCTCACAAGTGGCTGTGAGGTGAAGCTGGAAACGAAGTCTGCTAGCCGAGAAAGCGGATGAGCTGAGGGCTTCTGTGATGTGGGACTGTCACTTCCTTCCTGCAAACAGCGGGTGAAAGGAGACACCGGAGCCTCCGTGGCTAAGTGTCTTTGCACTTGCAGCCTAGGACAAGCTTCAGGAGGAAGAGGAAAAAGCAAGTTTATTTTTCTGTTTTAAGCCAAACCTCTAGCATTCTCCCTTTAGCTCCACATGCCAATCTTTGATGTGTTTAAATCATTGCACCCTGTTAATAGGCTGGTGACGTTGGCGTGGAGAGCCCAGGGTCTCCTGTGTGCCCCTGGTATTTGTGTTACCTCTCTCCCCATTTTCCTCCCACTTCTCCGCTGCTGTTTCTCAGGGCCCTGTCCTATGCTCAGCCTGGGCACAGACCAGTAGCTCTTAAAACAGAGGACAACACAGCTTCAGATATTGAAACCATGCATAGAGTGATCTAAGCAATATCTAAAGTGTCTGTCTCTGTCCCGCCCTCCCTTCCTATGTTCTTTCCTTAAGGAAACAGACTCTTTTGGAAAGGCCATTGTGTTATGCTCTAAGGAGATTATTGTTGATCTATTTTCATTTTTCTTATCATGTCCTTTAGCCAGGAGGCTAGGTGGACCACTAGAAAGTGCTCGGGCCTTGGAGAGAAATGGGCTGAGCTGTGAAGCTCAGCCATGCTCTTTGCAGCTATAGAATCTTTATCATTTGACTAAATGCTCTGCCCTTCTGTAAACTAAGAATAATACCTGCTCTGCAGAGCTCCTGTGAGGTTTCAGTGGGACAGTGCACATTTCAGGAGCACAGCAGCACCCGGTGAATGGTGATTGTAGTCGTTGAGGGGTCACAGAGCATTTTTGAGACTCCTAATGAAAAGCAAACACCATGGAGGGACAGAGAAAGGACAGGCCCAGGCATAGCACATACCATGAGCTCATCATGCCCGCACAGTTTGACCTTGGGCCACTAGCAAAAATGTCCCTGCAGCAGGGTGTACGTGGAGGGAGCTGGGCTGCAGTGCCGTTCATTTCTTCTGCCAGTTTAAATCTGCCCCCAGGCAGAACTGGGACTGTAAGTACAAACTTTGCTGGAGTCCAAAGTTACAGTGGAAGTTGCTGAAACCACTTCTTTCATGTTTATACAAAGTGTTATAAATAAAATAGATTAAACAAACTATTCAAAAGACATGGCTAGCTCACTGCCTACTCTGACTGTAGGGAGTATCAACCATTTAAAAAAAATTTTTTTTCCTTCAGTGTCTATTCATTTCTGAGAGAGAGAGAGAGAGAGAGAGAGAGAGAGAGAGAGAGAGAGAGAGAGCGCAAATGGGAGGGGGGCAGAGAGAGAGGGAGACACAGAATCCAAAGCAGGCTCTAGGCTCTGAGCTGTCAGCACAGAGCCCAACGTGGGGCTTGAACCCATGAACCACGACCCAAGCCGAAGTCTGATGCTCAACCGACTGAGCCACCCAGGTGTCCTGGGAGTATCAACCTTTTTAAATCTTCCCTTAAAGTTATGGAAAGAAGTGGATGACATGTTGTGGCATAGAGGACAAAGCCGAACAGGTGTAGCTTCCACATCGAGGTAAAAAAAAAAAAGAACCAGTGCCTGTTGTTGGGGATGTAAATTGGTGCAGCTACAATGGAAAACAGTGTGGAGGTTCTTCAAAAATTTTAAAATAGAACTACCAGGGACAACTGGGTGGCTCAGTGGGTCAAGCATCCGACTTCTTGCTCAGATCATCATCTCTTAGTGAGTTCAAGCCCCGTGTTGGGCTCTATGCTGACAGCTCAGAGCCCGGAGCCTGTTTCTGATTCTCTGTCTTCTCCTCTGTCTATACCTCTCCTGTTTGCACTCTTTCTCTCTCTCAAAAATAAACAAACATTTAAAAATAAATAAAATGAATAGAAGTACCATATGATCCTTCTGGGTATATATCTGAGGGAAATGAAAATGAAGCAGTATCTACACTTCTGTGTTCATTGTAGTCTTATTCACAATGGTCAAGATATGGAAACAACCTAAGTGTCCATCAACAGACAAATGGATAAAGAAGATGTGGTACACACACACACACACACACACACACACACACACACACACAGGAATATTATTCAGCCAGGAAAAAGAAGGAAGTCCTGCCATTTGCAACAACGTGGGTGGAGCTAGAAGACATTATGCTAAATGAAATAAGCCAGACTGAGAAAGACAAATACTGTTTGGTCTCCCTATATGTGGGATTAGAAAAAAGATTTAAAAAATTCCAAGTCCTAGAGAGTAGAATGGTGTTTACCAGGGACTGTGGGCTGGGGAAGATGGGGGGATGCTGGTCAATAAGCCTTAGGTTATAGGATGAGTAAATTCTAGGGATCTGATGGACGGCATGGTGTCTGTAGTCAAGCTGTATCGTACACTTGAAAGTTGCTAAGAGATTAGATCTTAAGCATTCTCACCACACCACAAAAAAGATAACTAGGTGAGGTGATTGATGTGTTAATTAACCTGATTATGGTAATCATTTCACAAAATACATATATATCAAATCATCACATTTTACACTTTAAATATATACAAATTTATTTGTCAATTATACCTCAATAAAACTGGAGGGGAAAAAAAAGCCCGCTTCTCACTTCCATTGCTGTCTACTTCCTCTGCCTTGTGTCCAGGAAGGCACAGCTGTAAGATGCGAATTTGACCCATCTCAGGCTTCACAGGAATAAGAAGCAAACCTTTATTGTGTTAAAAAAACTGAGATGTGGGTTCATCTGGAGTTTAGCCTGTCCTAACTAATGGTGGATGTGCTCAGCTCTCCACTCCCACCCCACCCACCTGCTCCTCCATTGTGTGTAATCTGTGTCCACCATCGCTGCTCAGGGAAATGGCTGTTCTCAAAATTTCCCAGTGACCTCATCCTCATTCACCTACAGACTGTGGAGTTGTCTCATGTTCTTTCTCGCTTCAGTTTTCATTTCATTATTTTAAGCTTAAAAAAAAGTAATACATTCTTATTTTAAGGAAATCTGCCCTCCCCTTTCTAACTACCTATTTGCTTTCTGTTCTGGTTGCTTTTTCTCTTCACCTTTCTAAAGGCAGGTGTTCCCCCCACAAATCTGCCTGCAGTCCTTCTCTCTTCCCCTCTCAAACTCCATTCCCCCCCCCCCCCCCCCCGCCGACATCACTGCATTCTCCTCTGAGCTCCAGCTCTTTGCAGGACACTGCATTCCTCACCCTCAATTCTGAACCTCTCAGACACCTGCCTGTGGCTTCAGCCAACTTCTGGAGATGAAACTGCCCAGAACTGGGCTGGTAATTATCCTTTCTCCTCTTCTTTTTTCTGCTGTGCCCCCTCATCCTGCCCAGTTTCACCTCGGCTTGACTCCTGGATTACCTATTTGACTGTTCTCCCTTCTCAATTCCACCATTCTCTTATCTCATCAGTTATTGAGTACTGTGGGTTCTCTTTTGTCGGGTCCCTTCTCTGCATTCTCACTACTATTACACTACTGGTATGAATGTAATTGTATTGAGATTGGACCAGAAAGACATAACTGGACTGTTGACCATGGTCGGTTCTTTTTTAAAAGTTTTATTTATTTATTTTGAGGCAGAGAGTGGGAGAGCACTCGGGAGGGGCAGAGAGAGAGGGAGAGAGAGAGAATCCCAAGCAGGCTCTGATGATGTGGGGTTCCAGCTCATGAACCACGAGATCATGGCCTGACCCGAAATCAAGAATCAGACGCTCAACTGAGCCACCCAGGTGCCCCGACCATGGTTAGTTTTAAGGAAGGAAATCCATGGAAGTGGGAATGATGGGGAATTTCATACTTTAAAATATATCATTTTTGGGGGGCATGTGGGTGACTCAGTTGGTTAAGCATCTGACTTCAGCTCAGGTCATGATCTCACAGTTCATAAGTTCGAGCCCTGCATTGGGCTTGCTGCTGTCAGTACGAAGCCTGCTTCCGATCCTCTGTCCCTTTCCTTTGCCCCTCCACCCACCTCTTCCTCAAAAACAAATAAACATTAAAACATTTTTTACATGTTTTTTTAATCACAATGGATTCATATATTAACTATATAATACAAAAGCAACTTTTAAAAATAGAAGGTAATTTGCTCCTTGTCAGGTAGCAAAGCTTTCATAACTCAAAGTGTTCGAACAAAAGTCAGTTGACTCACCACTAGGGATGTTGTAGGAAGGACTCTGATATCAATTAGGTGTGAGTGATATCAGCTGTGAGTGATGGCAATCCAAAATACCACAGGCTTACACAATATGGAAGTTCACTTCTCTATGGAGTAAGGAGACCTGGAGGTAATCAGTACCGGGGTTGTGAACACATTCCACGGTTCTCAGACACTTTTATCTTGCCACTACACTCTACTTAGCCCTTGGCTTCCACCTCATGGCCTAACAAAGCTGTCCAAGCTCCAGCCATTATATTTGCATTCCATGTAACAGGAAGAAACAAATTAGAGCACGTCTGCTCTCTTTAAGGACATTTTCTGGAAGTTGCTTGTTTCAGTTTATACCCTCTTGGCCAGAACCAAGTCACACAGGAACATTAAGCTTTCAGAGGAGTCTGGGATAGGCCTTATTCCATGTGGCCATGTGCCCATCTAAAACTGGGCTTCTATTACCAAAGAAAGAGAGGAGAATGAATATTGAGGGATTGGTATTCGTTGCTGACATTTTTAACTCAAAGGTTTTAAAATTAATAGTAGCTGCTGTCTACCTAGCTATCACTATGTACTAAGCATTGGACTAAGTCCTTCACTTGTGTTATCCTGTTTGGTGTCCATATACCTATGAGTTAGGGTCAGTGCCGTTACAATTACTTTGAAACTTAGGGAGGTTAAGTAACTTGGCCAAGGTTAAAACACTGCTAGAAAGGGGTAGATCTAGGACCTGAACCCAGCTCTGGTTGAGTCCAGAGCTCTTAACCTATATCTTAACCTATCTTAGCCTATGTACTCAATTTGCAGCCATACACTCTCTGCATTGGTCTTCATTGCAAGCAGCAGAAGTTGAGTGTAATGGAGTTAGACAGGGAAGGAGTTTCTTAAAATATTGGGTAGTCCACAGGATGATTGTGAGGCTGGAACACCAAGCTCAGTGCTTGAAAAAGCATTCCTGCTCAAAGCAGGAAAAATGCCCTAGTTCTCCTTAGAACTAGGGGTTTTGATGAGAAAATTATGGGTGCCTTTGCCTGGCCAAAGAGAGGAAGCTGCCTATTCCTTACTTCCTATGCTAACAGTTCTCAATTCCAAGCCCTTGTGACTCATTCTGATTGGTGCAGCCAGATCCCAGGCCAGCCCCAGCTGCAAGGGATGATGGGAGAGTCAGTATCTAACATATTCATACCCTGTGATGGAAAGCTGTCCTGATTCCCACCAAAACTCATAAGGTGGAAATTCTCCAGACTTGGAAAGGGATTTAAATGTTGACATAATACCACTTCACCATTCTATTTCCTTATTTCCCTGTTCAGGTTCAGAAGTTTGAGCAAGTTGAATTTCAACTGGATTATTTTCAAAAGTTTTGAAATGTTTAGTTTTTCCTTTGGCCCCCTCCCCCTTTTCTTCTCTTCAGAAAGCAGTGGCATAACAATTCCTGGCCTCTGTAACAGGGTATCTGATAAGCAGAATAATGGCTCCCCGAAGATGCCCACATCCTAATTCCTGGAACCTGGGACTGTGTCACCGTATGTGGCCAAAGGGAATTGTAGATGTGATTAAACTGAGTGCCTTGAGGAGGGGAGTGAATTATCCAGGTGGGCCCAATGTAATTACAAGGGCCCATACAGGGGCAATAGGGAAGCAGGGCTGTGTGAGAGAGAGATATGATGGCTATAAGCAGAAATTGGAGTAAAAGCAGAGATGGGTTCCTGACTGGGGGCCGTGAGCCCAGGGATGTGGGCAGCAAGGGGAGCTGGAAAAGGCAAGGGACCGAATTTTCTCCCCTAAAAGCCTTCGGAAGCAATAGAGACCCTTAGACCCCTTGTTCTAGTCCAGTGAAACCCTTTTGGATTTCTGACTTTCACAATCATAATGTATCTGTGTTGTGTTTAAGCCACCAAACTGCAGTAATTTGTGATAGTTACAATATAAAACTAATATAAGATGCAAATTAAAATACCCACAAGGCACAGAATGTGCCATAAGTGAGTAAAGTGGGCCATGGGTAAAACATTTTCATGAAGCATGTGGCCGTTTCAGTCTGTCTTTTGTTTTCCCAGTTCTGATAGAGACATGAATGCAAACATTTCATTTTACTCCCAATTTTTTAAAAAAAGTAATCTCTACACCCAGTGTGGGGCTTGGACTCATGACCTCGAGATCAAGAGTCACATGCTCTACCACTTGAGGCAGCCAGGAGCCCCAATTTTCCTCCTCATGTGATCTGTAAGAAAAACTATAGTGGAAGCAAGGTGACAAATGGCAATTTACATGCAACTTTATAACAGGGAGACAGTAGAGGGTGGTAGGAACGAATATAAATAAACTAGAGCCAACTGTTACCTTGTAGAGTTTGGATCTGGTGTTTCCAGTGTTTCTAATTTAATTCTAATACTTTTTTGTTGTTGTTGTCTTACAAATGAACAACTCAAACAAAATATATTTTCGGCAGTGGCTTGCTGTCCTCAGCTATAGAACAATCTCCTTTCTCACCTGTTCTTGCCGCCACCTTAGATATGTTTTCCAATCTATGCGATGTTGGTTTTGCAATCTTTTGTGCATGGAGTGGCAGGCATCCTGGTCTTGCTTCCACCCTTGCTCTGCTCTCAGCCAGACACACACGATTGCATCAGGAGGCTAATTTGAATTTATCTGCTCTCTCTCTCTCTCTCTCTCTCTTTAAAGCACTTTACAAAGCTTAGGCAGGAAGTTTTGAAAAGTCAGGTTTTCAAAAGAGATGCACAGCCTAAAACATTCTCCACACTCCTTACACTCTTTCTTTGCCAGGGTGATATTTAAGATCTGTAAGCACTCAGCCAATCAGTAGACAAATATTTATTAAGCATCTAGGAGGATTAAGCCTGTGCTGGGATGCTAGGAGGACTACACAAGATAGAAGACAGAGAAGCTCCTGGTGAACATGTCCCCTCATACCGAGGGGACATATGTGTTAGGGAGTGACTGCCGGAGCAGATAATTCTTGAGGAGTTGAAATGCAGCATGAGTCTCCATGCCAGCAAGGTATTTGCTCAGACAGTTGAGCAAATCTGATACTTAAATCTCTTCTATGTTCTCTGGTTTGTGTTTTCCCTACAGGATTGGTAAACACTGCGTGCAGGACTCTGGGGGCCCAGAGCAAACTCCAGTTGCAAAACCACCACCTGCACCTGTGCACTGGCAACAAATTGACAGGTGAGACCAATCTCTCTGTGGTTACAGGGAGTGGTCAGGGGAACGCACTCTGTTTCTGGTGCCTTAGCTCCCCAGTGACAGTGACGGGACTCCAAGCTGATAAAACTGACGAGTGGAAAAGCATTGGACAGTGTCTGTATTTTGAGTTTCAATATTCTGCCCAATTCCCATGGTGCCTGGATCCATGCTTCACACTTAGTGGGCCTGAGGTTAATGTGAGACGAAAACAATTATTATAGTGAAAATGTATTGAGCGCTTATTCTGTGTCAGGCACTATGCCAAGTTCTTTATATCGATTATCTCATTTTATCTTCACAACTACTGACAAGAGTTATTATGATCCCCCATTTTACAAACAAGAAAAATGAGAGCCAAGGTCACACTTCTGCTTAGTGACAGAGCCAAAATTTGGACCCAGGAGTCCATTCATCTTATATCTACCAGTTGGATGGAAACTCTAATTTAAGCCTGTGGCATTAGATTTCAAGGAGTCCTAATGTGGTTTTTGAAAACATGCAGGCCTTAATTTGTTCAATCGATATGCTCCTGAAAAATTAAATAGAAAAATGGATAGAAACACCCTGAGGGCATGGGAGATGTCTTTGTAACATCTACAGTATTTAGCACTGTGCCTTGCGGATAGAAGACTTGAAACAAACATTTGTCAAATGAATGGATGTATGAATGAAACAATTGTAGAAGGTGGTTTGAATTTTAAATGTACTCAGTAAGACAAGTGTTTGAAGGGACCTGCCGGGTTACTACACAGAGTGTCTAGGTTGATCCAATCTATTTGAAGCTATTTATAAATGGGCATTAATGCATAGAAATACAATTGGAGGGATGTTTTGCAAATGCACTTTTACTCTCTTCTTATACTTTTGTGTATTGTTGAGCATTTAAAAATTGAGGATGCATCTATCTCATTCTGGACTTGGTATGGTTGATTTGAGACATGATCCCAGGAAAAGGACCGAGGGAGAGAGGTGATGGGGTGGGTGAAGCCCATGTCAGGGTGTATAAAGGCTGTGGGGTGGGGAATGGGAGCTCCTTGCCCTGGGACTTGCCCAAAAGCCAGGAGACTGGATGGAGCAGTAATCCATTAGCTCCCAGTCCTCGCTGGCACAAACATCCCCACCTTTGCGGGCTCTACCTCTGAGGGCCCAGTGGGCCCTGAAGCATCAGAAAAAGCTCTGAGTGTAATGGCAGAAAAAGGAGCCAGACACTGTCAACACCAGCTGAGTCTGAACTTCTGGAACTGCCCGCCACAGATGTGGGCAGAGGTGGGGACATGAAATAGGAAGCATCTACTATAGTATGATTTTTCAAAAACCGATAAAACCATTTTCAAAATAAACTACAGAAGAAATTTTCACAGTGCACAGAATGGTCCTCTGATTTGACTTTACAAGTCCGGACTGTAACAGGTGAGGTTATTTTCGGTGAGATCCTGACGTGCTTGACATTGGGGGCCAGATTCCTGGGAAGCAGACTTGAAGATAGAGAAGCTATGCAAGTGTACTGGGGAGTGCTCTGGGACCCACACCTGTAGGGGATACAGGACTGGGCCTTGGGGGAACCCTGGCTGTGATGTGGCCACAAAAACGGTGTTAGCTCATCCCCTGGGGAGCTTTGAAGCTGGGGTGGCTCTGCAGAGTTGTCCTGAGTTGGGGTGAGAATGCTGGGCTTTTATATGTGAGCATCTTCCAGCCACCAGACGCCAGATTCCAGGGCGTCCAAACTTGCCTTTGAACATCAGGGCCAATCAATAAAATTGACAAAATCAAACCCAGGAAAAAGAGCAGAACGTAATTCAACCACAACTCTCTCTCCTTACTGGTGCAGGCCAAACTGAAAATATACAAGGGATAGGACCAGGTTCTTTTCTCACATGTCAAGTGAAGACTTTGGATTACATCGGGAATTACAGACTGGTAGCTCGTGGGGCAAATCTGTCTGTGAAGTCTGTTTTATCTGCATGAAGAGTGTTTCAAATCCACATTTCTGGCTTCTCTTGAAAATTTGGAAGAAATGGCACATTGGGCCCACATTGTTTCATGGCAAGTACTAGCTCAGGTGGAGCAGCGGGTGGCCTTTAACTCGGGACCCCTCTAGCCTGTTTTAGTCATTTGCGTTATTGCCTGAGAACTGTAACCATCTGTGAGGTCCCACTTAGCTCTGATGAGCAGTGATTCTGTGTGAATAGTCTTGCATACTGCTGAAATAGGTATTTGATTTCCTAATAATGTGATGACAGCTAGAAATCTTTGACTTCCTAGTTAAAGATGCATATCCAGCTGGATATTCTCTATGGGCAAGTCAGACCACTTCTTTGTAGGCTAGTTTTCTGGCTTTGCAGATGAGGATCTCAGTGACCCTGATCTTGACTATGAGTTGGCAGCAAAATGCTGTTGGTGTTCATGGTAGGGCCTACGTGGGATTTTCTAGCCACTAGAACATTATTTAAGCTTTGGGATTCCCCACCTGCCTGAATCTCAGAATTACTTCGACTATTTATAAAAATACAAATTCTCAGGGTACCTGGGTGGCTCAGTGGGTTGAGTGTCCAACTCTTGAACTCAGGGTCATGAGTTCAAGCCCTGTGTTGGGCTCTGCATTGGGAGTGAAGCCTACTTAATAAACAAACAAACAAAACCCCAACAAATTCTCAGTTTCTTCTGATTCAGTAGGTCTCAGCCCAGCAGATGGGGCCCAAGAATCTGTTTTTTATTTTTTTAATAAAAAAAATTAATTTAAAAAAATACTTATTTTTGAGAGAGAGAGAGAGACAGAGTGTGAGGAGGGGAGGGGCAGAGAGAGAGGGAGACATAGAATCTGAACCAGGCTCCAGGCTCCCAGCTGTCAGCACAGAGCCCGACACGGAGCTTGAACTCACCAACCGCGAGACCATGATCTGAGCTGAAGTTGGATGTCCAACCGACTGAGCCACCCAGGTGCCCCAAATTAAAAAAAAAATTTAATTTCAGTATAGTTGACACACAATGTTACATTAATTTCAGGTGTACAACATTCCTCCACGTTAGGAGCTTAGAAGCCTATAATACATGTATATATTATGCTATGCTATATATATATATATATATATATATATATATATATATATGTATATATATATATTCTGTATATATTATGCTATGCTAAATGTAGCTACCATCTGTCTCTGTACGATATTATTACAATGTCATTGACTATATTCCTTACATTGTGCCTTTTATTCCTGTGACTTATTCATTCTATAACTGGAAATCTGTATTTCCCATTCCCCTTCCCCCATTTTCCCCATCCGCTACCACCCTTTCCCCTCACAACCATCAGTTTGTTTTCTGTATTTATAGATCCTGATTCTGCTTTTGTTTATTTATTCACCTGTTTTGTTTTTTAGATTTCACAGATAAGTGAAATTATATGGCGTTTGTCTTTCTCAGTCTGACTTATTTCACTTAGCATAATACCCTCTAGGTTCATCCATGTTGTTGAAAATGGCAAGTTCTCACCTTTTTATGGCTGCCTAGTATTCCATTGTGTGTATGTACCATATTTTTCTTATCCACTTGTCTATTGATTGACATTTCAGTTGCTTCCATATCTTGGCTATTGTAAACAATGCTGCAGTAAACATAGGGGTGCATAATATCCTTTTCAGATTAGTGTTTTTGTTTTCTTTGGGTAAATATCCAGTAATGGAATTACTGGATCATATGGTAATTCTATTTTTAACTTTTTGAGGAATCTCCATGCTGTTTTCCACAGTGACTGTACTAATTTACATTCCCACCAATAGTGCATGACAGTTCCTTTTTCTCCATACTGTGGCCAATGCTTATTACTTGTCTTTTTGATTCCAGCCTTCTGACAGGTATAAGATGATTGTGTAAGGTGTAAGATTTCACTGTGGTTTTGATTTTCATTTCCCTGATGATTACTGATATTGCACATGTTTCCATGTGTCTGTTAGCCATCTATATGTCTTCTTTGCCCATTTTAATAGGATTGTTGGGGGGGGGTTGGTATTGAGGTGTATAAGTTCTTTTTATATTTTGGGTATTAACTCCTTATCAAATATATCACTTACAAATATCTTCTTCCATTCAGTATGTTGCCTTTTCATTTTGTTGATAGTTTTCTTTGCTGTACAAAAGATTTTTATTTTGGTGTAGTCCTAATAGTTTATTTTTGCTTTTGTCTCCCTTGCCTTAGGAGACATATCTAGAAAAATGATGCTGTGGCTGATGTCAGAGAGATTGCTGCCTGTGTTCTCTTTCAGGATTTTAAGACTCTTTATTTTAAATTGGTTTCTCAAGTGATCTTGGTGTGCAATCAGATGTAGGCACCATACTGTCTCTTATTTGCTTTTTGTACTTAGTGCTTGGTTCATGTATTATAGGCTTCTAAGCTCCTAATGTGGAGGAATGCTTTCTTATTTATCTTTTTATCTTCCCCATCCTTTAGTATTACCACCTAGCACAGTGCTCTGCAAGTCCAGTGCACTCAGTGAGTGTCTAGTGAATGAGTGATTGAATGAATGATGAACATTCCCCAATAGCTTTCTTCCTTAGGAGTCGAAGAGCACAAACCTCCCAAGTCACATATTCAAGATCATTTGATTTAGAAAACTTATTTTATAAATATGGTGTCAAATAAACCAGAGAGAGGAAGAGTCCTAGCTTTATCTTGGGAGTTTTTTGCCTTGGGGATGTTAAGAAATAAATGATTCCTTCTAAAAAGAACTTATGCTTTTCATCAAAAGATAGATTATTCACCACCCAACATGGTACATGTGAGTTATTTGTACAATATTTCAAAAACAGCAAATTGACTCAATAGAAAAGGAAACTTTCTAAATTATGCTGAAATCTTGCCTTGAAATATAAACCTTGAAAGAATAAGACCAGGAGCTTCTTTCATACTGGGAGATAGATGCAGTGATACAAATTTAATTTATTGTGTTATGGTTTATTTATCAGGTGCTCAGCTTCCAAAGAGTTCAAAAAACCTGTGTCTGTGAGAGAAGGCGTGGCAAGTCCCCCACTTAGTTTGGATTTTGAAGAGGGAACTATCTAGAAAATTTTGGCTCAGAAAAAATCTTGGTGCTTGTTTCGCTGTTTACATAGTCTGTGCTTCCTAGAGGTCCTTTGCTTTTTTTTTTTTTTTTTACTTCCTATAATTTGTTTATTTTTTTAAATTTACATCCAAGTTAGTTAGCACATGGTGCAACAATGATTTCAGGAGTAGATTGCTTAATGCTCCTTATCCATTTCGGCCATCCCTGCTCCCACAACCCCTCCAGCAACTCTCTGTTCTCTGTATTTAAGAGTCTCTTATGTTTTGTCACCCTCCCTGTGTTTATATATTTTTTGCTTCCCTTCCCTTGTGTTAATCTGTTTTGTATCTTAAGTTCCTCATATGAGTGAAGTCATATGATATCTGTCTTTCTCCGACTGACTAATTTTGCCTAGCATAATACCCTCCAGTTCCATCCATGTAGTTGCAAATGGCAAGATTTCATTCTTTTTGATTGCTGAGTAATACTCCATTGTGTGTGTGTGTGTGTGTGTGTGTGTGTGTGTGTGTGTGTGTATCACATCTTCTTTATCCATTCATCCATTGATGGACATTTTTGGGCTCTTTCCATACTTTGGCTATTGTTGATAGTGCTGCTATTAACATTGGGGTGCATGTGCCCCTTTGAAACAGCATACCTGTATCCCTTAGATAAATACCTAGTAGTGCAATTGCTGGGTCATAGGGTAGTTCTATTTTTAGTTTTTTGAGGAACCTCCATACTGTTTTCCAGAGTGGCTGCACCAGCTTGCATTCCCACCAACAATGCAGAAGAGATCCTCTTTCTCCGCATCCTCCCCAGCATCTATGGTTGCCTGAGTTATTCATGTTAGCCATTCTGACAGGTGTGAGGTGGTATCTCATGGTGGTTTTGATTTGTATTTCCCAGATGATGAGTGATGTTGAACATTTTTTTATGTGTCAGTTGGCCATCTGGATGTCTTCTTTGGAGAAGTGTCTACTCATGTCTTTTGCTCATTTCTTCACTGGGTTATTTGTTTTTTGGGTGTTGAGTTTGATAAGTTCTTTATAGATTTTGGATACTAACCCTTTATCTGATATGTTGTTTGCAGATATCTTCTCCCATTCTATCAGTTGCTTTTTACTGATAACAGTAAATAATTAGTTTTGCTGATTGTTTCCTTCGCTGTGCAGAAGCTTTTTATTTTGATGAGGTCCCAATAGTTCAGTCTTGCTTTTGTTTCCCTTGCCTCTGGAGATGTGTTGAGTAAGAAGTTGCTGCAGCCAAGGTCAAAGAGGTTTTTGCCTGCTTTCTCCTCGAGGATGTTGATGGCTTCCTGTCTTACATTTATGTCTTTCATCCATTTTGAGTTTATTTCTGTGTATGGTGTAAGAAAGTGGTCCAGGTTCATTCTTCTGCATGTCGCTGTCCAGTTTTCCTAGCACCACTTGCTGAAGAGACTGTCTTTATTCCATTGGATATTCTTTCCTGCTTCATCAAAGATTAGTTGGCCATACGTTTGCGGGTCCATTTCTGGGTTCTCTATTCCGTTCCATTGATCTGAGTGTTTGTCTTTGTGCCAGTACCATACTGTCTTAATGATTACAGCTTTGTAATACATCTTGAAGTCCAGCCTTTGCCTTCTTTCTAATGTCTTTGGTTGAGGTCCTTCAAGGGGAGGCCTCAGGATTCAGAAAGGCTGCAGATGGGCGAGATGGAGAATCTGATTGGCCTGAACTTGACTGGCTGTGGCCTATAAGGCTCAAAGCAGCAGCCTTGAGCAAGTTTGGCACTCTATCAAGAATGCTAGGGGATTAGGAACAGTTTTTTCTTAAGTTCTCAAGAGTCTCTGTTAGGTGAATGTTTTTTGAGTGTTTTGGCATCACTAGTGATTTCTGTCTTGAACTCAATTAGAATAAGTTTGAAATCTGTGCTTTGCATCCCTGGCAACTGCATTCTTTCATTTTTTTTTCTTCTTAAAAAACAAACAAATGCTAAGGTTATACTGTAATAAACTATTCAAATTAACATTGTACAGACAAAGAAGGCAATGGTGCTGAAAATCAACCTTTGGCGGTTTTGCTGCAGTGCCATGCAATAACTTGAAATGTTCGCTGTCAGCTGAAAGTCAAAAGGCATGGTATAAAAGGTGTGTGCAAATGCCAGTGTTTAAAAATACATGCTTCACAAAAGATACATTCACTGAAAGAGACTACAGATTGGTTGGAATATAAATATCAGCATTGGCCTAGTTTTTGTCTGTGAGGTTTGGAGTAATGGCTACCCATGCCCTACCCATTTTCTGCTTTGATTCCTATGTCTGTTAATAGCATTATGTCTGGTACTTCTACTGCTACTTCCATCATGACTACCATCACACTCCTTATTGTTGTATTACTAGCCCAGACCATCCCACCAAGAGTCCTTGAGCAAGACTGTCTTGGGCATAGACTCCAGAACTATGACTAGATTTGGACGAAGCCATGAGAGATTTGATCAGATATTCATTTAATACTTGTGAGGTTTGTGACCCTACCTGACAAGGATATTCAAAGAAGTCAAGATTCCATCCAGTTCAAGTATCTGTAGAAATAGTGAAGACTTTTAAAAATCTTAATAACCAGAGAATAACATATGGGGGTAATACCAGAGTGGACTTCACTGAGAATTGGGCACTGTGTTACTTCAATCCCAGGCTTTCAGGGTGAGAACTCTCCATTTTGAGGGCAGTGATATCATAACTCTTAATAGGGCTCAAGTTGTCCCATTAGGGTTGTGGACAGGAATCCATTTGATGTCTTGGCCAGAGAGCTCTCTAGTCATTAAGAAATCTTACCCACATTACACTGCTAAGGATGTGTCTCCAAAATTATTAGAGGAGAGACCCCAGAACAGTTTTGGATGACAGATGATTTCTCTAGTGGGTATGCATCTTTTGAACATTGAAAAACTTCAGAATTAATTATAGAACTGTTTAAGAGACTCATACTATATTTTGGCTATAAAAAATCTGGGGCATTTTATATTTTAAGCATAATTAAGGTGATCGAGTAGTAACTTTTTGGCCTGAAAGTAGCAATATAGGAAATTTGACACCATGATACTCAAGGTTTTCAGCTCCCATCAGAGGTTTTCATTGCCACCACTATCTTGGTTATCACTGAGAGATGCTTACTAAGTTACACTTGAAAGATAGCTACTCAGCTCTGACCTCTTTCCTTAAAATCTAGCAGCCCATTGAGTTGGTGAAAAAAAGTTGGTGAACTAGAAATTCACTTTAAGCAAGTTAACTGTCTAGGTAACATTTTGAAGAAATCAGGTAGAGATAGACTGTAGCACACACTAAAAATCATTCCAGTTGGCTTTTATTCAGCAGAGACATTCTCTGACAATTGAAGTGAGCCTAGAACTCATACACCCTCTCTGCAAATTGACAAATCACATTAAATGTATTAATGATGTTTTGATGTGTGTCAGACAGAAGGGTGCCAATGGAGCTCCAAAAGGTGAGATAATCTCATTTCTCTTGTGGAAATGTCTATAAGTCTCTATCATTCTACTCTGTGTCCTAGAAAGCTGCTGAATGGTATAAAATTTAGATATGATAACAAAATGAGTTAAAACACTTTTAATTTGGATTTTGGACACTTTGTAATCCAAAGCAAGTGTTATCAATCTTTTATTTTAGTTTTTGAAGAACTAAATATTGTACATATGTCAGCCAGAGATAGGACACTAATCAAACTGACTATTTCTTTCATTTCATTAGTCCACCACATTTACTGGTCATAGAAATGTGCTAAGCACCTTGGGAAATTAGGAAAGGAAGATGGCGGTCTTAATCCTCAAATGTAAGTGAATGGAGTTGTCTCTGGGCTTTTGTTACAGACTTTGGCCCATCTAGGGCTCCTGGATTATAAATTATTGGGAAAGGAGCACCTTTTATTCCATCTCCAACAGCATTTATCCTGTGCTCTGTAGAATACCACTTTCCCCAGGGGAGCCTAGCTATCCATTTTTTCTTCATTGTGGGGTAGGAGCAGATATGTTTCTCCCCATTTTGCTTATAGCAGAAGTGAGGCTAAAGGTCACTTCAGATAAATTAATCTGACTCAGAAATCTTAAGATTTTGCAGCAAGTAGCAGAAGGAAATGGGTTATAAATGGCAAATGCAAGATTTGTTCAATATTATATTCTTGGGGCACATGGGTAGCTCAGTCAGTTAAGCATCCCACTCATTTTGGCTCAGGTCATGATCTCAGGGGTCCTGAGATGGAGCCCTCATCGGGCTCTGTGCTGATGGCATGGAGCCTGCATGGGATTCTCTCTCTCCCTCTCTCTTTGCCTCTCCCCCACTCACACATGCTCTCTTTCTCAAAATAGATAAATAAACATTAAAAAAAGAAATTAACTTTCTAAAAAATATATTAGGTTCTCTATTGTCATAAGCTTTGCATCTAGAAGAGTGTTGGGAGTGTGCAGAGTGATGTCTCTGTGCAGCGATGAAAAGGGGAAACATTACAGAAATCGGTGAGCCTGCTCATCTCTCCCATGACAAAAGAGAATCCCCTGAATTTTCAAAGTGAGGTTTTGAAAGTCATGTATGTACTATCTTGAAAGCTGTAGTAAACTAGAAAAAACAATCTCCTTAGACAATAGACATATTTGGTGGAATTCTTGAGAGGGATGCAGTAATTTTATAACTGAGAAAACAAACATAAATATTTAAGAAATGATAAGTTCTCCCGGTGGAAATCACTTACCCTTCCCAACATGGCATGCAATTGCCTGCAGGCTTTTCTAGTCAGAGAAGCCACCTGCATTTCTCACCCGGTGAATATTCAGGAAGACTCTCAGTACTTCTGCTAATTTATGTCTGTGTGATTAAGATTTATTGGAAAATTGTGCAATATCAGGATCAATAAGTAGGGACTTTGGAACAGGAGCAGCCGACACGCAGCAATTCCTCTGCTGGGATGGATGTGCGACTTGAAGAGAAGACACATCCCTCTGTCAATTAGGTTTTAGGTTCATGGCCTGAGAAAACAATGAAATCAGTCAGGTATTTAGCAAAGGGGAGTATGATACAATAAAATCTCTCATAATGAATTTAGCTCAATTCACTTGGAAAGCAAGGGTAGAGGCCAAGAGAGAATGGTTGTATAGTTCAGACGGCTCCAAGATATTATAAATGGGCCTATTGACTATGTCCCACAGCAGCTATCTAGAATGTTTCCTTCTAATTGTACCATAACCAAGGCCTTAAGTAATAATTGGGAGCAGGATTTGGATGAAAAATAAAGCCCGCATTTATATTTACATTAATTTTTCAGGACGCATTTTTGGTTCTTTATTTCTTATTTCTGACATATTGTTTTCTGAGAAAACCTGCATATATTTCTAAAGGGTAAAAGGGTGACGGGTAACTTTGAAAATGTTTGTTTTCATGCCTTGACACTTGAATCTGCTCTGCCTTCAAGATACAGGATAGAAGAAAAATCCTTCATATAGAACTCATAGACTAGACACTGAACCCCCCTTCCCCACAGTCTCCCTTTTACCCCAATCCAACTCCCTCCCACTACCCTATTTGATGTTGGTCCTGAAGTGTTGATATGGCCTGGCCCATGTAGTAGTGTCCTTTTCCTGGAGTGGCTATTAAAGGAGAACTGGGGTAATGCTTGAAGGACCCCCAGGGGAAGTACAGCTTCCTATAAGAAGCCTGCCCAGGAGCCCTAAATGTTATTTTTTCGTGTTTCCAATTGCTCTGTGAAAAACAAAAGAAGTTTTGAGTTCAGAGAGTCTTGAGGTGTGTACTTCTAGGAGTTCTATGAGTACTATTAGTACAGTTTCCAGGCCAGAGGCTCAAGATCACCATTTTTGAACCATGGATGGATATAGTCAGTAGATAACCACCTGTGCTTCCAGGCAGATCTGGAGAAAAGTTGGGGGGTGCCGTCAGGGGGATCCACAATGGTGGTAACCTTGTAGGTTGCTCAGGTGCACGTTCTCTTTAGCCCAAAAGGCTGAACAGAGCCTGGTAAGATTCCATTTCCTTTATGAAAGGGAATATTAAGACTAGGGTGGGCCACAGAGTTGCAAACAGCATTCAGGGAATTGCAATGCTGAAAATAGGCCAAGTTCCCCATTATTGTACATATGGAGTCAGCACATCAGTTATTGATGTAGCTGACTTGTTCTCTGTGTCAGCCTATTTCAGTCTTGAAAAGTTCTGTCTAGGGGCTAAATGAAACTGAGCTAAACTTAAGTAATAGGTCTCAGAGGTCTTGCCCCAGTGGTGTTCTTGAGCCAACTTGCACCTACCTGAGGAAAGCCAATTTTGTGCATATCTTTCCAACTCTGTGTTCAATGATATCATGTTGGTAGCTGGAAATGGGCTATGAAGGGAATATTTACACCATGAAAGCTGGAAAAATGTACAATTCCAAGTTTTTACCTGCACGCCATTTTCTTGAGCCCTTCCATTTTGAATGATTGGTCTAGTTTGGACAGAGGAACCTCACTTTCTCTTGAGCAGATCTGCTTTGGCCTCACAATCTTTGCCACTCACCTCTACTCTAATGCCACTCTTATCCTGCTTGCCTCTGCTTAAAGCTCTCTCTTCCCTCTTGATTCTTCCAGCACTTTCCATCTGCAACACTCTGGATATTTGCACTCCTTACCTTGCTTCGGTTTGTTGTTGTTGCCGTTTTACTGTATTCCCTGCACCTCCAGCTAGAAGGTAAGGCTAGGGAGAGTGGGTACTGTTTAAGAGCATCAGCAGTGATGTAACAATAACAGACAAGGGTGGTTCAATAGGGGGCTTAAACAGAGAAGAAAGAGATTTGAAAGGCATATTAAGATAATTTAAAGTCCTGGAGTAACACTCATTCAATATAAATGACAGGAGGGAGAGGACTCTGTGGGTCTCATTCTGAAGATATCCAAATGTTCTAATAACGTGCCTTCCTTATGAGGCATGCTTAGTGATTTTTTAAATCATCACTGTTGATTCCCAGTCAGAACTGCTCAAGAAGTAGCTTTCTCTATGGCTAGAAGAGAAAATTGTGCAAGGAGTAAATGTGAACAAGCAACTATCACTAATTACTTGCTGCACATCCCAGGAGATCCTTCAGGAGGTTCTGAAACGGAAAGGAGGAGGGAGTAATAGCTAACAACTTCTGCTGTTTACCTCGCATGGGTCTGTTAGCAGGCAGTTTTCCCTTAGCTTCTCATACATCACTCTCCTCTTCACCCCCCCCCCCCCACTTTTACAGGCATTTGGGGGCTTTCCCCCTGTGTCCAAAGAGTCCCAGCTGGGCTTTATCACTCTGTCTGGTTTCCGGCATCCATGGTCTTGTATCCCAGAAGGCCCTTCTACTGAAAGGATCCCAGATAAAGGGGAACTATCATAGAGGATCCCCCAGCTAGTTTCCAGAAGCAACTTCATAGTGGCTCAAGGCACTTGAGCCCCCCAATGGAGGAGGTTCAGGCAACTACCAGGTGGGCAACATCCCCTTTGAGTAACACTAAGATACCGTGTCAGAGTCTGGTTTCCCTGGCAAATCTGCACTTTTGTGAAGGTGCGTTGTCTTGATGACATTGTCTGCGTGTCTGTGTAGGTGGGGTGGGGGTGTGGGTGGAGGAGATGTGCCCGAGAGGAGAGGCAAGTCCAGGCTCTGCTGCTGCGCTGTGACTGCCAGTCTCTGCTCACAAAGGCACTGGAAGTGTTTGCTGCTTTTGTTCTGCTTCCCAGTCATACTGGCTGGGTTAAACCAAGATCCACTAATTCTACGAATATGTGGAAGACTCTTTGAAGACAAAAAGATGAGCGGGGGGAATAGTAATGACCAAAAGGTGAAAAAAAAAGGGGCAGGGTTATTTTCTTTCCCTGGAGGAGCCTTTCCGTCTTCGGGGAACATATATTGGTGTCCTACACACAAGGTATTGGGATTCTTAAAGCAAAATACTGTCTGCTGAGCCATGTAAATTACATCGCTCAACAATGCTCCTCTGTAAGTAGAGTTTTGCTTTGAAAATACTCAAAGGGGATGGGAAGATAGTTGACCTGTGGGTTATAAACAAAAACATTTTCATTTTTCATTAATATTGAATGAACTTTCCCAGCCCCCATTAAGTAGACACTACAGATAGTAAAAGAATACTGGTAGAAGCAATGCTAAACTATTAACCTATTCAGGGTACCCACATGTTTTGACCTGGGCTTATGAGTGAATGAATGATGACTTGGAATAAACATCACTTTTGTCAGCTATTCAGGCACCAAACCTAGAGGGGGAAAATCTTTAGCCTTTGAGTTAAGGAGATAAAACTGTATGTGTTTTTATGGAGGGAGGGGGAAATAGACCTATACAGTAGGTCAAAATAGTTGCTCTTCTCTTTAAAAAAGAAAAAAAAAAAAACCTTGGGACCTCTGCTTAATTTTGATTTAGTCTGGTCCTTTACGTGTACCTGGGCTCATATTGCCTATGCGTACTTTTAAGTCCCAGGAAATCAATATTTGGAGGAACATAATTCTTCACAAACACAGATTCTCTACCCAAATCGTCACTTTTGTCTTTAGGTGAAAGCAAGTGCTATTTCAGGTAATCATAGTCCTAGGAAAATGATTAAGGCCTGCTGTCTCTTTATTCAGGCATCTGGCTCCTTAACACCATAAACTAAAGCATGCCTTGAAGCACAGTTTCTGATAAACACAAGGATTTTTGACAACGGGACAAACACTCCTGTTCCTACATGCTCTGCATAATTGGACAGCAGACAATGCTCCTTTTCTTCCTTATGATCCTCTGTATTGCTGTGGAAATCTGAGAAAAATTGTGATAATTGCTATGATTGTGCACTTAACGTTCCTACTTCAACAAGGATGAGGAAAGAGTAGCAAGCTTTGTGGCTTTTATGAAACCTGGTAAAACCTGGCATAGATGGTGGCCAGTTTTAGCCATTGGTAAAGACCACTTTACCAATGGTGGTCTAATTGGTTTAGACCACTAGGGAGCCGAGTCCGATGCAAAAGCAAAGAGCCTTTATTCGAGCTAGCTCGAGCTCAATCCCCTACCTGCACCGACGCAGCTGTGAGATACCAGAGAAAGAGAGCGAGTTTCAAAAGGACAAAGGTTTTATTGGGGCCTAGGGGCAGTTGGTGAGGTAATGGCTATGGCCTCAGCCTATTGGCTGGGGAAGGGTCCTGGGGAAGAGTCCTGTTAGGCAGGTGAGGGGGGGGTTACTCAAGGGGAGGAGGTGTGGTCAAGGTGAAGGACACGGAACAAGATGGAGTCGGCCGGCGTAGGCCCGCCCTTTCAGTACCAGGTACTACAAGGTTCAGTTGTTGAGAAAACACATTTACCGAGGAACTTCTACCCTGACAAATTTCAGGTAACTGTTTCATCTGCGTTTGCTGGAAAGGGGCTTATCCATGCTCTTTGGGCTCCATTATGTGTGGTGTTCTAACCAGGCAGCCCGATGCTTGTGAGAAGAGGCTACAAGTCAAAAGACACAGACTGTGGTTCGACTGGCTGCTCCCCCTGCTCTAAGTGGAAAGCTCTGTCTAGGACCAACTACACAATTTGTGGGGCTCGTTGCAAAATGGAGATGCTGGAGGGGTGGGGGAGTGGCCGCTGGGTGGCTCGGTCGGTTAAGCCTCCAACTCTTGGTTTCGGCTCAGGTCATGATCTCACAGTTCGCGGGTTCAAGCCCCAAGTTGGGCTCTGTGCTGACAGGGTAGGGCCTACTTGGGATTCACCCTCTCCCTCTCTTTCTCACTTTCTGTCTCTCTCTCTCTCAAAATAAATTTAAGGAAAGAAAGAAAGAAAGAAAGAAAAGAAAAGAAAAGGCAAGGTCCCTTGTTGAAAATTTATTAGGAATTTTAAAGCAGTGACAGCACAGATGTAGATCAAACATGGGACCCTTTCAAGCCAGGGGCTGTGTGACTCACAGATCATAGGCCGGTGAAGCTGGCCCTGGCTCTGACCTTCCTAAGTGAGAAGATAGGATAAGAAGGGAAGGACCTTAATCCTCTCCCACACACAGTTGACAGTGTGTGCCAAATGCTCCCAAGAAAGAGGTGATGTTCCACTGAGGGCCCAGGGATCCACTCTTCCTGCCCTTGGTGGGGAGGAGACAGAGCAGCCTGAGTGATGACTGGGACGCCTTCAAGATCCTTCTGATCCTCCGTGTGTATAAACCTGGGAGCCCTTATCTAAAAGGGACTCTAATTCTAAGATGCCACACTTTTCTTCACTACTCTTCACAAATTGAGAATCGTGGCTTTACCACTTAATAGCAGTTATGACCTGGAGCTGGCGGTATGTCATCTCTGAGACTCAGTTTCCTTGTTTGTGAAGCGGAGATAATACCTCATGGAGTGGCTGTGAGGATTATATTAAACAACAGACGTAAAGTGGTGCAAAGTGGTGCTTAGTAGAGTTCCGGGCACATGGTCAACTCTCAGTAAATGGGGTTATTATCACTATTATTATGGTAACCCCTTGCTTTTGGAAAAGTGTGTGTAGGAGAGAAAAGCACTCTTTGTGTACTACCCACTCAGGCCCCGGGGTGACAACTCTGTTGAAGGCTTATGCTACCCCAGTAGGCCTTCTCTGACTCTTTTTTTCCCAGCTTCCTCCAGCTTAACTCTTTTCAAATGTAGAATCTTTTGAATATGATGAAAGTCCACACACTAACAAAGCCACTGCTGCCAGCAAGGTCACCCAAGGAGAGGCAGTCTTGTCCTCTGGGCATGCAGAACAACATGCATTTATTCAGGCGGGGAGGCTTGCAGGCTGCGCTGAGCCCCAGCTCAGATTGATTCCCTCTTATGGCCTCTTTCCAAGCCAGGCGGAGGGAGGCTCTTACAGTCCCGATTCAGCTTGGAGGCGTCGTCCAGATCCATTCGTTGGCTTTGTTGGTGACATCAGATTTTTCCCAGATGCTATTCTGATCAGAGCAGCTGGGAGGTGCTCCCTGGCTCTTTCTGAGGGAGGATGTGGCCCGTGTAGTCATTCTTCCTATTGCCTCCTAGAGTGGGCTGGGCATGGAGTTGCTGGCCTGAGTTGGGTCAAGGCAACCTTTTAGGGCAGTGGGCTGACTCCATTTGAAAGCTTTCCGGTGGCCACACTTGCTCCCTCAGGACTGAAAGAATCTCTTAGAGCTGGTGCACCTCCCCTCCCCCAGCCCTCAGACTTCCCCTTCCGGGGGCTGTCTGTGGGAGCAGACTCCTCTGCCTCCATAGCCTTCAGGATGCAGTCCTCCTCAACAGGAAAGAATGCTTCATTTCGGCAAAGGGGACTGTGGTTTTAAATTATTTGCACCTTTGCTTTAGTCTTTTGGAGCAGATGGCTGAGTACAGACTCCGTTGAGGGACCTTTGGCCACAGCACCTTTGTCAGAACAGAAAGGAAACTAGCATTTGTCAAGTACCCTCTGGGTTCCTGGCACTGTACTAGGGTTGCCATTATTTCTTCTCAGAAGGTGGAAATTATTATCTCAATTTTCTGTCAGTGAAGAAACTGAGGCTGTTTGGGTATGCTACTCAAATGTGCGTAGCTGGTGAGAGGTAGAACCGGCATTGAAATCCAGTTCTGACTTAGGTTTCTCTCAGTTGTTGTTTGTTGCCTCTGTAGACTGGCATCCTCAAATGGGAACATTCATCTGAATGTATGGGGACGCGGCTGGAAGGCAGACACATGTTCTGTATGCGCAGACAGGGAGGAGCAGGGAAGGGCAGAGCTTGGTGGGGTGTCTGCGCTAGTAACATGTGCGGTTTTGGGAGGGCCCAGAAGTCCCTAGAGGGCTCTCTGCTGGCATTTTTCTCTCATTAGAAGACAGAGTGAACATGAGGTTCAGAGAACCTTGGGTACTGCCTAGATGTATAGCTTCTGCCATGATTAGCTATAAGAAGAGAAGCAACTAAAAGTAAGTATCAGGATAGTACTACCCAGAGACATGGTAGAAAGAGATCTGTAAAATCCTGTTGCGCATGGACTCAGGAGGATGTAGAAACCAGCTCTTTAAATTATTTTTTAATGTTTATTTATTTTTGAGAGAGAGAGAGAGTGGGAGAGGGGCAGAAAGAGAGGGAGACACAGAAGCTGAAGCAGTCTCCAGGCTCTGAGCTGTCAGCACAGAGCCTGAGGCAGGGCTTGAACTCGCAAACCATGAGATCGGGACTTGAGCCATGTCAGATGCTTAACTGTCTGAGCCACCCAGGCTCCCTGAAACCAGTTCATTAAAAATGTGGATGAAGAGCTGAGCCAGATACCCCACCGACATCTCCGGCAACATTGCCTTTGAGGCATCCTGGTAAATGGGGCTGGGACTCTGTGGTAGAGATTCCTTGGCCAGCTTGGCATGGCAATAGGTAGGTTCCTAGAAGACCTGACCATGCCACCATGAAACACATTTCACTCTGCTTTAGAAGAAGGCTCCAACTAAGGCCCACTCCAGGCCCCTCCCACTGATGGGAGTGGTGTCCCTGGGCTCCTGATATCTCCTAGGGTGGGTGGGTTGGACTGGGAAGCTGACAGGGCTGCTGAAGGTGCAAGTCCCTAGCACTTAGCAGCTCAGAGCTATAACAAACAGGGACTAACACTTCCATTTGAGCTGTTCCATGGTTATCCCAGGGTGGGGATGAGTTTGGTGGAGGATGGGAGCATCAATGGGATTTAAGAGTGATGGATATTTATTCTTGACCCCCCTGATGATGACAGTCTCCTTATTATGCACACTCATAATACAAGGAAAAAGGTATCCTGATTTGTTATTTCACATTTATTTGTGCAATTCTTTGAGTGATGTATCTTCCAGTCAGTTTGTTTTTGCTCATCATTGATTCCCAATGCTTAGTACATTGCCTATCACATACAGCAAGTGTTCAAATAAATATTTCTTCAGTGAATGAATTAATGAAAAGTTTTGAAAGTACTAGAAGTGAAGAAAGTGCTTCAGAAATAGTTTCGCACTGCCTTTCTCAGTTCTGTTGATTAAGTTAATGACAGATACCATAATTACTGGAGTTCCAGATAAGAATCCAGAAAATGCTATCTTTTGCAGTGTCATAGAAGGACCAACTTTGTTCCTCTTCACGTGCTGGTGATACACTTGTCTTTGAATGAGATGAGGCATGGGGGCAGTCAAGATGCCCTTTTGCCATGGCTCTGGACTTAATCAGTTATAGGTCCCCCACTGGAGGCATGAGAGTTACCAGGAAAAAGCCAAAAGAAGTAAAATAGATCTTCAGGCTCTGCATGGGAAATCAAGGTGAGGGCAAACTTTAGAAGGCTGCAGGTAGGAAGATTTGGAAGTTTTTTGTGTGGTTTGAGGAGATCTGAAAGGCTAGCCTGACCAAAAGACAGACCCCTTTATTAGCCTATTTGGAGGTTCACAAATTTCTATGTTTATGAACATAGAATTTAAGAGTTTGGATTAAGATTTGACTCTTGAGGAAGTATAATAGTATAAACATTTTCCTGGGTAAGGTATGTGTGAATCATGAGCACCCTAGAAGCATGGAAGCATGAATTATTTTGATAAGCTAGCCAGCTCTTATTGACTGAGCTGAGGTCTTCCAAGGGCCAGAAGGAAAGTGATAGGTAAAGTTGAGAGGCTATTGGAGTGTGGGAAGTTTGGGGGTTGGTTGGAGTTAGGAGGAGAGGTTTTGAGGAGGATGGTCTCACAGAATATTCCTGTTGGGGTCAAGTAGGCACTTGGCAGAGAAATATTGCCAGGGTCCAGGAACATCCCTGGGTACACTCAAGCTGGATATTTTGAGGTGGAGTTTAATAAAGAGGCTATTACAAATGTGTGATCAGGGTAGAGGTGAATCAAACCATGGACACACCTTGGGACAGGCACTAACAAGGAGCCAGGTGTTCCACTCCTGGCCTGATGGAGCAAGGGGAGAGAGCAGTTATTGGGCCCTGGAAAGGTAGCTGTAGGAGAGACCACTTATAAACCGTGGTGGATTAAAGACAGTCTAAAATTCTTTGCTAGTCCTTTCATCAAAAGTGAGGTCTGTGTTCTGTCCTCTTGAATCAGAGGGGTCTCTGTGACTGCTTTGACCAAGATCATGGTGGAAGTGATGTTGTCCCAGTTTCTGGGCCCAGGCCTTAAGAGATTGGGAGCTGCCATTACCTTCCTCTTGGACCACTCACTTTGCTGGGAGGAAGTCTAACAGCCCCAAGGAGAGGCCCTTCTGGAGAACTAAAGGTCTCTGTTAGCAGCCCTAAGTTCCCCCAGATGATCAGAAGATAACCAGCACCAACTTGCCAGCCATCTTGGAAGTGGATTCTCTAGCCCCAGTCACCCTGCCCGGGCCTATTCCACACGGAAGAGAGTTGAGTTGCCTCTCTAAGCCTCATCCAAATTGTAGGTTCATCAATAGAATAAGTGATTGTTATTGTTTTAAGTTACTGTTTGAGGTAAGTTGTTACCAGTGGATACAAGAGTATAAATATATGTTATGGCCTCCATAGAGGCACTCAGATAACTCAGGGTAAGCTGGCAGGATAAACACTCTGACCTCTCTCTCCTCCTGCCTACTTATTTACTGCCAGTGACCTCCAACTGGATGAAACCAATGAAAGCCAGAGAACAAGGAACCTATTGATATTGTCCTTATAGGTCAGCACCCTGGGGGAAGTGTGAAGGGAGATATGGAGGGACAAATGGAAGACATCCAGCAAGGGTACCTGGCAATTTGAAGTTGATATCATGGCGTTGATCCTGTTTGATAAAACTCAACTGCCCAACTCAGCAGAACACAAACCTTAGAAGACGAAGGCCAGTGTCAATTTTGGAAGATAGCCAGATACATGATCAATTAGAAAGGAGGAGAATTTGCTTAAGACATTTCTTAATCAGAAAAGTAAAATGTAGTAATGCCCTTTGAGTGCTGGCCCCTCAGCTCAGGAGCAGGACTGTGACTGACCTACTCATTCCCCAATTTCCTAAGTGGCTGCCTCAGGGGAGCCCTGGGGAGCCTGATACCCAGTGGAGGAGCTGGATTTGCCTTTATGTCCCATAAAATAAATATTTGGGCTTCCAGAGAAATTGGAATAATCTGGGTAAGGAAGAGTGAAATACTTTCCCAGGGCTGGAAGCCCCAGAGAGGCAGGTAAACCCTGGGTGACCTGGACAGAATCAAGACTGATATTGCCTAGCCAGTCAGAGGCATGAGGCAATGAGCCCATCCCTGGAGCGGTGTGCAGACAGGGAGGAGCCTTTTCCGATCTGCCTTTAGGAGGGGAGGAGGGCTACTCCCTGGGCTTCAGGGCCAGCCCCAAAGCCAGAGTGGTGTTTGCCACTGTCTAGGAGGAAATCTGCAAAACCCAATGAGTGGAAGCTTTGGAGAATTGCCCTCGCTTAGAGGGAGGTGGTAGAATGTGATGGTTAGAGCTGGGGTTCAGGAGTCTAGCTGCCTCGATTCAAATTCTGACTCTGCCCCTTGCTGGCCGTGTAACCCTGTTTAACGCCTCTATGACTCCATTTTCTCATCAGTAAAACGGAGATAGCAGTGCATACGATGTGCAGCTTTTGTGAAGGATAAAGGAGCCCTTGACACACACGTAGGGAAACAGTGGGATGAAGCGGTTGAAGAGAACAGGCTCTGGAGCCAGGCCGCTGGGTTTGAATCCTGACTCCACCAGCGACAATATGCATTATGTGGGGCAAGAATCTCTGTGTCGTGGTGTCCTTTTCTGGGGGGGTAATAACAGCATGCACCTCCTTTATTTGGCTGTCATGGAGACTAATGAATTCATCTAGGTGAAGGGTTTAAATGTATTTTTTTAATGTTAATTTATTTTTGATAGAGCACAAGCAGGGGAGAGGCAGAGAGAGGGGGTGACAGAGGATCTGAAGCAGGCTCCGTGCTGACAGCAGCAAGCCTGACGCGGGGCTCGAACTCATGAACTGTGAGATCATGACCTGAGCCGAAGTCAGCTGCTCAGTGACTTAGCCACCCAGGCGCCCCTAGATGAAGGGTTTAGAGTGGGAGGTGGCTGCACTTAGGGAGCACTCCCTCAGTTGTGATGATCAAGATGCCTTCTCCATCCCTGCGTGAGTGTCTGGGGCCTACAGTAACAGTATTTGCATTCTGCTGGAAGCACTAGCTAGAGGGAGAAATCCATGAGCTCAGTTCAGATTTAGCAGGAGATCCTTGACTGCCCTGCCTCTGGGCGGGTGGCTCTGTGGGTAGTTGAGCTGTCTGTTCCCTGACCTTGTGGTCACACGGACTTCTTTGTTTTCTGCTCTGTCCCAGTCTTATCTTAGCTTCGAGGCCGTCCACCAAAGACATTATTCCCCTCCCACTGCCCCCAGCGGCATTCTCAGACCCAGCTGGGCAGAACAGGGCTGCCACGGCCAGTGTGGGGTGACTGATGGCTCACCGGGAGCGGGGCTTCCCTTCTGCCCTGGGGCCTGGTTGTGGAAAGAAAGCAAATGAAAAATGGCAGCAATAAAGAGGATTGTTTCTGGTAGACAACGCTTCTTTGCTTCCCAGTTAATGATGTGACTTAGGCCTAAGACGAAGGAGTCTGGAATCTGAGCAACCTGGTTGTCCTTCCAGCTTCTGGAACCCACTTGCGATATTGCCATTCTCCTGTGCCTCAAGTATACCCTTCCTTAAATTAAGATCTTGCCTTACAAAGGCCTCATCACGATTTGCCTGTTCCTGGGTGGCTTGCTTTGATAGACTCAGGGGCAGGATGTGGCTGAGACCCACAGCAGCTAGTGGTAAATATTCCAGAACACCAGCAGGCAGTAGAGAAGACACCATCTTGGCCCATGCTGACAAGCTGGAGAAAGTCGCATTAGTAGTTAACCTCCTGGGGCCTCTTTTTATAAAATGAAGGTAACATGAACTGGCTTTGGGAAGTGACCTGAGGCTAATGAAATCCTTGGAGAAAGAGCTAAGGAATATCAGGTGGTGGTATTTATTGTGTTGACAGAACAGCAATGCTCGTCAGATCTTCTGATTTTAAGGCCTGAGAGTGGTCATCCTCAGGTGGACAGTTCTTCCCGCTTCTACTCCTCCCTCCCTTCAGCCCCACCCCTTCTCTAAGATCAGGAAGAGTCTCAGGAATGGTTGCCCCTTGGACTGGTGGAGGAACAGGAATTCTGGGACGAGAACCGTTCCAGGAGCCTGGCCTGCCCTTGAGATACAGTGAGTTTTCCTCTGGAGGTGAGTCCTCTGAGAGCCCAAAGAAGGCTGCCCTCATCCTCCTCATCTGGGCTGACCTGGAAAAACTGCAAACCACAATTCATGCCGTTTCTTTGCTCTGCCCTCCCTTGCTTGCTTGCTTTCTTTCCTTTCCTTTCCTTTCAAAAAAATTTTTTTTAATCTTTATTTATTTTTGAGAGAGAGAGAGGCAGAGCACAAGCCGGGGAGGAGCAGAGAGAGAGGGAGACACAGAATCCGAAGCAGGCTTTTCAGGCTCTGAGCTGGCAGCACAAAGCCCGACGCAGGGCTCAAATTCACGAACCCAGAGATCATGACCTGAGCCACCCAGACGCCCCTGCTCTGCCCTTTCTGTAAGGTGTCTTTCCTCCGGAGCGGGCAGAGCTATTGTCCTGGCCTCCAGCTCAAGTATCGTGTGAGGAAAGACGTAGTACAAAGCACAGCAAATAAGCTTATAGCTTCTAACCTCCAACCAAAGAGTGTGACTGCCAAAGGGAGCCTGCAACATCCTGCTAAACTGCAACTTTTGCAGGTAAAATTTTCAGTCAGCCACCAGAGGGTGCCCACAGAGTTCTCTGAAAATAACCAAAACGTGAAGAATTAGGGGAGAAAGACAATTTCCAGTGCATGTAAGACCAAGACAAAATAGAGCTCGCCCACACCTGACTCGAACAGATACACAGGCCAGCTGAGGAGCCAGGAGTTTGCAGCGGGGAGGAGAGCCAGGGTGGGAGTGATAGAAATCACCTGAGTTTTAGCTAAACAAGTTGCTTCTTGATTTTCAATTGGCAACTGCAATAGTACTTTGAGGATTGGCTCAGGGTGCATGTTCCTTCTTTGGCAAAACTCCCTTCCCCACCCTTTCCCCATCCTTGTGTACAAAGGAAATGCAAATACATGTAAATATTAGCCTAAGCCACAGGCTTCTTGGAAGGTAAGGCGCTGCCCCTGCTGCCGCTGCTGCTTTAAAAAAAAAAAAAAAATCCTATAATGCAACTGAAAAGACAGATTTTCTGAGCCACTGCTCCTGCACCAGGGGGAGGCCTCTGAAAGAAGAAATGGAGAAGCCATGGTTCTCTGAAGAGAGGGCCTTGTGTGGAGCGTGCCTGGAATGAGAGGAGCAGAGGGAGGCTCCTACACTCTCCCCGGCGGGGTCTGGCAAGCAGGCGGTGCATGGCATCCCTGGATCTCCAGGGCCTGGCACCGTGACTGACACACAGTAGGTGCCTGTGGATGTTTGTTGAATGACTGAGTGAAACGAATGGGAAGTAAGCCGGAGTGGGTGGGTCACTGCCTGGGCTGGCTGGGAGCTTTCACAGGGTGAGGGGAGAATTGGGAAAGGGGTGGGTGAGGGTGGAAGGTTAACTTTCCAGGGAGGAGAGATCCCGTGTTCTGGTTTGCCTCTGCCTCAGGCCTTTGCTGTGGACGTCTGAGACTCCAGAACAAAATGTTTTGACTTTATCCTAAGGCTGGTCAAACCACCCAGGGGCCCCCCCAGCGGCCCATTTTATTCATATGGTCTACTCATTCACAGTTACTGAGTAGTGATGGGGACCCTGGCAGTAACCCTGTGTCCCCACTCAAGGCACCCAGTCTCCTTTAGCCATTCCTTGGTGAACTGGGTATGTAAATGTTGGGGGGAAGTGAGCCCATTAAATACTGGGAAGGGGTTTTGGCTCTCTGGAAACCCAGCTAGTGGGGAAATGGGTTTAGGCCTTGGTTCCTGGGCAATTGGGCCATTGATCTTTCTGGACAAGTGTGAGCAATATGTGTATATATGCCGTGTGTGTGTGTGTGTGTGTGTGCGCGCGTGTACGAGGCGTCTGCAAGCATGAGTATGGGTTGCAAGAATGCCTTGCCCTTGATGTAACAAATTACCATAAGCAGGATGACTTGAAATAACAGAAGTGTATTTTCTCACAGCTCTGGAGGCCAGAAGTCTGAGATCAAAGGGGCAGCAGGGTTGGTTTCTGCTAGAGGCTCTGAGGGAGAATCTGTTCCATGCTTCTCTCCTATCTTCTGGTGGCTGTCAGTAATTCTTGGTGTTCCTTGGCTTGTAGATACATTGCTCCATTCTCTGCCTTTGTCTTCACATGGTGTTACATGGCTTACAATTCTCTGTTTCCATCTCTTATAAGGACTTGTTGTTGGACGTAGAGGTCTCCCTAATCCAGGATGATCTCACCTGAAGACCTTTACCTTAATTACATCTGCAAAGGCCAAATAAGTTTACATTCTGAGGTTCTGGGTGGATACACCTTTTTGGGGAACACCGTTCAACCCAGTACAAACAGGATGCAAATGTGTTCATTGTTGGATTACTCTACTGGTGGACCATGTGTGTGCTTAAATAAGCAACAAACAGGGGTACTGAGAGGAAGAGAGACTGATTTTGTTTTTGAAAGAATTTGATACTTCAAAAAAATGAAGTCCTTGTGGAACAAATATGATTTAAGATAGTTTTAAATTTGAATTTTACACAGAAGTGGGAGAAAGAAAGCATATTTTCCCTGCCTTGGTCCCTAAAGATGTTAATCAATGTAATTAGTGAATTATAAATAGTTCAGTATGGTGACAAGGTAGAATGTGAAGGAGTCTTTTTGTTGGCGGTGTTTTTTTTTTTTTTAAAGTTTATTTATTTTGAGAGAGAAAATGCATGGGAGCAGGGGAGGGGTGGAGAGAAAGGGAGAGAGGGATACCAAGCAGCCTCCCGGCATCAGGCTGTCATTGTAGAACCTGATGTAGGATTCGATCTCACAAACCGGTAGATCATGACCTGAGCCGGAATCAAGAGTCGGCCGCTTAACCGACTGAGCCATCTAGGCACCCCATGTTGTTGGTTTTATTCTGTTTTGTGTCTTGCAATTATTGAGGCCACTGGTGACCTTAGCAGGAGCAACCGCCATGTCCTTAACATCCGTGGGTTGGGGTTGAGGATTGAATGAAAGTGAGAAGATTGTTAGTGTGGGTATCTTTTTGCAAGGAGCTTGATTGTGAAGTGAGAGAAGAGACATAGTGGTCTCTGAGATGCGGTCTGTGACCTTAGAAGGTTAATTAATGATTTGCTATTTTGTGCTTGCCACAATTAACTTTAACTGCTGCCAGAACTTCTTAGGGATGGTATCCACTGATAACATCTCTGAAAGTGTGCAAACTGAGGTTGCTGTCTAGCCCAAAGTTTCCCCTCAGGTGTGCCTTGGGTAAAGCAGCGGCTCCCCACCAAATTCAACAGCTTGACAGAACCTCAGTGTGCCAGCCCAATGTCCTCTCTGTCCTTTGTACAGTGTCTCGCCTGACTGGCTGTTCTTCCTCCATTACCTGCTTATCTTTTAAAGCTCAGCTGGAATATTCCCTGTTTATTCTACCCTTCCCCCTTGAAGTTGCTCATTCTTTAGAACCCCCATAGCACCTGTAAATTACATACATAGCACTTTTCATGATAAGCATTATCAGCACCAATGACCAATTTTCCATTACTACTCAAATCCAGGTTTTGTGCAGTAGATGTATTCTAAGCAGCAATGTGCCTTAGAGGAAACTCACCCTTCCCCAGGCCAAGGGTGGGTCTGATGGGCCTGAAGGTAATCACATTCCTGTTGCCAGAGGTCGATTCAGGGATGGGCATGTCACCCAATTCTGGCCAATGAGACGTGGGAGACTTTTGAGAAATGTTTTCTTGCTCCTAAGCGAACAAAAGAGATGTTGTCTCTTCTTTCTCAAGGTCTTGTCATGTCTGGAAATAACTGAAGCCATCTTGCCATCACCTTGAGAAGGAGTTGAAGCCTGAGGATGGCAAAGCAGAAAGATGGTAAGAGCCTAGATCTGTAATCACATAGCTGGGCCACTGAAACTGCCTACCCAGCTCTCTGCCCCTTAAGAATTACAATTATTGCAATTAATGCATTTCCTTATTGTTTAAAGATGCTTGAATCTCTTTCTATGGCTTGAGGCCAAAAGCATTCAGCATAACTGAAACAACTTGCCATATAATAAATATTTGTCAATTATAACTTGATTTTAAAGTGATGGCCTTTGAAACAAAAGAGCATGTTGTCTGAGTTCTTGTCATGCACTAGGACTTGGAAAAGTAAAATACGGTATTCCCGTGGTCTTCTCCTTAGAGGCCCAAGGTTATTTCATTTATTTGACTGTGCCACTCAGATGGTAGAAGCAAAATTTCTTTTTCTGGAAGATTAAGAAAAAATTGGTCTTGAGCTATTTGAGGGAAAGTAAACAAAGTTATAAGACCCAGAGAAGAAACCTCATTTCCATTGGATCACTGACCCAAAGGAAAAGTCTCTTTGGGGAGATACATCAGTAAAGCTTTAAAATTGAAGTACAATTAATTATAGTTAACTTTGTTTTGTTTTGTTTTTTTCTTTTTTTTTTATTCTCAAGTTATGTTAACATACAGTGTAGTCTTAGCTTCAGGAGTAGAACCGGTGATTTCATCTCTTACGTATGACACCCAGTGCTCATCCCAAAAAGCACCCTCCTTAATGCCAGTCACCCATTTAACCCACCCCCATCAACCCTCAGTTTGTTCTCTGTACTTAAGTCTCTTCTGGTTTGCCTCCCTCTCTGTTTTTATCTTATTTTTCCTTCACTTCCCTTATGTTCATCTGTTAAGTTTCTCACATTCCACATATGAGTGATATGGTATCTGTCTTTCTCCAACTAACTTATTTCATTTAACATCATACCCTCCAGTTCCATCCATGTTGTTGCAAATGGTGAGATTTCATTCTTTTTCATTGCTGAGCAGTATTCCATTGTGGATGTATGTGTATATATATATATATATATATATATATATATATATATACACACACACATATATATGTATATATATACACACACATATATATATATGTATATATATACACACACATACACACCACATCTTCTTAATCCATTCGTCAGCTGGTGGATATTTGGGCTCTTTCCATAATTTGGCTACTGTTGATAGTGCTGCTGTAAACATTGGGGTGCATGTGCCCCTTTGAATCAGCATTTTTGTATCCTTTGGATAAATTCCTAGTAGTGTAATTGCTGGGTCATAGGGTAGTTCTATTTTTAATTTTTTGAGGAGCCGCCACACTTTTCTCCAGAGTGGCCGCACCAGTTTGCATTCCCACCAACAGCGTAAGAGGGTTGCCCTTTTTCACATCCTCACCAACATCTGCTGTTTCCTGAGTTGTTAATTTTAGCCATTCTGATGGGTGTGAGGTGGTATCTCATTATGGTTTTGATTTGTATTTCCCTGATGATGAGTGATGTTGATTGAGCATTTGTTCATGTGTCTGTTAGTCATTTGGATATCTTCTTTGGAAAAGTCTTCTGCCCATTTCTTCACTGGATTTTTTGTTTTTTGGGGTATTGGTTTGGTAAGTTATTTATAGATTTTAGATGCCAACCCTTTATCTGATATGTCACTTCCAAATATCTTCTCCCATTCCATTAGTTGCCTTTTAGTTTTGTTGATTGTTTCCTTTGCTGGGCAGAAGCTTTTTACCTTGATGAGGTCCCAGTAGTTCGTTTTTGCTTTTATTTTCCCTTGCTGATTATAGTTCAATTCTAAAAAATTAAAATAGGGTACCACTGGCTCATGAAGAGAGAAATGAAACAGAATCAATATCAAGAAGTAGAGCCCTAAACATAGGGGGATTTAACATATAATAAAAGTCTCATTTCAAATCACTGAGGAAAACTAGATGTTTTATCAATGCTGTTTGGACAACACGGTAGCCAGCTATAATAATAAATACATAAATAAATTTGAAACCATACCTCACACTTTACCAAAGAAATTCTGAATGGGTCAAAGATTTTAAATATAAAAATGTGAAACCACAAAAATATGAAAAGAAATATGGACTATATTCTTGTAATTTATGACCAAAGAAAACTTAAAATTTTTTTAATGTTTATTTATTTTTGAGAGAGAGAGAGAGAGTGAGCAAGCATGAGCGGGGGGTGGGCAGAGAGACAGGGAGACACAGAATCTGAAGCAGGCTCCAGGCTCTGAGCTGTCAAGACAGAGCCTGATGCAGGGCTTGAACTCACAAACCAAGAGATGATGACCTGAGGTGAAGTCAGATACTTAACTGACTGAGCCACTCAGGCACCCCCCAAAGAAAACCTTTTAAGATATGACACAAATTATAGCAGATATAAAATAAAAGATTGAAAAATTCAACCATGTTTTCAAAACTATGCGTGCAAAAACAACCATAAGTGGTGTCAAAAGTCAATGGGCAAATTGGGAAACATATCTGCAACTTGTTCCTACATAACCAGTAAGAAAAAGACCAACAGCACAATACAAACGTAAAGGATATTGTGTTAGGTGACATAGATTGGCACTTTGGAAGTTATCTATCAAAATTACAAATATGTATAATCTTTGATTCAGAAATTATATGAATTGTTTGTACTAATTCTATTAGTAGCAATTCTATTAAATTACAGACATATTTCTTGATGTGGGAATCCCTTATTGAACAAGATTATTCATTGCAGCGTTATTTGTAGCATCAAAAAATTGGAAATAGTGGAAATGATCACTAACGGGAGAGAAATAACCACTGATGGTTAGACAAATGGTCCTATGTTATTATAATGGGTTGCTACTTGTCATGGAGGAGGATTGAGGAGCTCTTTGTTACTTGTGTGATCTCTGATACATACTAAGTATAAGTAAGGAATGGAACAGGATAGTAAGTTACTATTTGTGTAAACAGAAGATGGTGGGAGGTGCTTTGCCCAAGTTTACTTGTATGTTTCTGAAAGGAAAAGTAGGAAATCAGTGATACTGAAGCCTCTGGAGAGGAACTGGAAGGCTAGAGCATGTGCGTGGAAGGGAGGCATCACTGTATAAAATTATATGCCTTTGACTTCTGAACGATGTGAGTGTATTACCTATTCCAATTCCAAACCGAATAAATTACACTTAAAAAGATATTTTGAGGGGTGCGTGGGTGGCTCAGTTGGTCAAGGGTCCTACTCTTGATACTGGCTCAGGTTGTGAGATCAAGCCCCACATTGGGCTGTGCACGGAGCATGGAGCCTGCTTGGGATTCTCTCTCTCCCTCTCTCTCTCTGCACCTCCCCTGTTTATGCTCTCTGTATCTCTCAAAATAAGTATATAAACTTAAAAAAAAAAGGATATTTTGAAAGCAAGGAAGAGAAATAGAAAAGCCCTCAATGCTTTAAAAATCAAAACTGAGGGATGCCTGGGTGGCTCCGTTGGTTGGGTGTCCAACTTCGGTTCAGGTCATGATCTTGTGGCTTGTGGGTTTGAGCCCTCCATCAGGCTCTGTGCTGACAGGTCAGAGACTGGAGACTGCTTCAGATTCTCTGCCTCCCTCTCTCTCTGCCCTCCCCTGCTCGGGCTCTGTCTGTGTCTCTGTCTCTCAAAAATAAATAAACATTAAAAAAAAAAATAAAAATAAAAATGAAAACTGAAAATGAGGAACTGTAGATCTAATTCAGTAAATGGGGGACACCCCTGTCTAGCAGGAGTAGGGCCCAGCATCTCCACCTTCTGCAGCTCTCTACTGACCTCAGATAGGGTGGGGTTTCATTGCCAGCCCTAAGCCCTCTCCCTACCACTTCCCATTCCTCCTGCCCCAAGGTCAAGCTGTCTGCTGGGGATTCGCCTCTATGCTTCTGTCTTCTTCATACCCAGGGCAGAGCACTAAGCTGAGGGCATCCTACTTTTCTTTGCTGGGCACAAGTCATGGGTGCAATTGTTTGTCTGAAGGGTGGAAGAGTAATTGAGACCCTTAATTCTGGAAAATTAGACTAAGGCAGAAGAAAATGAAAGCCGGTAGGATGTAGGAAGTTTTCACCCACAGAGTATTGTAACAGGGTGAGTGAGAGGAAATGGTAATAAATCATAGAAAGGAGAACCACCTGCTTGCCACACTTTGGCTGAATTTTTCTCTTCTCAGAGTTCTGTAGTTGATGCCTTATTAACATCAGAGAGGATTTGATGACTTGTGGTATTCAGTCCTGACTACTGAAATGAAAAGGATAGAAAATGAAAAGTATGGAAAATGAAAATCAATTGCATTCTCTAATTTTAGTCAGCCCATTCCTGGAGCATATTGAATACTACTTTGGGGTCTTTCATTGTTCAGGTTATTAATAACAAAGAACCAAAGTATTTCACATTCCTAAAGAGCCTTTCATCTCAAAGGAGCCAGTGTAATTCACTAATTCAGTTACCTGAACTACATTTGGTAATTATTTGAGGATCACTTCACCCAGGGGTGAATTTCAACGAGTTGTGTGACACCGCCAACAGTCACTTCATTCTCCAGTCAGTGCGAAAGAAAAATGAATAGCTAATGGGGATGTCCTCCTGAAGGATTTGCCCAGTGAAAACTTCAGGGAGATGGATGCTGAAAGAATGTAATTAACTGCCCGAAATTAGTACCTCCACTCTTACTCAAGGTTTCCTGACCTCTTTACTAGAGTCAGGATGGAGAGGTGTCTTATCTCAGAATGGGGCTCTCTAGCAGCCAAGAGACCTGTGAACAGCCATCACTCCATTGCTATATTTTTTTGAGTAGTTATAAATGGTACTGTATTTTTAATTTGTTTCCACAAATTCACTGTAAGAATATAGAAGTGCAATTAATTTTTCTTTTGTTACAACTGATTTTTGTATGTTGATCTTATATCTGCGATCTTGCTGAACTTACTAGTTTGAAGAATGTTTTTTTAAGATTCCTTAGGATTTTCTATGTAGACCATGATGGCATCTGCAAATAGGGATATTTTTAGTTCTTTTGTCTTATCTGTATGCCTCTATTTTCTTTTCTTGCCTTATTAAGCTGGCTAGATCACAGGAATAGCAGTGGTGAGAGCATACATTTTTGCTGACATCTTTACCTTGTACCTGATCTTTGGGGAAAAACATTCAATCTTTTTTTGTCGGCATTCTTTATCAAACTGCTGTTCCTAGTTTTCTGAGAGTTTTTTTTTAAATTGCAAATAGGTATTGAATTTTTATCAAATGTTTTTTCTGCATCAATTGATACAGGCACATGAAATTTCCTCTTCATTAATATGGTTGACTACGTGGATTGACTTTTGAACATTGAACCAGACTTGCATCCCGCAAATAGCAGTTATTCCAATACTATCTATATTAAAGTTCATTTATAAGGAATAGTGTCTCAGTTATTTGGGGGTGGGGTGGGGAGAAGAGAGAGGTTAAGTAGCTGGAGCTCTTCCTGCCAAGGGCATGTGGCTTGATCCACTTTACTGAATCCAGTAATTCTCTCTTTCATCTACTCTCTACAATTAACCAGAGGTCAGGAAACTGTGGCTAGCATGACAACTGCTCATTACCCTTGAGTCTGGTCATTAGAAAGTATAACATGGAGTCTGGCCACTGCAAAAGCTTGTGTTTGTGGGAACAGGCTCATCAGTCACTGCTATCCCAGAAAGAATGATCTCCACTTCCCTTCTGCATGCCAGATAACACATGAGTACATTTTAATGGCAGACGATAAATCATATCTAAAACCCTAGCAGAGGGGCACCTGGGTGACTCAGTCAGTTAAACGTCCAACTTCAGCTCAGGTCATGATCTCGAGGTTCATGAGTTCAAGCCCCGCGTTGGGCTCTGTGCTGACAGCTCAGAGCCTGGAGCCTGCTTTGGATTCTATGTCTCCCTCTCTCTGCCCTTCCCTGCTGATGCTCTGTCTCTCCCTCTCTCTCAAACTAAATAAACATTAAAAAAAAAAAAGTTTTTTTAACCCCAGCAGAAAAGGAGTCAGGAAAATAAGGTTTTAAGCCTTCCAACCCCTGTGATGCAGAGGGGAGCATAGAAACAGGCAGAAATAGATGCTGAGGGCCAAAAGACAAATTTTAGCACTTCCATCTGCCTCACTGAATCTGATAGGAAACAGAGACCTTCCATCTCCTCTTCTTACTCTCTAAATTTTTCCTCTTAAATTTTAATGTCGTCTTTCCTCTTTTATTTCCCTCATCATCATTCAAAAACCTACTCAGAAGGATGTATTTGCAAAGGTGGACTTGGGGTGGAAAAGAAAGAGGTGAGACGCAATGCAAATAGGGTATCTGTTATTTGAATGATCTATTTGAATGTGTGGAGATGTTTGAAAAGATGAGAAGAAAAGAAAAAAAAGAAAGAAAGAAAGAAAGAGATTGACTATTTCCAGAAGAGTCTAAATTTGGGCAGCTGGAGTGGTCTGAGTGGACGCATATGTAGGCTGGAGATAGTGTGCAGAGTGAGCAAGGGTTAAGTAAAAACAGGGCACATGAAAGGCCTGGGGCTCAGTAATGGGACATGACTCCAACAAAGTGAGAGGAATAGATGGGCAATGATCATGTTCAGAGAAACAGAGCCAAGGACTTGAGTAGGACAGCTATAGCTTAGCTGGCAAGTCAAAGTTGAAATCGAGTCATGGGAAGGAGAATTTGGAGTCAGGGTCTGGGATTGCTCCAGGGACTCTGATTGAGCAGGCTTTGGTCCTCAGCCCTCAGCTGCTGCTTATTATTTGAGGTGGCATGGTGTGAATAGGAGCCTTCTATAATCAGTGAGCCTTGTGTGTATCACTTTTGATTCAGGGTCTGAAGTGATTTCTGTGGATGGGTGGGGGGCTCAACCAGACAGTTGCTGATTTCCAAGACCCCAAGATCTTTGTACTTTAGCTCTTTCCCCAGGTCCCAGGTGAGATATTCTGCCAAGACAGAGCCTGATTAGAAGTCAAAGTTGTGTGAAAGGCCCAGAGATGGACTTCCTGCCTTCCTGCCTTCCTGCCTTCCTGCCTTCCTGCCTTCCTGCCTTCCTGCCTTCCTGCCTTGCCTGCCTTCCTTGCCTGCCTTCCTTGCCTTCCTTCCTTGCCTTCCTTCCTTGCCTTCCTTCCTTGCCTTCCTTCCTTGCCTTCCTTCCTTGCCTTCCCTTGCCTTCCCTTCCCTCCCCTCCCTTTCCTTCCTTCCTTCCTTCCTCCCCTTTTCCTGTTTCTTTCCTTCTTCCTCCTTCCCTTTCCTCCCTTTCCCTTCCTAAAAAAAACAAAAAACAAAAAACAAACAAAAACAAAAAACAACAACAAAAAAAACCAGTTAGGAACTTTTTCCCATGTGGAAGACTACCGAACCCTTGAATAAATAAGTATATTAAGTATATTAAGTATACTTAAGTATAAGTCTTTATATTAAGTATATTAATAAGTATATTAAGTCTGATGGATTAGAGAGGTCAGGACTATGGGAGGTAACAAGAGCCACTGAGTAACAAAATACCTTCCTTAAGGATTCAGCTCCCTAGATTCCTCCAGTCTTTATGTAACACCTCAGAGCACAGCTGCCCACAGCTCTCCAGCTCATTAGTCTTCAGGGAGTTAGAATGCAGCTTGAAGGTATTGGGGGTGACTGATTTTATTCTTGCATGGATCAGGGCATTTTGTACTGCTTGGTGGCCCCAGACTGCTCCTTAGACTGGTCTACAAGTATGGGATATTGGTTTCAAGAAGCATCAAACTGGCATCATCAGATCCATTGGCAAGGTTGGAGAAGTATCCTCTCAGGAGCAGTGATATGCCCCAAGTGTCCTTCTCACACATGAAGTACTAAATGTTTTTTCATGCCAGTAATTTTCAAATTATTTTGCCTTTAAATTATTTTTTTCTCTATCCAGATAAAATCTTACTTGGAAACTGAATATAAAAATCAAATGAAAGAGGAACTATTCCGATTGAACATTGGTGACATTCAGAAACCCATGTATTTACCCCCTCACTCCTTTGGACTATTTCCAAAAATTTTGCAGGGCTTCAGTAAACAGAATATTAAAACACTGTATTAAATGTTTGTTAAATCTGGTTAGTACTCTTAGTCAATTTTAAAGAGGAAGAAACAGACACAGAGGGCTAAAGAACTTACTTTGCCACGATCATGCTGTGTGATTGTATCAGTTGGGAACTGTACTTGGACGATCTGAAAATTGGTTTAAGCAAGACAGATCTTTATTCCCCTCTCATCGAATAAGATGGCTTAGTCAGTTAAGCCTCCAACTCTTGATTTCAGCTCAGGTCATGATCTCACGGTCATGAGATGGAGTCCTGCCTTGGGCTCAGTGCTAGACGTGGAACCTACTTAAAATGTGTTCTCTCTCTCTCTCTCTCTCTCTCTCTCTCTCTCTCTCCCTCCCTCCCTCCCTCTCCCTCTCCCTCCCTCCCTCCCTCTCCCTCTCCCTCCCTCCCTCCCTCTCCCTCTCCCTCTCCCCCCCCTCCCATGCTCTCATGCACATGTGCTCTCACTTTCTCTCTCTCTCTCTAAAAAAAAAAAAGATGTCCAGAAGTGGGCAGTGTAGGACCAATGTGGTGGTGCCATGAGATTTTGGGGGACCTAAGGTCTTTGCAGCTCACCATTCCAAAATCCCTGGCGTGACTCTTCAGCCCATGTTTATAGCATGGTTTCTAGAGCTCCAGCCATTTGATCAGCATCTAGAAGGTATAGAAAGAGGAAGAGAAAGGGCCTGCCATCTGAGTTAGTCTCTTCAAAGGGGGCTTTCTAGAAAGCCTCAGTGTCTTTTACTTACATCTCACATAGTCATAAAAAAACTTAAACTGGGCATTTTGTCAGTCCTGGCAACATGGGAGCTCTGCCAGTGAGGAAGAGGAGAACTGTTATTGGGTGGGTAACTGATGGTCCACCACGAACTTGATGCTTTTGCCCTCTAAGTGAGCATGTATCTTGGCTTTTGGATTAGTCCCGATTGGAAATAACCTGCCTGTCCTCCTCCTAAACCCACAAAATCAATATTTTGGCACCTAAATATACATTTTTCCTACTCAGAAGAGGGTCAGATATCCTTTGTCAGATTCATGTGTCTTGCATTTTATATAACTGAATTTATTATTTGCTCAGGTTGCTTGACACATGTCACTTTTTGAAAGAAATATTGTACACGTTTTGGATTCTCTCCAGGTAGCAGGTAGAAAGGTATAGTTACATGAGGTTTGTGACCAAAAGTAAGAGCCAGGTTATTCCTCAGCGCACATTAATCCCCATCTTTTGACCCTTCACTGCAAGAAGATCTTCACTAGTTTCTCACTGAGATATTGCATTCCCTATATGCTTAGGAAAACATCCACCTGTCATGGGTGATGGGGCACTATTGGTTCACGCCGAGCCACCACTGCCTGTGGTGTGGTGTGGTGTGGAGGATGAATACTGGACATGGACTAAAAAAATCTGGACTCAGCTCTGTCCCTTACCAGGGGCCTAGCTGTGACCCTCAGGCAAGCCCTTCATTCCTCCAGGCCTCAGTTTCTCCTTCAGTAAAATAGGGGGTTAGACCAGAAGAGCTCTGTGGACCCTGCCAAGGCAAACATTCTGATTGTATCTTCTGCTCCCATCCCCCTTCCCTTGCCCTCACTTGGATTGGAATGTGACCGACAAATGCTGCCAGCGACCGTGCTAGGGTCCTGAAAAGTCACCTGTCCCTTTTCTTCCACCAGAAAGAATTAAGACAAAAACAAACAAACAAACAAACAAACAAAAAAACCCAGCCTGTTTTCTTTGAGTTTCCCTGAGGAAGATTTGTTTTCCAGACTCTAGGAGGTTTTCTTAATGTAGGTCTTTAACTAAAATGCCTCCAGTTGTAATTTAGTGCCTGTTTGCTTTTGTCCTGCTGTTAGTATCATTCTTGTCTGGTTATTCATAGGAAAACTTCAGACAAAATCAAAATTGCAATAGGATGAGGAACATTTTCCAAATGAAGATAGTAGATCCAGATTTCTCATTGTCTATTCATGAGTTCACTTATTAGCTAATTCCTTCGATCCAGAAACCAGGGTGCCTGTGTACAAGTCACTGCATGGAAGATGTGGGCTCCCACCCTGACCTGGTCTATACTATAGATAAAAGTTCCATTAAAGGTCAGGGCCTGCCCCATGTGTACCACGTTCATAGTTAATCTTTACAACAACCGTATGACGTACACATTTATTATGGAATTCACTTGCTTTTGTCTGCCTCATCTTTAGACTGGAGAGCCTGCACAATCCCCCTTCCCTAATCATTTTGTTTACCTAATTTGGGGACACTTATTATGCACTAGGCATTAGGGTTATGACCAAAAAAACAGAAAGGGTGTATCTGACAGGTCTGCCAATCTGTTAATCATAATCCCCCAACTACTCCCAAGTATGTGACTCAAGCTTGGCCCATCATGAAACTTGGTGTCTTTTTCGATAGTGATTGGGCTGGGGGTTGGGAGAATGACCAGTAGGGCCAGTTAGAGTTTCATATACCATATGATCTGATTCTGGTTGCTGGAAAAGACAGAGTTTCTCTTTATTCATATAAAGATTCAGATGTGTATGGTACCTACTCCACTATTATGCTTTGTAGTTTCATAAACCAATAAAATCTCTTTTTGTTTAAATCATTCGTTTGAACCATATAAAACTGCCATTTTTTTCAGATTAGATGTGAACAATTTCATCTGGTTTAACCTAATGATGTGGATTTCTGCTGCCTGCGATGGAAAGAATCCCCATTAATGTGGTAGTATTGTTATCTCCCATGCAGATTAGGAAAACGAGGCCAGGTGTATTTATTTACCCCAGGTCATTCAGGTACTAGGCATAGCAAGAACTGAAACCCAGGTAACTTCAAAGCCTCTGTTCTTGATTACTCCGGTGCCATCCCATAAAGTCAGACAAGGACTGAAGAGAAGAGACTTCTCCTCAAGGGGTGGTCCACAGGCAGTTGCCTATCAGTAAACTCTTTGCTACTGGTCCAAGAGGAGGTAAGAAATAATGAATCAATGTAAATACAACATGTCACTGAGCATACGCTTTAAGTTCAGCTGACATTTGTTTTTTTAATTGCCAGACTTTCTTGATAAAGTAAGCAGTGCACTGACTTACATTCTGATGCATGCTCTTTATCCCCTCTTGAGCTGACATCAAACTACGGACCGGTACTTGGAGGAGCACTGGTAGAGGACCGGGTTTGCTGCCCACCTGACAACCATCCTCCTGTCTCTCGGGACTTCCACAGAAGCCATGTCTATGCCATGCGACCCTGTCCCCCTCTTCTGTTAGTCATAACTGATTTATTCAGGTCATTTGTGTGAGTCACGCTGGACCAACCAGATTTTCTTGTTTAAGAATATAGAATCTGAAAAAAAGAAACAAAGGAACCAGGAGGTGTTGGTTGCTGAGCTACAAAAATAGAAGAATGAGCCCAGGAAACTCTTGTTTTCATGTCTCTGGAACTGGTGTGAGTTTTGACTTCCGAGGAGTGGGTGTTCAGTCTTACATCTTGTAAGGTTATGAATATCCTTTCAAGCAAATTCCCTTTGGTCTTAAGCTAGCCAGAGTTGGTTTCAAGAGAACTTTAATAGTTTTGAAAAATATAGGCAAGACCACCGGTTTCACGACTCAGAATTCTGTTTATGATTTCAATTATGTGTTAGCCTGGCTAACACCATCCTCCATGATTTTAGGTCTCAGTAATAGCTGGAAACACTGCTACCTGAGCCAGGGGGCCCCACTGTAAAACGGAAACAAAGATGTACATAACCAGTTACCCCTGGCAACTATAGTTACTCCGATAAAGACTAAACATCTTAATTAAAGCAAATAAATAAGCAACCTTTGTCTGTTTAACTATGGATAAATAGGAACCAAATGATTGAATTAACTCATTGCTAACTTTAGGACCAGTACTGCTCTGGGGTGGAGCACTCACATCTGCCCATCTAGCTGGCTCTCAAGGAATGACCATGAGCTCTGGGAAAACAAACATCTCAACCTGCCAAATGCGAGCAACAGTTTCCTGAATTCACGTTGGCTTTTTGGGAAACAACAACAACAACAGTGGAAACACAACCTAAATCCTCTTGTTACGTGGCCATATCTTTTTTAGATGCAATGTTTGATTTAAACAAATACTTTGGTCGTTTCCTGAGATCGTCTCACTCGTTGAGGCTCCAAGTCCCGATAGAAGCAGACCCTTCCGGCTCGGTGAAGGAGGCAGTGAAAATGGAGGTTTGAAGCTGCATCCTGAGCAGCGTGGAAGGGGCTGCATGGAGTGATAGCAGAAGGAGAAAGGAAGCAAAGCACCATGTGCCCGCTGCTCTCACTTAAGTGGAAGAAAAACAGTGCTGGAAGGTGTTGGGGCGGTGGGGGGGGGGGGGGGCTTCAAAACTTGAAGCTTTCATCATTTATTTCTGAATCCGGACAATTGTCTCCTCTGTGCTTACCTAGAATCTCTGTGATCTTGGTTCTGAATAGGTTAATCTATTTTTAAAGGGTATCCAAATGCTATTAGGATAATTCTTGCATTCCTTTGCTCTTTCTATTTAAAAATTAAAGTGCTCGCGGTAATAGATTTCTCTGCCAGTATAGCCAAGAGGATCACCTACAGATGCTCTCTGAGTAGAAAAAACCCTCGAACTTGAGATTCAAATATCTGTGCTTATAATTTTCTCCGTTTAAAACCTCTTCTTAGTCTCTGTTTAAATTCTAATGATTTAGGTGCAGAGTTCTTTTTTCTTAATTGTATTGCTGGACATATATTAGGCATAATCTATAAGATTTTCAACATGATATCATACATCCAGCATTTTTATTGTACTAAATTTCAGGGCTAATTTAAGTTTAAACTCTTTATTTTAGAAAATCAGTAACAGCAACTAATTAGCACATCTCATTCTGGATGTATTTGCCAACCAATTTCAGAGACTCATTTGCCTGTTAAGAGATTTTATTGAACACCAGCACCACAGACTCTCCTTTTTTTCTAGTAAACAGCTCATGCTTATTATCTTATTACAGGAATGCCACTGGTTAAATCAGGCTCTGAATATAAATAGCCATATTACTGCCATCAGGCATCAATGTTTATTTAGTGGCTGTGAGTCATGCATACCTCTTTGATCGGCTTTGGAATGAGCCGTTGCAGTTTTTGTTCAAAAAGGTTATTTGCAAAGGCTACAGAAGTATCAGTTAGATTAAACATGAAATTAATCAGTGTGGAATTTTATCAGCCATTTCTGCCACCAAACACCAGGTGTCAAGAGCATGTGCAAATGAGGGCTGAACATAATGAAGCTGGGGGACAGCTTAGTAGGGAGGTCAGAAAAGATTCCAAGAGGTCTACCATGCTTGGGGAGGAGAGATGAAGGGAGGGAGGGAGGGAGGAAGGAAGAGAGGAAGGGAGGAAGCAAAGAGAGAAAGAAAGAAATATTGAAGGCCTATGGAATCATCTGGAACTCACTGGCAGTTTCACACTGCATATCTCATAGCACAGTATATGGAAAGAGAATCAGGTGACCTGAGTTAGTGTGAGCGCTGCCCTGTCCTACCTAGTGGTCTTTGGGAAACTGTTTCATATGCATATATGTGTTACAAAGCATATATTTTTATAACTTATGATAAATTTGTACACAAGCGTATTTTTCACCTCAACATTTCTTGAGACTAAAAATATCAGCGAGAGACCCAAGATAGATGTCATGTGGATGTCATGTGGATTTAGTTGATGAAACTAAGTTGGCGGAGGAGATGAGGCCCTTTCACTGGAGGGCTCATTTAAAGCGGGTCCATTCAACCGTTCAACATTTAGTGGGTGCTGCAGCCGGTCAGGCACATGTGCTGAGGGAGGCCTGGAAATAACGATAACACACCATGTTTTGTACTAGGATGATCGCCACTCTAAATTCCTGGTGACCTCACTCTCCACCAGCCCTCATCACTGCTTAGCGATTCTGCAGTATTCTGCCAGGCGACTCACCCTGCTGGTGCCTCAGTGCCTGTTTCCAATGTTCTCCACTGTCTTCAAGCTTCTGGCTTTCCCTGAGTTCCTCTTCCTCTCAGCAGATGATCTAACCTTGGCTACAGTGAAAATGAATTCACCTACATTCACGCTCATCTTTTCCTTATTCAGTCTCACCATAGGGAACGTCTTCCCTCTTATAGTGGGCGATCCTTCTTCTGTGATTTGGACCCCATTTCTTCCCAGGGTTCTTTTGTCCACCTGGAATCTTCCCTTCTTCCCTCTCTCACTGGCTCTTTCCTGTCAGCAGATAAAAATGCTTAGTGTTTACAAGTTAAAAAAAAAAAAATCCTCCTTTGAGAGTACTTCTTGCCAGGAACCTTCCTTCCTCATCACAGACAGCTCCTTGAAAGAATTTCCCCCCTAGAACTCTGACTTCCTCAGGTTCTACTTGACCTTGAGTCAGGTTTTCTGGGAGACTCTGACCCAGAGATTTGTATGAGGGTGGTATATGGAGGCAGGTGTTCTAGAAACCACCTTGGGAGTGGGATGAAGGGGGCAGGAATGGCAATGTAGGTACAACAGTGGCATCATCCAACCTAGGAAACTCTAGAGCTGGCATGGCCTCTCAGAGATGACCTGAATTGAGGCAGAGGGGACAGGCCTTTGTACCCCACAACAACCTGTCATTGGATGCACAGGACAGGTGTATAGACTTGGGCAAGGCCTCTTCCTTTGATAAAGGGTAATTCTTGGAGGGGGATTTGGCCATGGGCCACCGGCAGACAACAGTCCTTGCAGCTGGGGGAATGAGTGCTTCATCCCTATATGGGGTTTGTGGGTGGCATAGCCCAGTACACACTGCTTGCCCAGCCTTCTAGAACCTGGCTTTCTCTTGAGCTCCAGACAACATTTATATTCAACTGTCTATTGGATATTGCCATCTGGACACCTCACAAAAGCCAATCAGACATATTCACATTTAACTCATCACTTTCTACCCCTCCACTCACTCCTTCTTAGGGTTCTTTGTCTTGGTAAATGGAAGATAGAAGATGAGTTGTGAGGGTTATCCTTTGTTTCCTTGGTAGGTTACTTCAGGGTCTGTTTGTTCTTTGCAGCCCTTTTAAGGGGTCTTGTGTGCTGAATAAACATGCCCACTAAAGAACCCACCCACTGTCTGTTTTTGCATCCTGTCATGAAACAGGAGCCAGGCTGTCAAGGCAGCACACTGCATTATGGTACGGCTGTCCTTGCTCACTTCACTTGTCTTCATTCTCACTTCCTTGGGCTTGCATCTGCCAAATATATTGTTATGGCCTTAACTCTGATCTCAGGCCTTGCTTTCTGAGGACCTGTGAAAAGATACCACCTTTTCCCTGATGGCCTGTTTTCCAATAAGTCCTACTGATCCTAACTTCTAAATAATTCTTCAGTCTATTCTTTCGTCAACATCTCCATGTGCCATCACCCTTAGTCAAGCACCATCAGTGCCTCTTGGATTGTTACCTCAGCCTCCTAACCAATCTCCAGGCTTGCTTCCCTATAAGTTATTTGCTACTGTCTAGCCCTGACACATAGTAAGAGCTTAATATTAGTTGCAAGAGTGAATGAATACCTGAATAGGTATATCACAGCGTGCTGCGTATTGTAACTGAACTACTTTATAACCTTGACGTAAGATTTTTTTCTAGAATTTTTTAACATTTCACACTCGATCTTCCCCTCTAGGAGAGATCATATATTAGTGCGCCATCTGGTGACCTCATAGATAGGCCCAAGGGCTTTAAGGTAGGACACTAGAATTCTTTTTTTCTGCTTAAACTGAGTTATAGTTGAAGTTCTCTTTTTTTCTTCCTTCCTTCCTTCCTTCCTTCCTTCCTTCCTTCCTTCCTTCCTTCCATTTCCTTCCTTCATTTCTTTCTTCCTTGGTTTCTCCTTCCTTCGTTCCTTTGTTCCTTCATTCCTTCATCCTTCCTTCCTTCCTTCCTTCCTTCTTTCCATCCATCCATCCATCCATCCATCCATCCATCCATCCTAGATTGGGGTAATCCATACAACACTTTACTCTTCTGTGCTGTTCTTTGTTCTTCTGCTTCTAAGATTTCATGGGTTTTTAGGTTAAGTGAGTGGTAATAGATGTGGAGCTTTTAGAGCTGTGCTGGGTATATACTAGGGACAAAATAAGTTTTAGTCATCATCATTACCATTATCATCCTATCATGCAGTTTTTTCCCTCCTATTTCCTTTCCATTTCCTGAGGTTTAAAATGGTTTTAAAATATTTAAATTGGGGGCGCCTGGGTGTCTCAGTTGGTTAAGCGGCCGACTTTGGCTCAGGTCATGGTCTCGCCGTCTGTGAGTTCGAGCCGCCGCGTCGGGCTCTGTGCTGACAGCTCAGAGCCTGGAGCCTGTTTCGCATTCTGTGTCTCCCTCTCTCTGACCCTCCCCCATTCATGCTTTGTCTCAAAAACAAATAAATGTTAAAAAAAATTTAAAAAAAATTTAAATTGAGTAAATTGAGTAAATTCTATATACAGCTCTCCTAGGAAACAAAATACGGTAGAAATCTAAGGGGTCATCCACCTAAAATTGGCACTGTCCAATGAGTTATGTAGTGTCTGTACGCTATGTTTTTGTGGATATAAAATACAACTTAAACCTCGAGATTTAAGAATTAATATTCAATTTAGGAAACTTACAAAGTAAAAATAATACTAGTTTTCTTCAAGCCTTCATGTTCAAATTATAATTCTTACTTTAAAAATAAATATAATAAATCCAGGGAGGTATTTGATTCTAATTTGATTGAGTAGCTGAACAGACCAAATTCCCTAAAACATTCTGTTCTATTTACATCACAATTTTTAAAATTCCCTTGAACATTTTAAATTGCATTTATAAATTGAATGTATCTGATTATTTAAAGCACTTCTACTGCCCAACCTGCCCACCAAAGCCTTTCCAGCTCTAGTTAAGCTAATTAAGTTAATGAATGTGGTCCATCTCAAGCTAAAATCCATCCACTGGAATATCCATTCCAGTTTTGCTTACAAACTTTGCATAATTCTCTTTATCTTTCAACTGAAGAGCGAAGTCTAAAATAAACTACTCAGTGATACATTTCAGATTAGAATCGAAGACCAAATCTATCAAATTCCCTAAAATCTCCTAAACACTTCAAATACTTCAAATATAAAATATACACAGATCATTCCTAAATGCATGAACAAACTATTAGTAGCAAACTATGAGTATGGTCTATTTCATCATCTCTATATTTAATTCTAAACATTCCAGAGTTGACAGATAGCTTTTACCATCTCAAGCAAGTTGGTGTTGCCTTTGGATAGGAATTTTGGCTGGGATACAGTTGTAAGGTCTGAATGCCAGGGTGCCCTGTCTGGACACTGAACGAGATGCTGAGCACCTTTTGAATAGCCACAGTGATGACAAAGGGATTCCTTGTTTGTGCCCTGCACACGGGGCTGTTTTCACAGCTGACCATCTGGTTTCAAATTAGACCATTATCCAATTCTTTCTTCTGATGCAGAGCCCGTAGTTCTGGCTAGTTTACCTGTTGATAGGTATTAATTAATCTACTTACCACTGATTAACTTGAAAAAATTTTTAAATTTACCTTTCATATTTGAGTATTGGCCACAATCCTAAAGATATTTATACTGTCAGGCTCATTCTTGTCATTTGTGGGAAAGGAAGAGGAAAAAAAGACACATTGAACATACTTTAGGTACAAAACACATGTCATCATATATGTATATATGTTATTTAATATTTTTCACAGTTGTGTGATGTAGGCACAATTATGTTCATTTGACAGAAGAGAAAACTGAGGTTCAGACAGTTAAGTAGCTATTAAGTCATGAGCAGGGTTACAAGCCTAGTTCTGATTCTGTAACTCCCAGTTTGTGCTCTGTGGGGAACTTCATGTAAGCCTCCTGAGACTTCTAGCTAGAAAATGAGTTTGGCCACACATGCAGAAGATTCTTGGGGTTGTGTTTTTTAAAAAATTATTTTTTCCTGCTATCTTTTTTATAATAAAACAGTCATAAATAGTTTGAGGCCATGGCTATGAGTTGAACATCTGACACTCGCTCTTTCCTTCTGGGAGGGATCACACATTAGGTGATCTCAGAGACAGAAGCCAAAGGGTTTTGAGATAGGAGACTAGAATTCTTTTTTTGTTGTTGTTGTTAATAAAGTACAGTTGAAGCTTACTCTTCCCCCCTCCCTCCTCCCTTCCCTCCTTCCTTCCTTCCCTCCTTCCTTCCTTCCTTCCTTCCTTCCTTCCTTCCTTCCTTCCTTCCTTTTCTCCCCTTCCCTCCTCCCTTCCTCTCCTCCTTCCTTTTCCCTCTCTGTTCTCCCCCATTTCCTTTCCCTTCCTCCTTTCCATTTGGAAATAATTTCAAGCTTTTAGGAGAGTTGTAAGAATAGATTTAAAAAACCTTCCATATTCCCTTCACTCAGATTCACCAGTGGTTAATATTTATCGTTCTCTGAACTCTTTGAGAGTGTGTGGCACACATCATACTTCTTTGCACCTTTGCAAATTTAGAAATTGACATAATATCTAACTTGCAGATCTTATTTAAATTTCACCAGTTATGTCCCTTTTAGCAATTTTGCTTTTCTGGTTCACAATCCAATATAGGATGAAGTATTATATTTACTTATATGGCTTTTTCATTTGCACAGTCTGGAATGATTCCTTGGCTTTCTCTGCCTTTCATGTCATTGACATTTTTTTTTTTTTGAAGAGTATAGGTCATATATTTTCCAGGATAGTTCTCAATATGAGTTTGTCTAATGGTCCATCATGATTAGATTTAGGTTATGCCTTTTTGGCAGGAATCCTACCTAAGTGATACTGTGTCCTTCTTGGTGTGTTCTGTCAGGAGGCACTTGGTGTCAGTTTGACCCATTATTGATGATGTTAATTTTGATCACTTGGTTAAGGTGGTGGTGTCTCTGCCAGTTTCTCTCTTGCAAATTTATGACTTTCCCGTTTGTAATTAATGAATCTTTTGTAGTAGTTTTTTGAGACTTTGTAAATAAACTATTTCTCATCACGCTTTTACCTACTAGTTCTACCATCCATTAATGATCCTTATCTGAATCAATTATTACTGTGATAGCTGCAACATGTTGATTTTCTAACTCCATCATTTTTTTTCTACATTTATCAGTTGGCATTAGAGGGAGCGCTTACTGGTATCATTCATTGTAAGTCTGGGCTAGTGGGTTCTTATTTTTGTTCAATGGGTTATTGTTCATTACTATAAGTATTAATTTTGGTGTTCAAACTGTCTCAGATTTGACCAGCAGAGGCGAAGTTAAGCTGGTTCTTGTGTTCTTTTAACATGTCCTCATTATTTGGTCACTTGTTTACTTTCTGACACAAGATAGTCCAGACTCATCTTTTACTTTCTCTGCCTATGCCCTTGAATCAGTTGTTTCTCCAGAGAGCCCTTGTTCCTTTTAGTGGGGAATGTTGTCTAGAAACCAAGATTTGGATGCTACTGGAGTGTCAAAGCTGTGAGGCCCTTTCAGCAGACAGACCTAAGAAATAGACACACACATCCAGTTCTATGTTCATATATATGTTAAAGCTATAAATTCATACTGTGCACAAACACACACAAATAAGCATACTTATTTCTATATTTATACATACACTAAAAACTACAGATTCATACTGTATCCAGTTTTAATCCAACAACACAGAATTCTTTAAAGCCTACCCCCTCCGTATTTGTATATCTTCTCCCAAGGCGAGAAATCTGGTTCCCCACATCCTCAAAATATTTATCCATTTGCTCCATTTTACAACACAGAAAATAATTTCAGAATTATGCATCCATACCACTGAGAAAAATGTACATATTAAAGTGGAGGTCAGTGTTTGTAACTTGTTTTAGTCTTTAGATCGAGGTTATAGAAGCAAAGTATTATGTTCAAAAGGTATTTGGCTTAATTTATTTTTCTTCGGTGTGCTTAGGTTATTTGTTTGAAATATAGTGAGACTCTTGTTTCTGTTTGTATTCCATTTTAGATTTTTCATCCATCCCATTCTTGTGGGTTTAATTTTATGTATTTGAGTAAACAGAAAAGTAATATACTTCCAAAAGCCAAAAGGATACATAAAAAAGGATATTCCAGGAACGTGGAGTGTTCCTTTATCCCTTTATACCTTGTTTTTACCCACTGAATACGCAAACTCATTAGTTTCTCCTTTATTCATGCTGTGATTCTTTCTGTGAAAATATGTAGATGAATGTCTGTATTCTTATGTCACCTTTATTTTCTTACACAAAAGGTAACATACCATCGATACTGTTTGCACTTCACTGTTTTAAAGCTAAATCTATATTCTGTAAATCACTCCATATCATTTCAGAGAGAGCCTCCTTATTCTTTTTTATAGCTGTACAGTACTCCACTGAATGGATGTGCTGCAGTTTGATCAACTACTTATTTTTGTCAATACGGCTTTTCATTATGGTAGAGGTATAGTTTCAGGGCAAAGTGATAAAAGTGGGTCAAAAGATAAACATACATGTAGTTTAGTTAGACACTGCTAGATTCCCTTGTATAAATGTGTATCATTTTGCATTTCCACTAGTAATTCATAAGAGTGACTATTTCCCCAATGTCTCGCCAGCAGAATGTTTGGTCAAGGCTTTTAAGTTTTGACAACCTGATAAGAAAAAAAAAAAATAAAAGCTATTGCAGCATTGTCTTATTTTGTATTTCTCTTATTATTTTGAAGCTGAACAGTTTCTATATGTTTATGATTTCTTTTTTTGGTAAATTGTTGATATCTTTGTACAATTTTTAGTCATTTATTCTTCAGCTTTTCAGGGTTCTACATATATTAGGGGTATTAGGTGGATAACCCTAATATTGAAAGATCTCTCCATCTCTTTCATTGTCCATTTCTTTATCTTTATTTCTATATACTTTTTAATTTTAATTTTATTATTTTATTATTTTTTTTAAAAATATTTTTATTTTTTTATATTAAATATAATTTTTTGTCATATTGGTTTCCCTACAACACCCAGCACTCCTCCCTAACAGGTGCCCTCCTCAATGCCCATCACCCACTTTCCCCTCCCCCCCACACCCATCAACCCTCAGTTTGTTCTCAGTATTTAAGAGTCTCTTATGGTTTGCCTCCCTCTCTCTGTGTAACCTTTTTTCCCCCTTCCCCTCCCCCGTGGTCTTCTGTTAAGTTTCTCAGGATCCACATAAGAGTGAAAACATATGGTATCTGTCTTTCTCTGCCTGACTTATTTCACTTAGCATTATACCCTCCAGTTCCATCCACGTTGCTACGAATGACCAGATTTCATTCTTTCTCATTGCCAAGTGGTATTCCATTGTATATATAAACCACATCTTCTTTATCCATTCATCATTTGATGGACATTTAGGCTCTTTCCATAATTTGGCTACTGTTGAAAGTGCTGCTATAAACATTGGGGTACAAGTACCCCTATGCATCAGCACTCCTGTATCCCTTGGGTAAATTCCTAGCAGTGCTATTTGCTGCATCCTTTCTTAATAAAAACGCTTGAAAAAGTCGGGATAGAAGGAACATACTTAAACATCAAAAAAGCCATTTATGAAAGGCCCACAGCTAATGTCATCCTCAATGGGGAATAACTGAGAGCTCTTTTCCTGAGATCAGGAACACGACAGGGATGTCCACTCTCACTGCTGTTGTTTAAAATAGTGTTGGAAGTTCCAGCATCAGCAATCAGACAACAAAAGGAAATCAAAGGCATCAAAATTGGCAAAGATGAAGTCAAACTTTCACCTTTTGCAGATGACATTATACTCTACATGGAAAACCCGACAGACTCCACCAAAAGTCTGCTAGAACTGATACATGAATTCAGCAAAGTCGCATGGCACAAAATTATTGTACAGAAATCAGTTGCATTTTTATACACCAATAATGAAGCAACAGAAAGACAAATAAAGAAACTGATACCATTCACAATTGCACCAAGAAGCATAAAATACCTAGGAATAAATCTAACCAAAGATGTAAAAGATCTGTATGCTGAAAACTATAGAAAGCTTATGAAGGAAATTGAAGAAGATACAAAGAAATGGGAAAACATTCCGTGCTCATGGATTGGAAGAATAAATATTGTTAAAATGTCAATACTACCCAAAGCAATCCACACATTCAATGCAATCCCAATCAAAATTGCACCAGCATTCTTCTTGAAGCTAGAACAAGCAATCCTAAAATTTGTATGGAACCACAAAAGACCCCAAATAGCCAAAGCAATGTTGAAGAAGAAGACCAAAGTGGGAGGCATCACAATCCCAGACTTTAGCCTCTACTACAAAGCTGTAATCATCAAGACAGCATGGTACTGGCACAAAAACAGATACATAGACCAATGGAATAGAATAGACTCCAGAATTGGACCCACAAATGTATGGCCAACTAATCTTGGACAAAACAGGAAAGAATGTCCAATGGAAAAAAGACAGTTTCTTTAACAAATGGTGCTGGGAGAACTGGACAGCAACATGCAGAAGAATGAAACTAGACCACTTTCTTACACCATTCACAAAAATAAACTCAAAATGGATAAAGGACCTGAATGTGAGACAGGAAACCATCAAAACCCTAGAGGAGAAAGCAGGAAAAGACCTCTCTGACCTCAGCCGCAGCAATTTCTTACTTGACACATCTCCAAAGGCGAGGGAATTAAAAGCAAAAATGAACTATTGGGACCTCATGAAGATAAAAGGCTTCTGCAATGCAAAGGAAACCATCAATAAAACTGAAAGGCAACTGACAGAATGGGAAAAGATATTTGCAAATGATATATCAGACAAAGGGCTAGTATCCAAAATCTATAAAGAACTCACCAAACTCCACACCCGAAAAACAAATATTCCGGTGAAGAAATGGGCAGAAGACATGAATAGACACTTCTAAAGAAGACATCCAGATGGCCAACAGAACCATGAAAAGATGCTCAACGTCACTCCTTATCAGGGAAATACAAATCAAAACCACACTGAGATACCACCTTATGCCAGTCGGAGTGGCTAAAATGAACAAATCAGGAGGCTATAGATGCTGGAGAGGATGTGGAGAAATGGGAACCCTCTTGCACTGTTGGTGGGACTGCAAACTGGTGTAGCCACTTTGGAAAACAGTGTGGAGTTTCCTCAAAAAAATAAAAATAGATCTACTCTATCTACTTTTTTAAAGGACATAATTCTCAGGGGCACCTAGCTGGCTCAGTCAGTGGAACATATGACTCATGGTTTTGGGGTTGTGTGTTTAAGTTCCATGTTGGGTGTAGGGATTACTAAAAAATAAAATAAAGGACATAATTCTCTCTTTTGTCCCTTAGTGACACACTTTTATAGTAACATTGTTTTAGAGACTCTTTTTTTTTAATGGTTGTTTATTTTTGAGAGAGAGAGTGTGAAAGTGCCCACGCATGGGGGAGGAGCAGAGAGAGAGAGAGAGAGGGAGAGAGAATCCCAAGCAGGCTCTGCACTATCAGCACAGAGCCCAACATCCAGCTTGAACCCATGTCATGAGATCATGACTTGAGCCCAAGTCAGACGCTTAACCAACCCAGGTGCCTCTGTTTTAGAGAACGTTAATGACAAGTATCTTTGCCTAGATAATTATTGGTGAACAGAGGCCCTATGAAGATGTAGAAAATTCCATTCACCTTCAACCTCAGGGTCTTTGCTAAGTGAGGCGTTGCTCATCCAGCACTTAAGGGACGATACCTATTGGAAAGGAAGGGGTGATGTGAAACCAAGACATGTCATGGGCACATAGACCTGAAACCCCCTCAGAGATCACACGGTGATCTGTAGATAAGCCTGAGCCTTCTGCAGGAATTGGCCCCACTGAAACCTCAGGCTGCCACACGTCTTGTCTTAGGGAAGGACTGGAAGACGTGGGGCACAAGATTCTAGGCTGGTAATAGCAGCAGGGGTCCCTGTGTGTGCATCAGGTAAGAGATGGTCACATCATAGAACCAAAGAATTTGAGGCCTGTAGGAGAATTTACAGATTACCTGGACTCAGAAACAATCTGACCTTATTTCATAGGCAGGAAACAGGCCCCCACATGTAAGCAGCTTGCCCAAAGTCATAAATGTGACTTATAACTAAAAGGCCTTTTCAAAGGTAATCCATGTTGAAACATCTGCATTCAGATGAGTTTTATATTTTATTTATATTTTTAAAAATTTTTAATGTTTATTTATTATTGAGAGAGAGAGCGAGAGAGAGTGAGAGAGAGAGAGAGGAGAGGAGGGGCAGAGAGAGAGAGAGGGACAGAATTCCAAGCAGGCTCCATGCCATCAGCACAGAGCCTGATGTGGGGCTCAAACCCACGAACCATGAGATCATGACCTGAGCTGAAACCAAGAGTCAAATGTTTAACCCACTAAGCCACCCAGGTGCCCCAAGATGATTATATTTTAAAAGCGTCATCCTGGTCAGCTGTGTAGTTAATTCTAACAACTGCCATGGCCAGAACTTTTCTGAAATTCTCTTAGCAAAGGAGAGCTGAAAATTTGCTTTGGCTGGTCTGTGCATTCATTCATTCCTTTGCTTTAATAATACTGACACATGTTTCTGATTTCTTTTTTAGACTTGAGTCTAACACATACTCTTCTATCAGCACAGGTTTTTTTGTTTGTTTTTAAAAATGGATCTCAGTGTAAATAATTAGGTTGGTTTTCTTTAGTTACATTCTTGTTTTAAGGATACACCCTAATTAGCTTAATTGGACTCCTGTGTTTCCTCAGTCTCTTATACAACCCATTTCTATCTAGATTAATCTCATCCATTATGTTAGTGGTTCCCAAACTGGTAATCATCAAGTGTGCTTGTTAGACATACATATTCAACCCCACCACGACATCCTGAATCAGACTCTCCACGTGATTGGAAATAAGAAATTTTAACAATTTAAGGTGAATGCAAATGTTGGAAAATGATGATTCTGTGTTAGTTTTGGGAACTTAACTCTCGGCTGGCGGCTTCACCCCAAATCCTTACATGTGGATTATCCCTAGGTTCTGAGGGCGATGCCAGTAAAACTTTGTGGTCTATGGTGAATTATGGGAATAAATATACAACTTCTTAACAGAGGCAATTCATCAACCTGGGAGGCTACTCTGAGAGGGAGAGAACTTCTCAGGATGATGAGGCACTTGTATAAGTCACAGTGCTTTACAGTGAGAGCCGTTCTTCAGAAAATGCAGGAGGCTCTGGGTAGTCAGTTCTTCATCCATTACAGAATTGGTTGACAAAGGCAGTCATTCCTTCAGTCATCAAGATCTGTTGACCAGAGCACTTGATCAAGCACCAGGACTGATTGATTGACATCAACAACACTGGTGTTCTGGTGAACAGACTGACATCCTGGTTGGGACTGCTTCTCATCCCCGTTGTCTTCCATACTACCACTGGGGCTGTCTGCTTAGGCTGTCATGAATTCACTCTCTTGATTTCCGTCTCTTATCTTGAAACGTCTTGCTCTTCCCACTCTAACACTTAAAATTTAATAAATGTTTGCTGAGTGATTGCTTTGTGTAAGGCACTGTGGGGTGGGGAAGCAAGATGGAAAGCCACTAAGAAAAATGAATACTCAGCCAAATTGTCGAGGCTAATAAAAATGCTTAAGCAACAGTTCCTGCTCTCAGGGAACTGAAGTTCACTAGGGGGATAAAACAAAGAAAGAACTATTAAAACTTGGCAATGAGAATAGGCAAGGAAAAAACAGGTATAAGGCAAGTAGTTTTGGTGCAATAATTAAAATAGTTTGGTACTGATGTAAGAATAGATACATTAATGAAATTGAATAGTGAGCATAGAAATATACTCAAACATAAAAATAAATAAAATTTGATCATCTCATTTTGAATTGGTAAGGAAAATACAAAATATTTAATAAATTATTGCAGGACAACTGGCAAGTCTTCTGGAAAATGAATTAAACTGAATCCTTACCACAGGCCTTACACAAAATTAATTCTAAATGGATATAAATGTAAAGAAACCATAAATACATTACAGAAAACACAGGTGAGAGGCTTTCTAATTTTAAGTACAGGCAGCCTTGTTTTATTGCTGGATTGTGCTTTGTAGATGCTGTGTTTTTTTAAAAATTGAAGTTTGGGGGTACCTGAGTGGCTCAGCTGGTTGAGCATCTGACTTCAGCTCAGGTGATGATCTCGCAGTTTGTGAGTTTGAGCCCCGCATCAGGCTTACTGCTGTTAGTGCAGAGTACTAAGTTAAAAAATTTTACAAATAAAAATTGAAGGTTTGTGGCCACTCTGGTTTGAGCAAGGGTTCTGGCACCATTTTTCCAATAGCATTTTCTCACTTCAAATCTCTGTGTCACATTTCAGTAATTCTCGCAATGTTTCAAATTTTTCATTATTATATTTATTATAGTAATTTGTGATCAGTGATCTTTGATGTTACTATTGTAAATGTTTTGGAGTGCCATGGATCACACTCATATACAATGGCACACTTAAATTAATAAAAGTTGTGTGTGTTCTGACTGCTTCAGCAACCAGCCTTCCTCCATCTCTCCCCTTCTCCTCTGGCCTCTACTCCCTGAGACATAACAATATTGAAATTAGGCCAATTAATAACCCTACAAAGGCCTCTGAGGGTTTAAGTGAAGGGGAGAGTCGCACATGTCTTACTTTAAATCAAAAGCTAGAAATGATTAAGCTTAGTGAGGAAGGCCTGTCAAAGACCATGATAGGCTGAAAGCTAGGTCTCTTATGCCAGATGGGACAAGTTGTGAGTACAAAGTAAAAGTTCTTGGAAGAAATTAGAAGTGTGACTCCAGTGAACTCACGAATAATAAGACAAAACAGTCTTATTGCTGATACAGAGAAAGTCTGAGTGGTCTAGATAGAAGATCAAACCAGCCACAACATTACCTTCAGCCAAATCTTCAACTCTGTGGAGGCTGAGAGAGGTGAATATATTGCAAAGGAAAAATCTGAAGTGAGAAGAGTTTTTTCATGAAGTTTAAGGAAAGAAGCCATCTCTACAACATCAAAGTGCAGGATGAAGCAGCAAGTTCTCCAGAAGACATAGCTAAGATAATTAATGAAGGTGGCTATACCAAACAATAGATTTTCAATGTAGATGAAATAGCCTTCTATTGGAAGAAGAGTCCAGTTCAGACTTTCATAGCTAAAGAGGAGAAGTCAATGTCTGGATTTAAAGCTTTAAAGGACAGGCTGACTCTCTTGGTAGGGGCTAATGCAGTTGGTGATGTTAAGTTGAAGCCAATGCTTACTTACCATTCTGAAAATCCTGGGGCCCTTGAGAGTTACGCTAAATCTCTTTTGCCCATGTTCTATAAATAACAGTAAAGCCTGGTTGACAGCACATCTGTTTACAACATGGCTTATTGAATATTTTAAGCCCATTGTTGAGACCTGCTCAGAATAATAGATTCCTTTCAAAATGCTACTGCTTATTGACAAGTTACTTGGTCAGCCAAGAGCTCTGATGGAGATGTACGACATTAATGTTGTTTTATGTCTGCTAACACAACATCCATTTTGCAGCCTGTGGATCATTTTGATTTTCAAGTCTTATTATTTAAGAAATACATTTCATCAGGGTACAGCTGCCATAGACAGTGACTCCTCTGATGGATCCGGGTAAAGTAAATTGAAAACCTTCTGGAAGGGATTTACCACTCTGGACACCATTTGTGATTCATGGGAAAAGGTCAAAACATCAACATTAACAGGAATTTGGAAGAGTCGATTCTAACCCTCATGGATAACTTTGAGGGGTTCAAGACTTCAGTGGAAGGAGTAACTGCAGATGTAATCTCGTGATACAATGTTAACAAGTGAGGAGTTGTTGCTTGTGGAGGAGCAAAGAAAGTGGTTTCTTGAGGTAGAATCTTCTGTTGAAGATACTGTGAAGACTGTGGAAACAACAACAACCAAGGATTTAGAACTTAGTTGATAAAACAGCAGCAGGGTTTGAGAGAACTCTAATTTTGAAAGAAGTTCTGTGAGTAAAATGCAACCTAGCAGCATTGCATGTTATGGAGAAATCGTTGGAGAGGAAGGGTCAACCAAGTGGCAAACTTCATTATTATATTATTTTAAGAAATTGCCACAGCCAGTGCTTGCTCTGGCAGCACATATACTAAAATCGGAAAGATACAGAGAAGATTAGCATGGCCCCTGCGTAAGGACGACACGCACATTTGTGAAGCATTCCATATTTTTAAGTAGTTTTTGAAAATTAAAAAAAAAAAGGAAATTGCCACAGCCACCCCATCCTTCAGCAGTCTGAACAGTCAGCAGTCAGCAGTCACCAACATGGAGGAAAGACCCTCCACCAGCAAAAAGATTAAAACTCGCTGAAAGCTTAGATGATGGTTAGCATTTTTTAGCAAGAAAGTATTTCTTATGTACTTAATTTTTTAAGAAATTATTTATAGATTAAGGTATGTACATTGTTTTTTTAAACATAATGCTATTGCATACTTAGTAGACTACAATGTAGTATAAACCTAACTTTTACTGAAAAACCAAAATATTCATTTGACTCACTTTGTTGTGATATTTGCTTTATTGCAGTGGTCTGGAACTGAACCTACATTATCTCTGAGGTATGCCATAAAGTCTTTTCCAAGCATAAAAAAATAACCTAAAGGCATTTTTAAAAGAATGATTTTCACTACATAAAAATATAAAACACACCATAAACAAAGTCAAAGACCAATGACAATTGGAAAAATATTTAAATCACATATGGAAAATAAAGGGCTGATATTTATAATATCCAAAGAAATTTTACAAGTCTATAAAAAGATAACTGAACAGAAGTTTAAAGAGACATGAATTGTGTATTTATGAGAGAAAAATTACGAATGCAAATAAAAATACACTTCAATAATTAAAGAAATGTAAATGAAAGCATTTTTTTGGCCTATTTGATTGGAAAATGTATTTTTTTAATTGACAAAATGTCCAGTAAGTTTTGTTGTAAATGGAGTATAAATTAGTGTATAATTTTAGAAATAAATTGGCAACATTTATTTAAAATGGGAATGTGGCTTCTTTGTGATTCAGAAATTGTATGTTTATAAAATTACAGGTTTACTCCAATAACTGCAAAGGTGTATGTACAAGGTCATTCACTGCAGCACTGTTAATTAAATGAAACACTGGCAACAATCAATAAGGTTAAATAGATTATAGTACATGCATATGATAGGATAGAGTAACAATGCTCTGAACTGATGAGATCTGCAATGGGTAGTTGCTTAATTGAAAACTTTAAAATGGGGAATCATAAAAAATGAGTCATATTTACTTTCAACGTAAAATTTTCACCTAAACTCTCTAAATGTAAAATCATTCATCAGTCCTTTTTTAAAAAAATATTTATTTTTTAATTTACATCCAAGTTAGTCAGCATATAGTGCAATAATGATTTCAAGAGTAGATTCCAGTGATTCATCCCCTATGTATAACACCCAGTGCTCATCCCAACAAAGTGTCTTCCTTAATGCCCTTTACCCATTTAGCCCATCCCTCCCACCCTCTTTTTGATTGCCAAGTAATACTCCATTGTATATATATACCACATCTTCTTTATCCGTTCATCGGCATTTGGGCTCTTACCATACTTTGGCTATTGTCAATAGCACTGCTATAAATATTGGGGTGCATGTGCCCCTTCGAAACAGCACACCTGTATCCCTTGGATAAATACCTAGTAGTGCAATTGCTGGGTCGTAGGGTAGTTCTATTTTTAATTTTTTGAGGAACCTCCATACAGTTTTCTAGAGCAGATGCACCAGTTTGATTCCCATTAGCAGTGCAAAAGAGATCCTCTTTTTCTGCATCCTTGCCAACATCTATTGTTGCCTGAGTTGTTAATGTTACCCATTCTGACAGATGTGAGGCGGTATCTCATGGAGGTTTTGATTTGTATTTCCCTGATGATGAGTGGTGCTGAGCATTTTTTCATGTGTCTGTTAGCCATCTGGATGTCTTTTTTGGAAAAGTGTCTATTCATGTCTTTTGCCCATTTCTTCAGTGGATTATTTGTTTTTCCGGGTGTTGAGCTTGATAAGTTCTTCATAGATTTTGGATACTAGCCCTTTATCTGATATGCCATTTGCAAATATCTTCTCCCATTCTGTTAGTTGCCTCTTAGTTTTGCTGATTGTTTCCTTTGCTGTGCAGAAGCTTTTTATCTTGATGAGGGCCCAATAGTTCATTTTTGCTTTTGTTTCCCTTGCCTCCGGAGACTATTGAGTAAGAAGTATTGATCAATCTTTTGATGTTAAGAGAAGGTCTTTTCTTTGAGTAAGGGTTTGCTGACTAGAGTTCCACTCACCTTTCCTGCATAAGACCTATGATGTCTCTGCTCATCTTCCCAATCTTGTGTCCTACCTTTTTCCACCTTGCTCACATTGGCCTCCTCTAAGTTGCTCCAGCTGCTAAATTCCCACTAAATGGTCTCTGCAGTAGTTATTTTCTCCTTTCCTTTTTCTGCCTCTTTGCACGACTCTTTCCCATGCTTTAAATGTCATTCTAAATGTCTTTTTAGAGTCACCTTCTTTGATGACCTCAGTGTATCACTAGGGATAATTTTTCTTGCAGTAATTCTAGCTTAATTGACTTATATTATAAAAATGTAATTTATTGTCTCACATATCTATCTATCTATCTATCTATCTATCTATCTATCTATCTATCTATCACCAGTCATAGATCTGGCCTAAGAATACACCATAGCCATAGTTTAAACTAAATGACCAAGATTTGTCTTCTATTTTTCACCCTATTTCCTTAGTGTTGGCTTGATTCTTCTCTTCTTTCCAATGGCTGTCAACAACTCATGTAACATCTGGGTACTAAGATAAACACAGCTTGACTCTGATGGTCCTTATATGGGTCTTGTGCTCGTTTATCTTAGGCCATTTTTCCAAAAGCAGAGTCTGATGCATGTGTAAGTGCTCTATAAGAAATACCTATAAAGTGTCAAGTATCTTCTGACCACATAAGAAACTAGCAACCACTAATAAAGGAAATTCACCAATATGTGGAAATTAAAGAGCATACTCCTGAACAACCAATGTATCAAAGAAGCCATCAAATGGGAAATAAAAAAATCTTGAAATAAAGGAAAATGGAAATACAACATACCAAAACTTGAGGGAAGCAGTAAAAGCATTTCTAAGAGGTAAGTTTATAGTGATAAACACCAAATTAAGAAAAAAGAAAGATCTTAAATAACTTCAGGGAACTAGGGGGAAAAAAAGAACAAACTAAGCCTTAAGTTAGCAGCAGAAATAACAAAGATCCGATTAGAAACAAATGAAATAGAGACTAGAAAAACAATACAAAAGAAAAAAACAATAGAAAACAATAGAAAAGAACAAAACTAAGAGTTGTTTTTCTTGAAAAGAGGAACAAAGTTGACAAATTTTTATCTAGACCAAACAAAAAAGAGAGAGAAGACTTAACTCAGAAAAAAAAAGCAGAAACATTACAGTTTTTGCTACAGAAATGCAAAGGATTGTTAGAGATTACTGCAAGCATTATACACCAACAAAGCCATAAGATAACCTAGAGGAAATGGATACATTCCTAGAAATAGACAACCTATTAAGACTGAATCATGAAGAAGTAGAAAATCTGAACAGATTAGTAATGAGTAAGGAGAGTGAATCAGTAATCAAAAATCTCCCAACGAAGAAAAACTCAAGACCACAGGGGCTTACCGGTGAATTCTATCAAACATTAAAAAAAAAAAAAAAAAATTAATACCAGTCTTTTTCAAACTTCTCCAAAAAAAAAAAAACTGAAGAGAAGGGAATATTTCCAAACATTTCACAAGCCAGCTTTACTCAGACAGACAAAGACATGACAAGAAAACTACAGGCCAATATCCCTGATTAGCATAGATGTAAAAATCCTCATCAAAATACTAGCAAACCAAATCAACAGCACATTAAAAGAATCATATACCATGATAAGTAGGATTTATCTCTGGGATGCAAGGATGGTTCAACATATGCAAATCAATAAATGTGGTATTAACATAAAGGATAAAAATGATATGATCATCTCAATAGATGGAGGAAAAGCATTTGACAAAATTGAGCATCCTTCCATGATAAAAGCTGTCAATGTATTAGGTGTAAAGTAATGTATCTAAATATAATAAAGGCCATATATGAGAAGCCAACAGCTAATGTATTCAACAGTGAAAAGCTGAAAGCTTTTTTTCTGAAATCAGAAACAAGACAAGGATGCCCACTCTTGCCACTTGTATTTAAAATAGTATTCAAAGTCCTAGTCAGAGCAGTTAGGAAAAAAAAGAAAAAGAAAGAAAGAGCATCCAATCAGAAAGGAAGAAGTAAAATTGTCACTGTTTGCAGGTGACATAATCTTGTATATAGAAGACCCTAGAGACTCCATCAAAAAACTGTTAAAACTGGGGCGCCTGGGTGGCGCAGTCGGTTAAGCGTCCGACTTCAGCCAGGTCACGATCTCGTGGTCCGGTCCGTGAGTTCGAGCCCCGCGTCAGGCTCTGGGCTGATGGCTCGGAGCCTGGAGCCTGTTTCCGATTCTGTGTCTCCCTCTCTCTCTGACCCTCCCCCGTTCATGCTCTGTCTCTCTCTGTCCCAAAAATAAATAAAAAACGTTGAAAAAAAAAAAAATTAAAAAAAAAAAAAACTGTTAAAACTAATAAATTCAGTAAAGTTGCAAGACATAAAAACATAGAAAAATCAGTTACATTCTATACAGCAACCATAAACTATCTTAAAAAGACATTAAGAAGACAATCCCATTTATAATAACATCAAAAAGAATAACATACTTAGGAATAAGTTTAACCAAGAAGGTGAAGGATCTGTACACTGAAAACTATAAAACACTGATGAAAGAAACCAAAGAAGACACAATCAACGGGAAGTTATCCCATTTTCATGCATTGCAAGTATCAATTTTGTTAAAATGTTCATACAACCCAAGTGGTCTACAGATTCAATGTAATTGCTATCAAAATCTTAATGACATTTTTTCACAAAAATATGAGAAACAATCATAAAATTTATATGAAGCCATAAAAAAAAAATCCAAATAGTTAAAGCAATCTTGGGCAAGAAAAACAAAGCTAGAGGCATCATACTTCCTGAGTTCAAATTATGTTACAAATTGTAGTTATCAAAACAGCATGGTATGGGGCATCTGGGTGGCTTAGTTAGTTAAGTGTCTGACTTGGGCTCAAGTCACGATCTTATGGCTTGTGAGTTAGAGCCTCGTGTCAGGCTCTGTGCTGACAGCGCTGAGCCTGGTGCCTGCTTCAGATTCTGTGTCTCTGTCTCTATCTGCCCCTTCCCTGCTTGCGTGTTCTCTCTCTCTCTCTCTCTAAAAAATAAGTCAACACTAAAAACAATTTAAAAAAATTAAAAAGAATCCAGCATGGTACAGGCATAAAAACGGATACATAGATTAATTGAAGAGAATCAAGAGCCCAGAAATAAACCCACTCATACACAGTCAACTAATCTTCAACAAAGGTGCTAAGAATACACAATAGGGAGAGGATAGTCTCTACAGTTAATTGTGTCAGGAAGACTGAATACACACATGCAAAAGAATGAAACTGGACCATTTTATAACACCATACACAAAAATTAATTCAAATGGATTAAAAACATCAATGTGAGATCTAGAAGTATAAAACTAGAAGAGAACATGGGAGGAAATCCCTTAGCATTTATTTTGGCAATGATTTTTTTTCGATTTGACACCAAAAGCACAGGCAACTAAAGCAAAAATAAACAAGTGGGACTACATCAAACTAAAAAGTTTCTGCACAGCAAGGGAAACAATCAATGAAATGAAAAGGCAACTTACAGAATTGGGGGAAATATTTGCAAATCATGTATCTGCTAAGAGGTTAATATCCAAAATATGTAAGGAATTCAAACAACTCAGCAGGAAACAACAACAACAACAACAACAACAACAACAACAAAACAAATAACCTGACTAAAAACTGGTCAAAGGACCTGAACAGGCATTTTTCCAAAAGACATACAAATGGCCAACAGGTACATGAAAAGAAGCTCAACATCACTAACCATCATGGAAATACAAATCAAAACCACAATGAGATATCATGTTGCACCTATTAGGATGGCTATTATAAAAGTAAAAAGATAACAAGTGGTGTTGAGCATGTGGAGAAAAGAGAACACTTAAACATAGTTGGTGAGAGTGTAAATTTATACAGTCATTATGGAAAACTGTACAGAGTTTCCTCAAAAAATTAAAAGAAGAACTACCATATAAGCCAGCAATCCTAATTCTGTGTATATATCCAAAGGGAATGAAATCACTATCTTGAAAAGGTATCTGTAGTCCCATGTTCATTGCAGTGTCATTCAGGTAGCCAACGTATGGAAACAGTCTACTTATCTGTCAGTGGATGAATGGATAAAGAAGATGTAGACTATTATTCAGTCTTAAAAAAGAAGGACATCTGGGGGCACCTGGCTGGCTCAGTCAATGGAGCATGTGGCTCTTGATCTCATGTAAAGATGAGCTCTTGATATAGATGTAAATATTACTTAAAAAAAAGTAAAATCTTTAAAATAAAAATTACATTTTAAAAAAAGGACATCTTGCCATTTGCGACAACATAGATGATTTTGGAGGATGTTCTACTGAATGAAATAAACCAGACAAAGACAAATACTGCATGATCTCACTTAGATGTAGAATCTAAGTAAGTCAGACTCAGAGAGACAGGGAGTAGAGTGTTGGTTATCTGGGGCTGGAGGGTGGGAGAGGTGGGGAAATGCTGGTCAGAATACAAACTTTGTTATAAGGTGATTAAGTTTTGGAGACCTAATGTGCAGTATGATGACTATTAAAGTCCTTCCTTCCTTCCTTCCTCACATATTTGTGAGGGAGAGAGTGGAACAGGATAAGGAAGGGAAAGATACTGAAGAATTAAGAATCTCAGGTCAATTCTAGCCTTGGCATGATGCACACAGGGACCATAAACCACAATGCAAGGATAATGTAGCTTTTTTTTTTTTAGTGTTTGTTTATTTTTGAGAGAGAGGGACAGAGTATCAAAGGGGGTGGGGTGCAGGCAGAGAGAGAGGGAGACACAGAACCTGAAGCTCCAGGCTCTGAACTGTTAGCACAGAGCCCTGTGTGGGGCTCAGACCCATGAACCATGAGATCATGACCTGAGCTGAAGTCGATCACTTAACCCACTGAGCCATCCAGGCACCCCAAGGGTAATGTAGCTTTTTGTGTCTATGTATCAGTCAGTTGTTGGCTGAGGACTGCTCCCAGGTTGGGCTGATCCCATCAGCCAGGGCAATGAATTCTCTGGAGACAAAGGGCAGGTGTGTGCCTTTAGCAGTCAATACAGCACCTGGGGGATATGTGTGCTGCCTGGCAAAGCACATCTGAACTGGGCACCACAGCATCTATCACACCATTGGGGCCAGGAAGATTGCTGTGCTAATTGGTTTAAGCCAGTTAGAGTCCACTTATGGAGCTATGGATGGGGTCAATCCCATCCACCCAACGTTGCTGAAAAATTCATGGTAAGTGTAAGCATGGAAAATGGGGAGAATGGATGGTGATCAGGTATCCAAGATATGTTCATATACTTCCTACTCTTAATTAGTTGTTGTTGTATAACCCTGTTTATTTCCTTCAGAGCACTTTCCATAGACTATAATTCTCTTAATGATTGCTTGATTGCCTGTCTGACTCCTAGAATGTAAGTTCCAGGAGGATAGGAACCTCAGTTGTTTTTTGTGCTGTTGTTGTTGTTGTTGTTTTGGTTCACTGTTGTAGCCTAAAAATCTATTGGCATGTCTAGTACTAAATATGTTGATTGCCTTCCAGATAGTACTCTAAATGTGCAAAGGCACCATTATAAGAAGGAAAAATGTTGTGTAGATAAAGAAGATAATTCTAGACCATTAGTTCTCTAACTGTAGTCCCCAGACCAGCAGCATCAACATCACCTAGAAACTAGTTAGAAATGAAAATTCTTGAGGCGCCTGAGTGGCTCAGTCAGTTGAGTGTCCTACTTCAGTTCAGGTCATGATCTCATAGTTCGTTTCGTGAGTTCGAGCCCCATGTCAGGCTCGCTGCTGCCAGCCTGTCGGCGCAGAGCCAGCTGCAGATCCTCTGTCCCCATCTCTTTCTCTGCCCCTCCCCGCTTATGCTCTCTCTCAAAAAATAAATATTAAAAAAAAAAAAGAAAATTCTCAGGCCCCACTCTGGACCTAATGAATAAAAAACTCTAGGGGTGGAACTCAGAAATCTCTGTTCAATAAGCCTGCCAGATGATTTGGATGCATAACAAAGTTTGGGAACTACCAGTCTAGAACAGTTTGACTAAAATATGGGATTTACGCAGGGTGGGTAGTGGTAAATAAAGTGGTAAGAAAAATTTAGGACCATATTATTATCAATTTTAATGTAGTAAACAAGTACCCTATATGCTGTTGATTTGTTTTTACTTTTCTGAAATAAAACCTTTTGTTGGAAAAGCCATGAATTCTTTGAATTCTAGACATCCTTGTTGGTGTTTGGAAGGTAGGAGTAGGTGGGATTGATGGTGTTTTGGTTTTTCAGGACAGGAGGGGATATAATACTCCTGATAATTCATCCTCACCCTTACCTTTACCCACAGGCAGCTCCTTGCCCTATGCACACAATTTCCCTTTTTTTTTTTTTTTTTTCAAGTTTATTTATTTATATTGAGAGAGATAGAGACAACACGTGAGCAGGAGAAGGGCAGAGAGAGAAAGGGAAAGAGAATCCCAAGCAGCCTCCACACTGTCAGTGCAGAGCCCGACATGGGGCTTGAACTCACGAAACTGTGAGATCATGACCTAAGCTGAAAACCAAGAGACAGAGGCTTAACCGACTGAGCCACCCAGGTGCCCCACAAAATTTCCTTTTCTTTATTCTTTTTTAAAATAAACTTATTTTTTAGCATGATTTTAGACTTAGAAAAAAATTACAAAGATAGTCCAGAGAGTTCCCATATAGCACCCCACCTAGTTTCCCCTATTATTAACATATTCGTTTGTGTGGCATATTTATTACAATTAATAAGCCCATATTGATCCATTATTGATCCATTATTCTTAACTAAAGATCATATTTGATCCAGATTACATTAGTGTTTATATAATGTCCTTTTTTTTTTTTTTCCTGTTCCAGGATCTACCCGGGATGCCACATTATATTTAATCACCATGTCTCCTTAGATTCGTTTTGGCTATTACAATTTCTCAAACTTCCCTTGTTTTTGACGATCTTGACAGTTTTGAGGAGTACTGTTTGGGTGTTTTGTAGAATGTCTCTCACCTTGGGTACGTCTGATGTTTTTCCTAACAATTAGATAGGGTTTGGTTCTTGGTTACAAGATTAACAGAGGCAAATTGTGTAATTTTTGGCACATCCTATCAAGGGTACATACTATCAACGTGATTTATCACTGTTGATATTGACCTTGATCTGAAGCCTCAGCTAGGGTATCTGTAGAAAGAGGATGGATTTATGAAATGGTACACAGGGAAAGTTTTCAGAACCTGAATTTTACTTAGATTTTGGGAAGATGTTTGTGGTAATGAAAAGGAGAGGAGGAGCCAAAACCTTTGCTTAGGGTGCTTTTCTAGTATGCGTGACTGGGCCCATGGCTGGTGTTTGACAACTACAGCAGCTGGTCTTCCAGGTAAAGAAATTTGGTCTGTAGTCAGTTTTCTCCTCGGGACCTGGGGAGAGTTCGGGCCAAGAGTGTTTCATGGTTGAAGCTCTCAGTGCCCTGGAACACAGGGGTAGAGAGTGTGATTGGTACAGAGGCCCTACTGGCTACGTCTGCCAGTCAGATCAGCTAGCACAGTCCTTCCCAGAATGACTTAGACAGTCACCTGGAGGTGATATCAGGACCTTTCTAGGGCCTTAGGCTCTGGAGGGATGAGTCTGGGGATATTCCGCAGTAATATCCCAGCTGCTTAGTCATTTGAAAAAGCAATGGATGCCTGAAGTCAATTAGGAGATGTATAGCTGAAATTTTCCCACAGACAGATTGGCCATCTATTTCATAAGACGAATTTGACTATAGAAAGAATCAAAGGGCATACATTAAAATATTAATATTGTTTATCTCTGGGTGTGATGGGTTTTGGGTTGTATGAGTTTTCTAGGGCTGCCATTAACAGAGTACCACAAACTGGGTGGCTTAGAACAACAGAAATGTATTGTCTCATAGTCCTGGAGGCCAGAAGTCTGACATCAAGGTCAGCAGGACCGTGTTCTCTCTGAAGACTCTTGGGAAAGATCTTTCCTTTTCTCCTCGTAGCTTCTGGTGGTGGCCAACAATCCTTGGTTTGCAGCTGCAACACTCCAGCCTCTGCTTCTGTCATCACATGGCATTCTCCCTGTGTGTCATGGCCAAATTCCCTATTCTTATCAAAGCACAAGACATATTATGTTTAAGGCCCACCCTAGTCCAGTATAGCTTCTTCTTGATTATATTACAATGACCCAATTTCCATTCACAGGTCACTTTCACAGGTTCTAGAGAGACACGAATTTGAACAGGGGTGGTTGGTATTTTCTTCTTCATATGTTTCTGTTTCACTTTGGTTTCTTTTTGCAACTTGCATGTGTTACATCTATACCAGCAAAACAACAACAAAAAACAAGCAAACACACAAAAACAAAAAAAATGCAATCCCTACCACGAATACTCTGAAAAATAATAGAAACTGCATTTGGTGTAGGGGCCAGAGCTGTCCTGGAACATGCAGGAAAGGTTGCTTATGCCAATGATGTTATCCTGTGCCAGGAGGCTTCCTACATAACCCAGCCAAACCCTGGTCAAAAGACAGGGAGGGGTGCTGGGGTGGGATGCCTGGGGAAATGTTTGGGCATCTCTGCTCAGGCCAGGGCTGAGGGTGGAGGCTTCTCTGTCTTGCTGTGGGCTGGGCTGCTGGCTTCCTAGATATGGGGCTTACCCAAAGAGATCATTTAGGCTTCCTGTGGCAGCACCCGCTTCCTGAACAAACACAGGAGGGCAGCTTCAAAAAGTGTGAATGTGATAACTAAAGCCACATTCACTCTGGCTGGGTAAATACTGCCTGGGAATCAGTCGCTGTTTTCCCAAACTTTCTTAGGTACTGGGGCCCTGTGGGGAGGTGACTTCTCTCATGACAGCCACACCCCAGGTCGCCCTTTATTAGTCACAGCACATGCTTTACTCTGCTTGGTTATGCTCCCCTGACGTTCTGCACGTCCCACCATCCAGCAGTACGTGTTTACCCCTCCCCAGGGCTGGTTGGACTGAACAACATTTTGTGCAACCCGTTCTAAAGGAGCAGCTGGGAATCAGGTTTAAATCATAGATATTCAGCACGGCAGAATTAAAAATCCCTTAGACGCTTTTGTTTATGGGTGCCAGGGAGAGAGAGCAACCAAGGGAGAAAGAAGGAATTCTTAGTGTGTTTCATTTAACCACAAATTCTGTCTGCTTCCTTCAGAAGGCACTGGTGTCCGACTGATTTTTCAAATGTAAGAGCATCCTGTTTGGAGATGGGGGCTTTGAGTGGATAATTCTGGCTATTAAGGAACAAAAACAACGGGTTCTTTAAGGGGGGGGGATGGGCATTCTTCAAACAACTGTTCCTAGGCCTGAAAACTCTCTTAGAATGTCAATATCAAGTTCAGTCCCACGTGACTGAGGCAAAAGGCTTTCATCCTTTTTCTACACAGCTATTTAACCCTTTACTAGGGTAAAGGACAGCCATAAGAGAAGAAATAAGACTTCTCTTCCTGATCCACATCTAGCCACAACTGATGGAGGGCTCCCATTCTGTACCTCCCCCCCAACCCCAGTGCCATTGTTCTCCTCCTTTCAGAAAAGAGAAAACAGGCTCAGAGAAGTTGGGTAGCTTGCCCCAAATTGTAGCTGTTGGCAAACTTGAGCCTCCATCTGAGTGACTACAAACGCTGGATTCTTGACCATTACATCGAGCTGCTTCTAGAGAGGGTGACATCCACCAAAGTGTCCTCAGCAGAGGCTCAGGAGAAGAGCAGGCATTCACTGATGGGAGTTGGATATGCTTCCATTTCTATCTTTACTGTTCACTTACTGAGTGACGTTCCATAGCTCACTTACATGTAAGTTTGGTGTGTTTTCTTCCAGCATTAAAAAATTCACATAAATATTATATATATGGACTTTTTGTGTGGGCATGCTTTATAGAAGTGGGATCACGCTGCGTGCATTATTTTGCAACTCAACTGTTTTTCAGTCAATATATTTTTGAGATTTACCCATTTTGACACACATAGATGTGATGGAATCCTTTTAATGGCTCTCATATTACTCCATTGTATGAATGTACGTTTTATAAATAAGTGCACTTAAATTTTCAGTTTTTTGCTATTATGAACAACATTAACATAGATATACTCAGGACTCCCACATTGCAGAGCCCTGGAAAGTTCCATTCCCATTTCTGTGTATGTACCTTCTGGAGTTCTGCAGCACATACTCGGTGTACCTTGCTGTACCTTGCTGGTGTCTCCTTCCTTCATTTTCTTTTTTTTTTTTTTTGTAAACAATATTTATTGAGTGCCTAGTGAACCCAGGGCATTGTTCAAGTGCTTTGCTTGTATTAATGTATTTAGTTCTCCGCAAAGTCCTAAAAAGTATTGTTTTTACCATTCTCATTTCTCAAACAAGGACGGTGAAGGGCGTTGAAGGCATCTGTTGGCTCCGAAAGCTGCAGAGCTGGCATGGGAACTCGGACGGCCAGGCTCCGAGTGCGGGTGTTGAACCATTACACTAATTCTCCCTTATGTTTCACTCTCTACTCGGTTGATGTTCACTCTCAACGGTACCTTGAGAGTAGGGACCATGGGGGGCCGCTTATTTTGCATTCCAGTGCCCAAGCATGCCTCAACTCCCTTAGGGGCTCAATAATACTGTGTTTATCATTTTACTCTTTGTTCAGTGCTCCTTTCCTAATTCACATTTCCTCTTTCTCTTCCCCATCTAGCTCTTTCCCCTCATAAGCATCCTTTCTCCTGCCCTCTCCCCATAACATGGCTACCCCATGGCTTACAGGCTTTCAAAGATGACAAAGGCACATCACAGATCCAAGAACAGGAAAGCTTTATAACTTGCCCTATTTGGGAAAGAATATTTTACCAAAGGGCAAAGGAGGACTTGACTTTTTTCTGCCCTCAGGAGGCCCAGTTTTGCAACCCTGTAGGTCTAGGGCTGAACAGGAGGCACTGCTGTGTTCACACGTTCAGTCAAGAGTACTTCTAATTCTGTCCTTCAGCCGTCAGGCACGTAGGCAATTTCCTCTTATAAAGTTGGTGGTTGTTACTAAACAGGTGCAGATTTGAGGAAATGCAGGCCGTCTCCACTAAGCCCCGGCTGCCTGTGCGATTAGGTTGATAAGGGACTTCCCCCTCCCCCCTAATGTATTCACCCCAGCCCCCCTCCCCCAGTCTGCCCCGGCAGGAGCCCCCGCAGCTGGGCCCCACAGCCCAGGCGGGGAGGAACAAGCGAGTCGGGCCAAACGTGAGCAGGCGAGTGTGCGGCTCAGAGGAAAGCACACAGGGACAAGAAGGTCGAGTTCCCGCTGGGGAAGGACCACCGTCCAAGGCTCTGTCCTTCCCTTCACCCTGCCGCCCCTCCTTCCCGCCAGGCCAGCGCCGAGGGGGCGCTCGGCGGAGGGAAGGCGAACCCCACGGCCGCGTGGCTTTCCCGACGGCTACCCCCGGGGCCCCTCGCTCCGCCTCGGCCGCCCACGCGGAGAACAGCTCGGCGGATCGGCCCGCGGAGCTGGGCGGCGGGACGTGCGGCTGGCCGGCGCGGTTCCAGGGAACTCCCCCCGGGCTTAGGGGTGCGGCCGAGCGCGCTGACTCACGCTCTCGCTACGTGAGCGGCGAGCCGAGCCGGGCCGGGCCTGGCGGGGGTGGGTGGGAGGGGGAAGGAGGGGCCAAGCCCGCGCCGCCCGCGCGCCCTTGTGGTTCTTCGCGGGCAGCTGCGCGGGGCCGCGCCGCGCGCCCGCCGAGGACTTCACCCCCGGGCTGGTCGCTGGGTGCCGATTTTGATCTTCTTTACGGCTTTATGGCCGCTGCGGGGCTGTGATCTTTGATTCGCAGCGAGAGCGCCCGGCAGTTTCTGCTAGGCAGGGGCCGCCAGAATCACGTTAGGTTCGCATGGGCGCAGGGCTTAGCCTCTTCTTGCTCCTGGGGGTGTCCACTGCGGCCGGAGGCCCGGCCTCTGGGTTTGCACTTAACAGCATCTTACCTAAGTAAAGAGCCATCTAGTAGTCTACGGGCGCTCTCGCACTCTCTTTGTTTCATCTGATCCCTAAAACAACCCCGTGACATGGGAAAGATAGGAAGGGCAGGCGCTGTTCAATCCATTTGACAGATGAGGAAATCAAAGTGTATGTTTAGGTATTTTATCCTTTGGTAAGAAAGCAGTTGGCTGTACCTTAGACGTAGAAGTACTTAGTTCTTGGGTAAATAAATTTTATTGCTGGAATAGCCTATTTTAGCATCGTCTTCTGTTCTCCTGTGTTCACTGGGAAGACTAGTTACAGAGGGAAAAAGGGGTCCTGGGAGTGAGGGGGGGGGTTGCTCTGGGGGAGGGAGAGTTTATATTAATAGGTGAAATTGTCCCACTGTCTACACAGCTGTTACCTTTTTGGTATGCTTTAAATGGACACAGCTGAGCTTACAGTAAGACCAGTGTTCGCTGAATAACTGGCTAGTCCTCCTCAAATACACCGAGGGTGTCCTTGGATGCCTGCCATGGATGAGGGTCCTGCTGGTGCGGTGCACAAGGGCCGGACCCCAAGCACTAGGCCCACCTCTGAATCTTGAGGCTTTGGTCATTGCCAGTGACTCTGGGCAGTGTGACTAACATCATTGAGCTTCCTCGCACTTCGGGTTGCTATGAGGTTCAAGAGGAGAATGTATTCGAAGGAGTTTCCTTAACTACCATGGCCCATAGAAATGAGAGGCGGGATTCTTTTCCTTGGTCATACAATATCAGGGGTGAGAGGAGAGAGACATTGTCCACTTCAGAAAAATCTGTGTCACTCTTGTTTGCTCATCTGGGGTAAACCATGGAGAACACTGTTTCTATAGAGTCAGTAGGAACAAAAATGAGTTAATTCTCATGGAAATTTTGCCTTTAGACGCAGAACACTTGGTTACAGGATCTTGACTACAAACAGAGCTAAGCCACTTGTAGAGAGCACACACCAGTTTGCCTACTTTGTTTTTGTCTTGATTTTTTGTTGTTTTGGAGGGGGTGGGGGCTTGCCAAAGTCTTTCTAGATTATAAAATTAATACATGATTTTGTAAAAACAAATAAACTAAAATATAAAGAAAAAACCTTTATAATCACACACACACACACACCGATAATGTTAGCATTTCAGGTATATTTTCCTACGTATTAAAAAAATTCATTTCAATACAATTGGGACCACAATTTGTGTTATGTTATTTACCTTGCTTAATGTTATATCATACACATTTTCCCATGTCCTTAAACCTTTATTGGTCAAGTTATGAATGTATTATATTTTTTCAACATTGTTAGAAGTTTAGGTTGTTTCCATTTTTTTTTTTTTTTAAATTTTTTTTAACGTTTATTTATTTTTGAGACAGAGACAGAGCATGAACGGGGGAGGGTCAGAGAGAGAGGGAGACACAGAATCTGAAACAGGCTCCAGGCTCTGAGCGGTCAGCACAGAGCCCGACACGGGGCTCGAACTCATGGACCACGAGATCATGACCTGAGCTGAAGTCGGACGCTTAGCCGACTGAGCCACCCAGGCGCCCCTGTTTCCATTTTTTGACTAAGCAACACTCTAATGAGTATCTTTGTGTATAAATATTTGACCATTTTATTTATTATCTCCTTAGCATCCATTTCCTAAAGGGGCATTTTTCGCTCCAATAACATAAACATTTTCATGATGAGATCACATTGCCAAGTGGCAATTTCCATGAATGCAGGGACTGGACTGGCCTTCTTTATTGCCGTATTGCTGGCATCCAGCATGGAGTTGGTTAATGTGCAGTGTTGAAGGAATGGACGCAAGGAAAAAAATCCGGTTTACAGCAAAACTTGCCTAGGAAATATTAAAACTAAAATGATCTTTCATCCAACTGGTTCTAAGCAGCTGAGGCTAATAGAGGACCTTGAACTCTAAGGGACCTCCCCCCTCAACTCAGGCCCCATCTCAGGACCTGCCTGAAGACTCTTCTGAGGGGTGAGTAATGGCACTTGTTGAAACCAACTGCCTACCCAGAGTGCTAGTTTTTGGTGCTTAACTAGAGTAACCACCTGGCGTTCCTCCTTCCTAGCACTTAAAAGAAAAGAAAACAGAACAAAACCCTGACTTTTCCTTTAGGGTACTATTCTGCAAATGTCTCCATTGGTGTGTATTCCCTTGCCTGGTAGATTCGTTGGCTCAGCTATGATTTAGGGCGAAACAAAAAACAAAAAACAAACAAAAAACCCCTCAGGTGCTCTTGGTTTTTATTCTTTGACAAACGAGTATTGTCAAATTGAAATACATAGAACTTGTAGCACTCTACAATTTTTTTTTTTTTTTTTTGCACTCTACAATTTTTCTACCGGTTTCTAAGTGTGTTTCATTGTTCCTTTGCTAATATTGCATATTATAATTTTCGTAACTTTTGTTATTTAATGGATTAAGATGTGATTTTTTTTGCCTACTAAATGAGCTAGACTGAACCTTTTAATACAAATGTTGTGATTATCTGTTTATCTTTTTATTTATTGAGATCTTAGTGATTTCTCAGTTTGTGTGACCCTTTTATATACTAAGGATATTGCAGAGTAAATTCTTCATAATATTTTTTAACGTTTATTTATTTTTGAGAGAGAGAGAGAGAGAAAGCTCAAGCAGGGGAGAGGCAGAGAGAGAGAGAGAGAGAGAGAGAGAGAGAGAGAGAGAATCCCAAACAGTCTCTGTGCTGACAGTGCAGGGCCAGATGTGGGGCTCGATCTCATGAACACTGAGATCATGACCTGAGCTGAAGTCAAAAGCCAGATGCTCAACCAACTGAGCCACCCAGGTGCCCTCTTCATAATATTTTTAAAGGGAAGCAACACCAGGAAGATCCTGATGCAACACATTATTTTGATGTATTAAACCTTTGAAGTAATTGTTTAAATTACCTCTTGCTGGAGGTTTTCCTAGGTGGAATGGGTGGTTTCTAGCTCCTGGAATGATCTAAGTAGAGGCTGTTTGATCCCTTGGGAGAAACTGAAATATCTAAATGAGAGGTTGGGCTAGTGATCTTTAAGTTCTCTTAAAACCTAGAGAGTTTATGATTCTATCATTTGTCCAAGGATATAAGGCTAATAAGGTTTGGGGCTAGTTTTCTTTCTTTACTTTGTAAAGTCAGCCAGATCCTACAAGAATCAAAGGATGAATTTCTTGAGGCAATTGCCCTTATGTATATTTTTTGAGAAAAGCCCAGGGTGGTTGAAGGGTGTGAATGTGCATTGTATTGCAGCTGTACCCTGGCCCCTTAGGACTTCATTTATCAGAAATAAACAAGCATTAAGGGGTGCCTGGGTGGCTCAGTCGGTTGAGCGTCCGACTTCAGCTCAGGTCACGATCTTGCGGTCCGTGAGTTCAAGCCCCGCGTCGGGCTCTGGGCTGATGGTTCAGGGCCTGGAGCCTGCTTCGGATTCCATGTCTCCCTCTCTCTCTGCCCCTCCCCCGTTCATGCTCTGTCTCTCTGTCTCAAAAATAAATAAAGGTGGGGCGCCTGGGTGGCTCAGTCGGTTGGGCATCCGACTTCGGCTCAGGTCACGATCTCGTGGTTTGTGAGTTCGAGCCCCGCGTTGGGCTCTGTGCTGACACCTCAGGGCCTGGAGCCTGCTTCGGATTCTGTGTCTCCCTCTCTCTGACCCTCCCCCGTTCATGCTCTGTCTCTCTCTGTCTCAAAAATAAATAAATGTTAAAAAAATTTAAAAAAAAATAAAGGTTAAAAAAAAAAAAAGAAATAAACATGCATTTTTACCAAAAGTTTTTACATGAAGAACACTGATTTTGCAATCTAATTCAATTTATGGTTTCTTCTATATAATAAGTTTAGAATTATATTTTACATATTTCTTCCTTATTAAATGTTCTTTATTATCATAGATTTTTACATATTTACCTACACGTAACTAGGCATGGTTATACATAAAAACTGTGTGTACTGTGTTTTATTGGTAATATGGTTGTTGTTTTTTAAGGCGATCGTTTATGTAGTTTTCAGTTAAGTGCCAACTTTGGAACTACTTTCAACATAAAAATTAACTCCACTGCGATGTCCGTGCAGATGTCTATTGTGGATGTACTTGATGGCTGAGTCTTGACACAGCCTAAGTGACATGGATTTTACGAATGCACTTGTTATGTGATATGAGAGCTCTGTGTGTTCCGACAGGCCTTGTATTTCCCTTATTGGAGTGCTCATTACTGAGGGAACGACATATTTAATCACCTGTAGGCTACAAGTTTAGGAGGGAAGGGACTTGATCCTGTTGCATCCCTAGCACTCAGTTCAGTGCTTGGCATTCTACACAGTCTTTGTTGAATTGAATCAAATGTGATAAATCGCATGCAAAAACTAGACATGAAAGTGTGCAAGAGGTTATGGACTGAGTTTGTGCTGAGAAAGCCGAGTGTACTGAGGGCCTGCACTGGGGTAATGGTTAGACGAAGCTGAATGATTTGAGCACCTTTAGGAGCTAGCGGTAATCCGGCATTACACAGGCTTTACCTTGTGTAATCCTCACAACTTGACTCTTTGAGAGTTTTTTGTTTGTTTGTTTTTATGTTGTTTTTTACGGAGGAGGTTTAGAGAGGTTAATTAACTTTGTCAATAAGTAAATGGCAGAATTGGAATTTTCTTTCAGTTTATGCTGGCTTGGACATCCAGGCTTTTTTCTCTTGGCCAGGATGCCTGCAGTAAGAGTAAGCAGCCCGGTCTTGACTGGGGCAGAACTGGAGAGGAGAGGTGTGTTGATTTAGAAAAGGCCTTTGTTCCGTCAACCTAGATGAATTTTGTCTTTGTATCTCTTCTCTCCACACCCTTTGGGTTCTGCATGCCCTCCGCTTCGGTTTTTCTCCAGCGCAGGGCCCTCATGATGTTCCTCCTTATAGGGCCTCACCTTCTCTTCCAAACAAGCCACACATTCTGTCCTTCCCATCCAGCTTTAGTCCTTAGTATTCTTTTTCCATTTCATCTGATAAACTCTGCTGGAAAAGAAGGGGATGATTGTTACAATGTTTCCCCTCTTCCCCTTGTGCTCTGTTAAATACAGATACTAGTTGTAGGGGTTCTAAATCTGGCAGGGAGGCATCTGGGTAGAAGGGTGTTTTGGGGCGCCTGGGTGGCTCAGTCGGTTAAGCGGCCGACTTCAGCTCAGGTCACGATCTCGCGGTCCGTGAGTTCGAGCCCCGCATCGGGCTCTGGGCTGATGGCTCAGAGCCTGGAGCCTGCTTCCGATTCTGTGTCTCCCTCTCTCTCTGCCCCTCCCCGTTCATGCTCTGCCTCTCTCTGTCTCAAAAATAAGTAAAAAACGATAAAAAAAAAAAATTAAAAAAAAAAAAAAAAGAAGGGTGTTTTGTCTCCAACTAAAACCATAAAAGGCCGCCACTTAGTCTCGGAGCAGGGCACAAAGGGCCCTTAGACCTCCGGATCAATGATAAGAGCCAACATTTCATCTGTTCAGTATGTCCACATGAAGGCCTACTGTGAACTACTGTTCTAGGTGCTTAATGTAAATTAACTCTTTTATCCTCCTAACATCCCAGTGAGGTAGGTGATAATGTCCACATAGTTGGTGAGAGGAGAGTTGGGACCAGAACCCTGTGGGTTTGGCTCTACAGTGCTGGGGACACTCAGATCTGTTGGACGAGGTGGAGAGGCAAGGTGAGAAGGCCAGAGAGAGGGAAGGTGGGAAAGAGTGTATCAGAAAAAGAGAAGCTCTTAATGGCTTAGGAATTTGATTGGAGATGAAACAAAAAACAAGGTCAGCCAGTGAACCATTTTTGAAATCCATTAAAGAGGTAGTTTAGACCATTTAGAATGGGGAAGAATTAGGACCTGTGCCAAGGGGTCAGCCACAAATTGTTGAGGCCCAAAGGAGTGGGAATACCACTGGGTAGGGATCTGCCACTCTGTGGTTTATTACAGGTAGTTTGCTATTGAGTGGAACTTGTTGGAAGCACAGCCAGCCAGGAGGGAGTGCAGAAGGAGTCTGCCAAGGGATATTGTAAGGGAAGGTTCCAGGCTGGAAGTGTGAGCCAGAAGGAGGGAGGAAATGAGCTTTCCCTAGCGGGAGGATTTCACCCAAATGGAAATCCAAATATGGGTCTCCAAAAGCTGGAGGACTGCAGGGGCCTGACCTGTCTGGGAATCCCAAAGACAAGATCATTCCTAAACTGAGTCGGGGGTGGATTCCTGGGAAGCCTCTCATAACATTACAAAGTATTAAGTTCTAAGCTGTAATAATTTCTCAAAAAAGTAAGTGTTTCTGGAAAAGAGATTTAGAAGGTGTGAGAGAAACGTATTCCTGGATAAGTGGCTGAAGGCAGGCAGCCAGGCCCTCAGCGGTATTCTCTGCCAGGGTGATCTGTCGATTATTCTGGTTTGCCTGGGACTATCCCAATTTTTGGGAAAATTTTTGCACTGAAAATCCAGCCCCCTGTCAAAATACTCAAGACTGCTCACATGTTACTTCTTGATAGAGGCCTTCCCTGGTCATTGTCTGAGATAGTATTCCACCCCATCCCCAGTGGTCATATCCTGATCCCACTTATGCCCTGAAATCATCTTTGTTTATTTGCTTACTGTCTCTCCTCCAAAACTAGAATGTAAGTTCCAAAAAGGCAGGGATTTAGGTTTGTTCACTGTTATATTCCCAACACACAGAACAAGACTGGGCACACAACACATGCTCATTATATATTTGTTGAATGAATGATCACTGTTTAAGGTTTCTAGTACTGTGCTCAACTCTGGATATACAATGGTGAGCAAAACCAGAAATGGTTCTTGCACTCATGAGGCATAGAGTTTAGTGGAGGAGAGAGAGAGACATTAATGACATATTTCCACATATACAAGTAAAATTACAACTGGGTTGACTGAACAAATGAATAGGAGCCTGAAGGAGAGGTAGGTACTGATGCTCTGAGAAGGTATGATGCCAGGTGGAGTCTGGGGCCCTGGGCTAGTGAAGCTTGCCCAAGGAAGTATTGATTGAGTTGAATCTGAAGGTTGGAGAAAAAAATGCTTTCTAAGAAAAGGAAATTGCACATGCAAAAGTCCTATGGCAGATTGGAGCAGGCTTGTTTGGAGAACCACAGCCATGCCCTATAGTTGGTGTGCAGAAAGCAAGATCCGTTGTGGTACCCTGTGAGGCCGGGCTGAACAGGCAGGCATAGCCGGGCCCCTTGGGGCCTTGTGCATTGGAGGCCTTGCTGAGGATTTGGTTATTTTTTCCTCAAGAATGATGGGAAATCATTGAAGAGTCGCATGTGCATGCGTTGTGTGTGTGTGCGAATGTGAGATGATTCACCTTTTGTACTTTGAAGCAAGCATTCATTTGATGGGTTCCTCCATCCCAGTGGCTAAATGGTTAAACTAGGCAGGGAGGCAATAATTAAAATGTTCATAATTATAAAAAGGTACCTTACAGTCTTAGTTCTTTTCTTCTTCTGTCTTTTGTTGGAGTAAATTCCTGTGGCCTTAATAAAGGCACAACAATGAGGGGATCAAATTTGTGGCCAACTAGTTTTTTGAGGAATCATTCTAGAACTTGACACTCTGTAAAGAAAATAAATTTGTGAAGCTACTTTTTTCAAAGCACTCTTCTAGGCTCTGTGGGAAGAGATGAAGGAAACCACATGAATGTTCTACCCCTTTGGGGAGCTTAGATGTTTAATGACGGGTATGCAAATGAAAAAGGCACAGGATAGACCCAGAAACAAGTTCTACAAGACCTGCTGCCTGGAGATACTTGGGCACATGTTAATGTACAACCTCCTGAGAGCAAGGTCCGTTTCTAAATCATTTTTGTTCCTCCCACAGAATTTAGCTAAGTGCCTTGCCCAAGAGATGTGTCAAATGAATAAAGCTGAGTCTGATCACCTCAGCAGAGAACAATCAAGTCATTAAGCAAATCAGACCTCTAGCGATCCTTCCATTATACAAAGTACTTCTAAAAAATGAAAGCTTCCTGACAAGTTTTGTGGCCGTTTTTTGGTTGCTCACTGTGTGTGTACCCAGTGCCTAGTATATTGTCATTCAGTAATATTTATTGAGTAAATGAATTTAGTAGCTTGAGTGAGAAGCTCTGGAATGATCTGAGGACTTAGAATTGGTTAAGTAAAATAATGGTCCCTCTGTATGATGGGATATTATTCAGCATCATATCTAAAGATATTATTCAGCATCTAAGTCGTCTTGTGTGACAGACAGAAGGCAGGGTAGTGAAAGCACAGGCTTTGGAGGCCCACTGCCTGGAGTGGAGGCCCAGTTCTGCCGCTCACCAGCTGTGTGACCTGGGGGGAGTTATTTAACCTCTCTGTAAAGAGATTTCCTGAGCTGTATGGTGGGTATAGTAATAGTACATACTTCAGAATTCTTATGAGAATTAATGAGCTGATACATAATGAGTTAATATATATAAAGTATGTAGGCCAGTGCTTGCTCTGTGGTAAACACCCAATAGTATTAGTTCTAAGTGCTTTACACATGGTGACTCTTACTCCTCACAACAACTCTATGAAGCAGGCACTGGTCTGATCCCCCCCATATTTTAGTAAGTGATATGTTACAGTTATTTCTCTGAATGTGATAGGTAGAAATTGGGACAGTTTTCTGAAGAGGAATGGCATGATCTAATTAAAATTTTTTTTAATGTTTTATTTTATCTTTGGGAGACAGACAGAGTGCAAGCAGGGGAGGGGCAGAGAGAGAAGGAGACACAGAATCTGAAGCAGGCTCTGGGCTCTGAGCTGTCAGCACAGAGCCCGACGCGGGGCTCGAACCTACGAAGCGTGGGATCATGACCCCGGCCGAAGTCGGGCCCTGAACCGACTGAGATACCCAGGAGCCCCTGACATGATCTAATTTAGGTTTTAACAGGATCCCTGTGTCTGTTGTGTTGAAAATAGCCTCAGGAGGGTGGAAGGGGCAAGGCCAGAGCCAAGGAGACTACTTAGGAAACGCTAGCAAGAATCCAGGTAAGATATGCTGTTGGTTTGCGTCAGGGTGGTAACAGTGGAGGTGGTGAAAAGCCATCTGTTTCAGGATATCTTTTGAAGTTAGAACTCCATTCCAGGATTTGCTGATGGAATGGATAGGAGGTGTGAAAAAGATGAGTCATGGGTGACTACATGACTTTGGATCCAGTCAACTAGAAGGATGGAATTGCCATTTACTGAACAAGGAAAGGCCGCAGGAGAGTGGGGTTGGAAAGTATAGTTTGAGATGCCTGTTTGTCACCTAAGCTGAGATGATAAGTAGTCAGGTGGAAATAGGAGTCAAGAGTTCAGGGGGAGAGTTCTGGGCTAGAGATAGGAATGTACAAGTCATCAGCCTACAGATGGTATTATAAACCGTGTGACTGGATAAGATCACCAAGGGAGTAAGTAGAGATGGAAAGCAGAAATCTAAGGGTTGAATCTTTAGACATTGGCAAATGAGGAACCAGCAAAGACTGAGGTGGACCAGCCAGTGAGGCAGGAGGAAAACCAGGAGAATTTCAGATCCTGGTAGCAACTGAAGAAAAAGATTTGAGGGTTTTTAAAAATTTATGTATTTGAGAGAGAGAGAGACCGGGGGAGAGGGGCAGAGAGAGAGAGAGAGAGAGAGAGAGAGAGAGAGAGAGAGAATCTTGAGCAGGCTCCTTGCTCAGCACAGACCCTGACATGGGGCTAGATCCCACAACCCTGGGATCGTGACCTGAGCCGAAATCAAGAGTCGGATGCTCAGCTCAACTGACTGAGCCATATAGGTGCCCTGAGTGTGTTGCATGTTTTTTAATTTAATCTTGGAAACATCCTTGTCAGGTGCCCCTGGATCCATGTCAGTGGTGTCAGAGGTGGAGGAACCAGGGCTCACCCAGGTTGGGCCCAAGATGCATAGTTTGTAGCAGAAATTGGATTGGAGACCAAGGTGTCCAACTCCATGTCCAGTACCCTTTCGTTGCACCACACTTCTGCACCACTGTTCCCTCTTGGTCAGAAGAGGGAGACTTGCCATGTCTATTTTATAGAGTTACTCCCCACCCCCAACCTCTAAAATGGTCTCTTCTAAACTAGTCATTCAACTTGTGTGCCTTGGAGCAAAAACCTATTTGGTATTCAAGTAAGAGCGCTATAAAAGAAAACCAAAAAAGGAAATAGGTTAGGCAGCACCATTGTCAACAGCTGAAGGATATGATAGAATTAGTGTGGGCTGCTTAGGGATTTCAATTTGGAATTCCCTGGCCCCATGAGAGTTAATGGGAATGATTTTAAGTTCTGTGTTCAGGCCACAGAGGGTCAGTTATGTGTATGAGAGAGAGAGAAAGAGGAGCAAAATCTTGTCAACCTGATCAGTGCGTTTGTGAACTGACCCAGGAGTGCCTGGACTCCGGTGGGTGCTCAGGACTCTGCAGAGAGAATCCTGAGGTCAGAAGGATGAGAAGTGGCTGAGGTGGTCCCACTATGGAGAGACAGGGCAGGGGCAATGATACATTCTCTGCTTGGTTCCTGATCTTTATAGAGAGGAGGGTGCTATGGTGAAAGCCATCTGGGAATTTAAATGTGCCTTCGTTGCTCCACCTTCTTCCACCTGTCAGTGGCATGAACTTGGAACTGGGAAAGCAGAGTGGGACACAACGGTGAGGAATTCTTTACAGTGGCACTGAAGTATCTGTAAGAGCTGGGGTGCTAAAAAAAAAAAAAAAAAGAATGAGAACAAAAAGTTCAGGATAGAAGGGATCAGCAAATAGCCTGGTTGAAACTAAGGACATGGTAAACTGGGAGAGAAAAGAATCCGTTAAGGAGCTACCTGAATTTTGGGGGAGGTAGGCTGTGAGACAAGGCAACTCAGAAACAGGCTTTGACAGGACAGAGGAATGGAGGCCGGGATCTGTGGTGTCACTATCAGTGGCCTCTCTGGTCGTTAACAAACTAATTCCAGCTGAGACGCCACCCCCAAAATTTCCTGGGAGGGTAACCCAGGATTATTTAAGCTGGCATTGTTTCTTAGAGGGTAAGCAATTTATTTTAATTAAGACTTAATTTTTTAGAGCAGTTTTATGTTCAGTTTTAGAGTGGCAAAATTAAGGGGTAGGTACAGAGATTTCCCACATATGCCCTGTCCCTATACGTAAATAGCCTCCATCATTATCAGCATTCCCCAGCAGAGTGGTACATATGTTATAGTTGGCGAATCTGCCCTGATACATCATAATCCCTCCAGGTCCGTAGTTTATGTTACAATGTCACTATACACTCGTACAAACCCACAGACCATACACCAACCACCAAGGGTGAACCGTAATGTAAAAACTGGACTGTGGCTTAGCATTTTAGTTTTGTTAATTTGTATATATTTAGAATTTTAAGTATTTGCAATATTTAAGGGAAATTAGCCCATTTGAGAAATGGTCATTTTTAGATGCCAATTTAAAATACGTAATTAAGAAATTGACCTAGGTTTGTGATTTTTATTTTTTTATTATTTAAAAACATTTTTTTAATGTTTATGTATTTTTGAGAGAGAGAGAGCATGAGAGGCAGAGGGGCAGAGAGAGAAGGAGACACAGAATCCAAAGCAGGTTCCAGGCTTTGAGCTGTCAGCACAGAGCCCGATGTGGGGCTTGAACTCACAGAGTAAAAGATCCTGACCTGAGCCAAAGTCAGAGGCTCAACTGACTGAGCCACCCAGGTGGCTCTAGGTTTGTGAGTTTTAAATTAAAAGACATTCTAAAGTTACTATCAGTATTAGAATATTTGAGAGACTGTAAGGTTTGTCACATTTTAAAGTTTATTTTATTAGAGCTGTAAGAGATTTTTAGACAATTGATGTACTTATAAAAGATTAAGTATATTATCTCTTATGTGTTAATATTCATGTATTAAGTATATTTTATAATTTAATAGTATATAATAATTTAATATTTAAATTATAACATGTTATATATTATTTATATATTAAATATTATAAACATACACATGGTTTAAAATGAGTGAGGTTCATAAACTGAATCTGTAAATGGAATCAAACATTAATTTAAAAATCTCTTAAATGTGATTAACATTTGCTATGTTTATGAAGATTAATAATATCTAAATCGAACTTAAAAGTTTAAGGAAGATCAAGATTTAAAAAAAATTTTTTTAATGTTTATTTTTGAGAGAGAGAGAGAGACAGACAGACAGACAGACAGCACAAGTGAGGGAGGGGCAGAGAGAGAGGGAGACACAGAATCTGAAGCAGGCTCCAGGCTCTGAGCTGTCAGCACAGAGGCTGATGCACGACTTGAACCCGTGAACTGTGAGATCATGACCTGAGCCAAAGTTGGACACTTAACTGAGCTACCCAGGTGCTCCAAGATGTAGATTTTTAAGTTTGTAACTTTAGCAGATTGAGGATTAAATTTGAGAAATCAAAGTAGCTCTCTGAAGTCTTTTCTGTGTAAAGAGAGGGCCTTGAGATTACCAAAAACAAAACAAAACAAAACAAAAATCTCATTATTCTGTCAAGGGTCCCATAGCAGCTCCTAGGTGTCTTGTCCCTCCCTGTGTTCAGTAGCTCTTACTTCCAGGTAGCCTGCCCTTAGAGGACAGCTGGCTAAGGCAGGATCCCATGGGGGAAGCCAAGAGCCTTGATGTCCGAGAGCCCTGGGGAGGTAGAGGCAGCTTTGCTCCCTTTTAGCTCAAGGGCATATTGATCTGCACCCTGGAGACTGGGCAAAAGGGCTAAGAGATACAAAGACAGCAGGGAAAGCAAAATGCGAGGGTAGACCACAGGGTAAGAGGCAGCACTGGAAACAACAAAGGAACCAAAGGTGGTAGAAGCTGTGGACACACATTTAGGAGAGGATTGTGGCTTAAGCACGAAACCAGCATGGTCACTGTCTCATTTTCTAGATAAGGAAACAGACTCTAAGAGGTTAATGACTCACCAAGATCTCATGCCTAGTCAGAGGTACAGATGAGACTGAGGATTGGATCCTTTGACAACTCCTAGTTCAGGATTCTATTTAGAGCATTTCTTGGTATCTAATGCAGGGTAAATTGTTTTACTATCTTTACTCTTGATGGTCAACATCAAGGCAGAGCATGGGTTGGTGGTTCAGGTTTTACAATTTATCTGGAGGGCTACTGCCTGACTTCCAAGGCTTTGGATAGAAATTAGTTTTTAAATATACTCACTTCCTCCCTGTAGACTTTGAAGTCTCTTCTGGAATCTGGGCCTGAATCCTGGGCCTTTCAAAGCAACCCAGTTCTGAGGGGAATATCCTCAGGATTAAGATGTCTTATCCTGGTGGAGGTCTTAGGAGGAACACCCTTTTGTTCCTCTGAGGAACCTGTGCAAAATGCCAATATGGCGCATCCAGCTGGGATAGGTTCAGGTGGGAGCAGGAACAGGAGCAGTTTGGGGAATGGGCCTAGTGGAGAATGAGGGGCCAGTCAGTGTATCCTGGAAAATGGGAGGTTTCTGAATAAGGGTGGGGATAGAAGATCTGTTTTAGCAAGGCTGCCCCTGAAAGTAAAGAAATGGGGAGAGGCCCAAAGCAGGTGTCCTTGAATTTCATTCTCCAGCCAGCTCTCTCAGGGAGGAGCTTCCAAGGGATTTCCCTGAGGTGGGGTGAGGAAGCTCTGAGTGAGTGAACATCTCTAGGGAAGAAGGGCAGTGATGCCATCAAGGATTGTATGAAGTACAAAGGGGCCCTCATTTTGCATGTTTTTCCCATGGCCCTTACCACATCTACTGTGTTTAATAACATGCTTCATCACTGGGCGGGTTTGCACAACTATTGTAGTAACCTCTCTAGGGAGACAACGTAGGCAATAGTATCTGCATTTTCTGACTGAGGAATCTAAAGTCCCAAAAGGACAAAAATGTGCCTAAAATAAAAAACCTAGGAAGAGGCAGGGCCTGATTTCTGAACCTGAACCCACTCCTCCTACGCCTTTCTTCCATTCTTCTTCTTTTCCTTCTCTTTTTAAAGGCTTTATTCGTTTTTCTTCTTTATGGAGGCAGTATATGATCCTTGTTAAATGTTATTAAATATATTAATATGGAATAAAATATAGATCAAGAAAATAAAATTTGAAAAGAAGAACAAATTATAATTCTGCCACTTAGAGATGATCACTATTAACACCTTGATGTATGTCATTTTGCATTCTTTTCTTTCTATCTTTACTCTTTTTTTTTTTTTTTTTTTAATTTTTTGTTTATTGTGGTGCCTGGGTGGCTCAGTCAGTTAAGGGTCCGATTTTGGCTCAGGTCGTGATCCCACGGTTCACAAGTTTGAGCCCTGCATTGGGCTCTACGCTGATAGCTTCGGAGCCTGGAGCTTGCTTTGGATTCTGTCTCCTCTCTCTGCCTTTCCCCCACTCGTGTTCTGTCTCTCTTTCTCTATCTCTTTTAAAAATAAACATTAATACAATTTAAAAAATGTAAAGTTTTTGTTTATTTATTTTGACAGACAGAAAGAGGAAAAAAAACGAGTGGGGGAGGGGCAGAGATGAAGAGAGAGAATCCCAAGCAGGCTCTGCACTGTCAATGCAGAGCCCAATGCTGGGCTTGAACTCATGGACTCTGAGATCATGACCTGAGCCAAAACCAAAAGTCAGATGCCTAACTGACTGAGCCACCCAGGTGCCCCCATTTTGCATTCTTTTCTATGCATATAATATATATCATTATCAGTATGGTCTCATACAACTCATAATTTTTATAACATACTTTTTTCTCCTTGTTTCCTTTCTTTTTTTTTTTTTTTTTTTTTTTGCATTGGTCCAGAGAGAGGGTAGAAAAGAGCCTTTAGAGTAAACTCTTAAAATTTTTTTTTGACCAAAGTAATGTATGTATGTAATAAAAAAAGTCAAAATAATACAACTCTTAAATCAAGAAATATTTTCCATGCCCATCCTACCCCATACTTGATTCCATCTCAGAGGCAACTACTTCTAAATCTTAAAACTTTCTAAATAACAAGCTTATACTGCTGCTTGTCAGTTTTTCAGGTTTAGATATTATGCATTGACTTCCTCTGTGTATGATGGTTTGGTTTCTTACTTTTGTGTCCCCCTTGTCTCTTACTCTTCCTTTCCTCCCTTTCTCCAAATATGGTCGTAATACTGGTAATATGGATTAAATGAACATTTAGTGATCACATTTCTACAGGCGTGTAAATATCATTAAGGCTGAGCCTTATAGGGTACTGGGATTGTTCTTCCTATTTTATGTAACTCTTTGCCCCTGGAGTTAATACTTGACTTATTTGTGTTTTAATTTGCTTGGTTTACTTGTTTTGTTTTCTATACAGAGCTCTCCCACATAACTGTTAATCACATCTTGATCTATTATTATTTTTCTCAAGAGAGAAGCCTTCTAGAGGCTCCTGTCTCCCTTCCCCTGTCAGGACTGGTGGCTCTCCAGAACTGCTACGTATTTTCCTCACCATTACCTTGGACTTCCCTCCTCTCTCCTGATTTGGATCTCCTAGTTCTGACTCCTGTGTCTTCTTATGTCTTGGTTTACTCTCTTGGTTTTATTGTATATACTATCCAGCAGTGGCCTGAGACTGCTTATATGCTTTTTACCTTACTGCATATAAAGTTCACCCTTTTAATGGATGAGGAAATAAATGTTGGTTTTGTTTTCAACTCAACTCAAACCAAGAAAAGGAATTCATCCCACGTGGAGCCCATCAATTCCTGTTCCCAGAATTAGGGTCAAATTTGTTTTCTTTTGAAACTCAGCAAGCTTTTCACACTTGGAAACTTTGATTTGCATTGACCTTAATCACAGGGCAGTAGGAAAAAATAGAAGAAAAATCTTTATCTGAAAATCCAAGCTGTGACTTTCCTTCTATCAGAGGAAAGAATGGCATAGAGTTTGCTCAATTTAAAGAAAAGGGGAACTCGAACTGAGTGTCTTCAGCCCACCCACAGTCTCCCCACTTGGAGACTCTGGCAGGCGATGTGCAAATTGTCACATGTGGCTGGCCTGGCTCTTTCCCAGATTTCTGCCCTGTATGTGGCCTGTCAGCTCTCAGATGTGGTCCGGTGCTTCGTTTGCCACATTTTATTTCAGTAAAGCATACAAGCCTTGGACAGGTGCTGGGGATATTGTGGTGGCTTCTGAAATTGTTTCCCAGAAGGCAGTGACTCATCACAGGAAACCCCTTTGTTTTCTCTCTGACCTTCCCTCCGTTTCCTGCTCCACCCATCTGTGCGTGAGTTTTCACATTCCTCACCAACAGACAACAACTTATGTCTAACTTTGGTCAAGAGTGGTAAGTGGAGATAGTTTTGGGAGTATGTTGGGACCACCTCTTCCAATAGCAGTGCCCATAAGGGCAGCTGGCATGTTCTTAATGCCTTGGCATCTCCCCATTGAGGTATGGGTCAATTTCCATTCTATGACTCCTGGAAAATCCCTTTTTCTGTGTCCTTAACCAGATGGACTGTCACGTTGTAAAGGAGGTGGATTGGCTGTCTTAGGCTTTGTAATCAGTGACTGCTTTTGTTCAACTCCTTTTCTAGAAAATATACATCAATGTACACTTAGTAACAAGCGTTTAATTGTTTTTGATGGATGTGAACTAACTCAAAGAGGATGGTTGCGGTTGTTGACCCACAGTGCTTCATATACAGTCAGGGCCTTCAATGGATAAGTGTCGAAATGAATCTTATAGTTCAGATTCCTACATGTTTAGAGTTAGAAGGGAAGTTAGAGACTATCCGGTTTTGCTTCTTCATTGTTTTTAAAGTTTATTTATTTATTTTGAGAGAGAGAGTGTGTGTGTGTGAGAGAGAGAGGGAGAGGAGCAGAGAGAGAGAGAATCTCGAGCAGATTTCGTGCTGTCAGTGCAGAGCCCGACATGGGGCTCAAACCCATGGACTGTGAGATCATGACCTGAGCCGAAACCAAGACTCAGACGCTCAACTGACAGAGCCACCCAGGTGCCTCAGCTTTTTCATTTTATAGGCAAGGATCTTGAGGCTCAATGAAGTTACTTTCTCATGGTCACCCACTCAGGTCCTGGCCTCGTTGGTCCTGGCCCTTCTGACGCTGTCTATATGCTCATGCCTGCCTCTGTGGGGCTCTCTAGTTGTACTCCAGTCCCCACTTCCAATTGTTCCCCTTCTTCACTCTCTACACCTTGGAGCCCTCAGCTGGCAGAGAGACCCTTCTGAAAGGTCTCACCCTTCCTCTGTCACTGGATTCCCTGAAGTCCCTCCATGGCCAGGCCTTTTTCCAGACTACAGGCATATTCAGACTACTGACTTTGGTTTCCCTTGGCTGAGAATCCATGACTTTCTATGAAGAGTGTGTTTCAAAGTAGTTCTTCAAAAATTCAATGGCACAATACTCACTAAAGAAAATTTGAAGGCACAAACAAGTGTTTTTTAACTTTTCTGGTGCTTTCTTTGGACATTCCCCACCCTAGCCCTCCCTTCCAAGGAATAGGTTGGTTATTTGATTTGTTGTAATCATCATCTTACTCATTCAATTTTGTATCCCACTATTTTCCACTTGTGTTCTTTTAGTATAACTCTATGGGAGAAGGATTGGGAGCAAATACTAGTCTGCTTTTTTATGAAACCTTCTATTAGAACACTGTTACTTATTTAGAAAAATAGGTTCCTCTCCTTTTTGGTTGGACAAACAACAATGTTCATGTCCACGGCTATTTTGAGGGGACAGGAAACACACTCCTTATATCCCCTACATCTTCCTATCTTCCCCACTACCCCATATGGGGGAGCTGGGGTTGAATTCTCTGTCACTGCCAATGGGACACTGTACTTCCTGATAGTCTATGAACCAGAACTCTTCCTCTGCCACCACATCCATGTTCAATCCTTATTTTTTTTTCTTTCTTAAGTAGGCTTCGTGCCCAGGATGGAGCCCCCTGTGGGGCTTGAACTCATGACACTGAGATTAAGACCTGAGCTGAGATCAAGAATCAGACGCTTAACCGACTGAACCACCCAGGTGTCCCCACATTCAATCCTGTCTTCTAGTCTCCATGACTGTAAGAGCTTGTCCCCACCCATGATGTTGACCTGTTTGCCATCTCTGTTCTCTTGTTTGTTGTGAAGGAATCTGTCGTAAAATAATCATCCATGAAGCCTGCACACTGTACAACTCTGTGAAATCAGCAACCAAGTCTTCCTTAAGTCTTTTGCATGTCTCTATATCACCAGTATGATGCCCAGCATACAGAAGACACCTAAGAAATGTACAGTGGGTGAATGAATGGGTAACTCTAATTGTGAATGCAGAATAGTCTTCCTTTTTGGTGACTCCAAAAGCAAAGCCACAACTGTGATGGGGACATTCTCTCTAGAACATTTCCTACCACCAGGGAAAAAACAAAGTGAATCAAATACTGAAAGTCAAGAAGGCTGAGAATTATCTTGGATAGGAATAATGATCCCTGGTTTCTCAGGTTCTTTCTTCTTACTTCTCATAGTTCACAGACCGTGCATATTACAAAATCCTTTTTATCATTTAAGAATCTAAAATGCCTGATTTTTCTTTTGTTGTTCTCCTTAATTTTGAAGCAAAAGTGGTTTATTTCCCAAGATAGGAGCAGCAAGCTCCACTTTAAGGGAAAGTCCAAATCTTCATAAATTTTCTTCAACACCTCAAAATCTTGGTCATGGGCTAACCTTGCTTGTGACGTAGAATTGTTTCTCGATGGAAGACTACTCGGCAGTAAAAAAGAATGAACAAAGTGGTAGATACAACAACTTGAATGAATCTCAAAATAATTGTGCTGGTGAAAGAAATCAGAGCAAACATCAGTGTATACTGTATGATTACACTTCTATAAAATTCTAGAAAACACAAACTAATTTCTAGTGACGGATAGCGGTTGCCTGGTAGGTGGGATGGGAATAAGTAGGAGGCAGGGATTTTTTATAAAAGGACACCGGAAAACTTTGGGATGTGATGGGTATGCTCATTATTATGACTGTGGTAATGACTTCACAAGTGTGTATGTATGTCACAGCTTGTCAAGTTGTACATTGTAAATACGCAAATTTTACTGGATGCCATTTATATACCAATAGAGGTGTTTTTAAAATTGTTTCAAAGAAATGGACTCCTCTGCTCCCCCTTATATTTCCTACCTCACTTTCCAGCTTCCTCCTACTAAAAGGGGATCATACCCAATTTTGTTCCTAATGTGCAGTCAGTCCTTTGTTATGATGGACACTGACAGTTCTTTGCTTCTTCTGGAAGTAAAGAAAGTATTTAAACTGGGTCATTGTTGCCTCCCACGTAATTCTCAGCCCCTCCAGAATGCTATAAAGAAAGTTGCCCTCTTCTCCTGTCTGTAGCCATTTAGGGACTGCCCCCCTCTCCCCCCCTCCCCACCATAGCTCCAGTGACAGGTTTTTGAACAAACAGCAACTGTTTGTGTAGCTGGCACTGGCATTACTACAAGCCTGGGTGGGCCATGACTTCCCAGACCCAATGATAACCATTCTCAGACCTTTCACATGTTTTGAAGATGCTTTTCAAAATACCCATTGGTTTGTTCTACACAGGATGGCCTGAGACAGTGACCTGCCAGTGTTTGCCTGTTCCTTCTCCTACATTTCCTTCATCGCTCTCCAAGGTGCCTTAGGATTAGGTAAGGTCTAAATTAGTAGTAAGAAGTGCAGACAGATCTCCTGAGGAAGTCAGCATTATTCTAATGTTAGAGATATTTCTAGAACCTAAGGAAGAATTGGGAATAAGACCTTGGAATATACAGATGTGGGATGTCAATAACCTGCTGAGATGTTGGCTCTTCTCTCACCTTGCATAGATAAGAGGTTCAGGGTTTAGGTGGTTAAGTGAGTAGCAAAGCCCTCAAGTTAGAGCAGGGCTACTCACACCTGTGCTGGTCTGGGAACAAGGTAAGAAGTTGAGAGCAAGTGTTCAGAAACTTTTATAGGAACATGCTAGCATAATTTTATAACTGTTGGATCTAATAAAAAAAGTTGGGCTTATATTTTGCATGCCTTTTACTTTAAATTCTTTTTTAGCAATTTATTTCTATTTTACAAAAGTTGTAGTTCATCGTGGTTTGGAAATTACAAAGAAAATGAACTGGCTCTTCACTACAGATCATTTGAGAACAACTGAGCTAGTTCCATGGCCTCCGGAAGGCGGTTCCGGACAGCTTTCTTCCAAAGACGTGGTGGATGAGCTAGGGAGAGATGTGGACGGTGCCAGGGAAGTGGAGGACAAGGAGCCTCCCTTTGTCTGTAGTTCCTTCTCCTTGACCAAGCTACACACACATCCCTGGGGAAGCATTACACCAAGAACAGCCACAGTTGAGACAAAATTGGAGGGGACTGCAATAAGAGGAGGGACAGGAAAAGCTGTGGTTATCACCTGGAACTCCTGACTTACCAAATGTCCTTTATCATGGACTTTAGGGGCAGGTGGAGGAAGCAGCTGAGAAATAAGGATTTGAGGGGAACCAGAGCTCACCACTCAGCAGTCTGGAATGAGCTGAAATTGTGAGTCCCACTCAAGAGAATACCCTACGTTTAAGATGCTTATATAACCCAGGAGGAGGAGGAGAGAGGCTGTCAACCATTGCCCTGTAATACATGCAGATACACTGACATATTCTTGTGGAATCACTGACTGGAGGAATCGTCCTCAAAGAAGACAGAGAGGGACAGAAAAGCTTTAATGAAAAGAGGTGGGATCAGAAAAGGGCTAAGTGTAAAATGGCTTCATTATCTATCTTAAAATGGGGAGCCCTTACCATCATATTTTAGAGCTGTCTGTGCTGGTCTCTGCTCTGTTTTTGTAGTTAATCATGGTATGAGGTGATACTCAGTTTCCCAGGGGACATGAAATAGACTATTGACCTGCTGGCCTTTGAAGCAGTCAACCGACAACCCCTTTGCTATCCCATATCCTGGAGAGGTGGTAGGATGAAGATGATACCTTTGTCTCGTTGCCTCTCTTACATGACTCAGTATGCCTTCGTCACTGTTGCTGACAATGATGTGCTCCTTGACTGAGAGGAGAGAATCAGGTTGGGTGGGTTCCAGCTCTTTAATGTGAGAAAAGCTTTTGTGTCTTAGCTTTGGGAAAGAAAGGAAACACCCAGCCCTCTTGTTTTTTTGTTAAATTAGAGGGTGCTTTCTGCCTTGTAAATTCTCCTGAAATATATGTTAGCTTTGCCTTGGTGATGACGCAGACATGTCTGAGTGTGCCTGCTGTGTGGCAATGCATTATTTCTAGTCCGAAGTGTTGGGTCTCAGGAAACGTTGAGATTAGACCTTAGTCTCATGTTGGTTGGTGGTACGCCAGAAAGAGGGGCCTGCAGCATAGTGGGCTGCATCATAAAGCAGAAGCAAGCTGGAAAACTCAGCTACATTTTATCCTGTGCCAAATCCAAGTCAGTGACAGTGCGGTCATAGTTGCTTACATTCAGGGATGCTTCGCAAGGTCTGGACCCAACTGCAAAGAGTTTTAAAGGACAAGAGTAACATGAAGGCTGTTACCAGCTACCAGATGATGCTATAGTAATTTGTAAAGCCAAGCTGGCCCCTTCTGGGGCGGAAGTGACTGACTCCCTCGATCAGGGAGACCAGGCTGTGGTTCTAGGTCTTTACTTCTTCCAGTTTCCTGCCCTGAAATAGTCAGGGATGGCCTGAAATAAAATTCAACCCACATCCATTGCCCCTGAAAATGTATAATCTGTTTGGCTAACAAGACTGGTCCAGTATGAAACAATGTAAGAAAATATTAGGTTGTGGCAAAGATTACACGTTATACAGGTGTCTCAAGCAAGAGGGGCTGATGTGGGTTTGAGGACTCAGGGAAGGTTCCTGGAAGAGTAGGGCTTAAATTGGCACAGAGTCCTTCCCTCCTTTGGAATGGGGTTCTGGACTTAACATTGGATGAATAGATAAGATCTATGGGCCACAAGATGGGGAAAATAACCACTACGTCCTACACTTTCTGTAGGCATTAAATCCTAGCTGAGTAAGTGCTTAGTAATGTTCCCTCTCTTCCTTCCTTTTCATGGCTGCAAGGAGTTCCTTCTGGGATGAATTCCTGGGAATGGTTTACCAATTTAGATGTGAAGCTTAGATTTGCAAGATTGTGATTTCTCCCTGTGGGGAGGCAGTGCCATAAACAAACCAGCAGTCAGTAACTCCTTTTCCTAACCATGCACCCCAACTGGGCTAAGTATTTCTCTCTTAAACAAGGAACTCCAAGGCAGAACTTGTGCCCAGAGAGATGCTTTGCCCAAGTACTCACTTGGCTAAAAATACCAGAGTTCTCAATATTAATATTATGATTAATATTAATCAAGTTTTTAAGCAGTACAGCTTCCTTCCTAGCCTCTCTTCATTTATAAACATTTCCCCATTCTGCTATACCCAAAATAGGAAGTCCTAGCTCTGTACTATAGTTTTTTTTTATTATTTTTTTAATGTTCATTTATTTTTGAGAGAGAAAGAGACAGAGCATGAGTGGGAGAGGGGCAGAGAGGGAGACACAGAATCTGAAGCAGGCTCCAGGCTCTGAGATGTCAGCACAGAGCCCGATGTGGGACTTGAACCCACGAACCATGAGATCATGACCTGAGCCGAAGTCAGACGGTTAACGGACTGACCCACCCAGGAGCCCCTAGAGTATAGTTTTTCATTCTGGAAAAACAGCCCTAGGAATATGATGCCTTTAAAGTTTTTTAATCAGTAAGAAATTGGTCAGATAGGGAGGAAGTATAACATGATGTATAAGACCATGGACTCTGGATCCAAAGTACCTGGACTTGCTTCCTGGCTCTGCCACTTTACTAGCTACGTGAGTTTGGGCAAATTATTTAATCTCTGGGTGCCTCAGTTTACTCATCTGTCAAGTGGGAAGATACTTGTGCACAGCTCACAGGGTTGCTGCGATAGGCAAATGAGTTAAGAGTTATGTCAAGCACTTAGAGCAGTAAGTGGTCAATGTAAGTAGTAAATATGTGTTGGCCATAATGAATGTTATTATGTCCTAGTGAAATGGGGAGAAGGAATGTTTCAGGCCTTGATGGATGCTGTGCCCTAAAGAAAGGGCACCAAGACAGCCAGCACTCATGGGGCCTGGTAACCATGGGAGGCGTAGAAAAGAACACTCTAAGGGAGATAGGGACCTAAGTGCCAAATCCTAATGAGGTCATGTTTGACCACTGACATTGAAATTCCCATCGGAGTGCCCATTAGAATTGGACAGTCTCCTTTCTAGAGCCTGGAATTCCTGGATACAGCCTCTCTGCCAGCCCGGCCCAAGGCTTGTTTTGATGAGGGTGACATGCTAACACAGGACTGAGTCAATAACAGGCCCTTTGTTGTGTCTCCTGGACCTCTGGATGCCACTGTACGGACACGTCCAGCTTGGCTGGCAGCTGGCATCTTAAGGGTTCAGGTTGTTATCAGATGGGCACTTACTAAGAGGAGTCCCTCCCGATCTGGCGGCGTGTGCTTTTGCGCACGTAGCCCGCATACCTCATATCTCTGCCTGGGCAATTACATCCCAGCCACCCTGCCCCATTCCAAGGCAGCCAGAGCCAGCTGGGACAGTGCTTGGGGAGGGAGCCAGGTGTTTTTCCCTTTCATCCTTTTTGATTCCGTAGGCATTTTCTCCTAAGCTTGGCTCTAACTGCAATGTCCAACATAGAAAAACAAATCCAAAAGGCAGCAGCTAAGCTAGATCTGCGCATGGTGCTGCATTTTGCTGTTCAGAAACGAAGCCAAAAGGCACAGCCTCTGTCCTCCGGGACAGAACACCTATAAGCAGCATGTCCTTTCCCCAGCTGCTGCCTGCCAAGTTAGGGTATTACATGTACATATGTACATGTAATACATATGTACATGTACATTACATGTACATTACCACTACATATGAGTGGTACACTGTCTGGTCTGATGTTCAGATCTATATTTAAGCACTAGTGTGGGTTTTGGAATCCAAGTGTGTAAAGTGCACATCTGGGCATGGTCTCTTGGCCAGGCCTGAGGGTTTTCAACCCACTCGGCTGGTCCCCAAAGCTGGCCTCTTGCATCATAAGTGATCCCACGCAGTTCTGATGACATATGGTTTACGACAATTCACCCTGGTTTGGGAAATCTCCCTGCTAATGTTTTCTTATCTTGGCAGAGAGAGAACCATGTTAGAATACTAACAATTGGTACCATTTATTGAACACATGCCATGCCCCAGGCAGCCTGCTAAGGGTGCTTTACACAGTGATTTCCCACAGTCTTCCTGCCAGTGCTCCAGTGGAGGTAGAATGATCAGCTCTGCCTTACACATGAGGACACTGAAACGTGGTGATGTTAGGTAACTTGCTCAAGGCCACTCAGGTAGGAGGTGGGAATGCCCGTATTTGAACCAGGCGTTCTGATCCCCAGCACGTTCCTACTCACCATAGTGCCCACTGCTGTAGTGTCTCTCTGCATGCACATCTTCAAGGATTAATTCAATCCCCGAGAATGATCATCGTCATTATTATCATTAATCAGTCAGCAGCATACAGAACCTTCTCCCTGGTTGATACTTTGGGCTAATCTGCTACATCCTTGATGTTGGTATAATAATGCAAAAATTAAGTTATTTCCTTATTGATTTCTATTACTTTGATCCTACAGATATTTAGTGAGCATTTACTTTGTGCCGGGTATTATACTGGACCTAGGAAAGAGGGCCATTACACAGTACTTGCTTTCAAAGAACCACATGGTAGAAAAATAAATAATCTTCCTAATTCCCAAGATGGCCCACAAGGCCTTCTGAAATGGGCCTGCCTTCCTCCCCAGTTTCATTGCTTTGCATTCTCTGCCTTTGTGTCCTTTTGTTTGTCGAGCTTCCTCCTGTCTCAGAGCCTTTGCACCTTCCGTTCCATCAGCCTGAAATACTCCACACGTTTGCCCTCTTAACTCCTCCTCATCCTTCAGATCTCATCTGAAATCACTCTTCTTTAGGGGATTCTCTCACAATCCTATAGATTAGGTCAGGTTCCCCCTATTATATCTTATCATAGCCCCCCCCCCTTTAAATTTTTGTAATTATTTAATTAATCCACCAGCTCCTTAAGGGCATGAATAATACTATTGTTGTTCAGCACCAGTCTTGTAACACGCAGTAGGTGCACATCAAGTACTCTGAAGTGAATGGGGATTATAAACAATTTATTAGAGCAAAAACTGGGATGTGTTAGTCCCCAGTCCTCCAAGAATCAGACATCAAGACAGGATTAAACGTGCCAGGATTTTATTAGGGAGGGAAGTTGGGAGGGTCATCAGACTGTGAAGCAAGTATGATCCTAGAGTGAAGAAGGGAAGAAAGGAAGGTGGGGAGGATCATCATATATATTCTGGTGCTGCCTGGGGAAAGTTCTGGGAGGCCAGCCAAAGTTGGACATCAGAGGAGTGACCCTTCTGCGCCATGGAACAGCGTGCTTCGAATCCCCGTCGCCTTCACTGATTGGCTGGGAGCGCCATGGGAGGCGTGGTCTGGCAGCAGGGCGTGGTGTTCAGAGGCAGCTGCAGGTGCTCCTTGAGTAGCTTCCTGCTCTTTGAGGGGCAAGTCTGAGGGACTGGTTCTTCTGACTGTCATGTGACAGCTCCAAGATGAGGGGGGATGACACCCAATTGATAGGGAGGATGGAGATTACCAAATGTATGGCTTCCACAAAAGGGTGGGAAATCTTGATTTTGAGGCTCAGCAAGTATTTATTGAACACACAGTATTCTTTGACACCGAGGAGGACACAATGGAATTGGCTATTCGCGGGCTCTCCTCGAACAGATTGAAGCTAGCTAAAAGACAAAGTAAGTTCACATGCTTGCTTCCTGAGCCTCAGCTTCCTTGCTTCTAAAATGAAGATAACTGCAATCTAGCTTGTGTGATGTGTGACAGGTAGATCTAGTGGCTTCTGTGAATAGGGTTGGTGCTCCGCAAACAAGATGTGAACGAATTTAAATAATAACAATTCATTGCCTTCCTCCATTTTTCAAGCTTTCTAGTCACTTCAGCAGGGCTGATAAGTTTTCTAAGTTTTCGAAGAAACTTTTGGCTTGGGATGCCTGCTTTCTTTGTAATTACTCTCATCAACAGTCCCCTGGGGCTTTTTCTTTAAGAATATTTCAAGTAGTAGAACTGCAGTTTAAATATGTGATCAGCACTAAAGGAAGATTTAGTGTTGAGTTACTACATTGAAGGAAATCTCTGGAAAAAGGCTCTGTGTACTTGGCTCAGTGAGCTCACTTCAGGGGTTGGTTTCTTAACTCTTA